>NC_071514.1:78017905-78317905 GCF_027887155.1 Malaclemys terrapin pileata | reverse complement strand
GGCCCATTCAAAGCTGGGCGCTTCTACTGAGATTGCCAACAAGAAAGCCAACACCCTGTCTACTGGGAACTGGATTACAACCAGAATATTAATGTGGGCGGTAGATGAGTATTATATCCATTTTACAGGCTAGAAACTGAGGCAAAGAGGTTAAATGACTTACCTCAGGCCACAGAGAGAGTCCCTGTCAGAGCTGAGATTAGAACCCAGGAGTTCCTGGCTCCCAGCCCTGTTCTCCAAGAACTAGACAAAAACTCTCACAATAGTAAAGAAATGGCAAATAAGGTAACCCTACCTCCAGTTTACAAAGTCTCAAGAGTTCTGTTACTGAGTAGAAATTTCTACAGTTTAAAGTCACAGCAACAGAATATGCTTATACCTTAGCAAAAGTGTAAAATAGCTTCACATTGATAAAGACGGCCAAACCATGAGGGACATCAACATGGTAAGAGTTAACAATACAGGAGTGTCCACTGCTAGCAGCACAAAAAGGAGCACAGGGGTAAGTAGTAATGGAACCAGAACAATGTCCTTCAGAGTCCAGCAAACTACACCAGGCCATTGCGAAGAATGCCATGCACCAGTAAGGTCAAGAGGATGAGAAAAGAGAAGACTGTCAGGGTTGGATGAGAGAAAACTGCTGACCACTATTCAGAAAAGCCTTCTCGGTATTCTAAGAGGAGAAAACCCCAGACTGGGAAACAAATGTTAAAAACCGAGACAGCCTAAGGGAAGAAACTATGTTTTTCAGCTGCGCATAGTGAAGTGCGTCAAAAAGATACAAGCTCTGCATCCTCTGCAGAGAGAATCTAGCACCACTTAAACCGGAAAGCTGTGGTGTCATCGGAAGGATTCTAATCGCATCGGATTACAAAAAAGAGTGAAACAAATTTTAGTGATTTCAGAGTGCCTTACGCATAAATGAAGAATAATTAGCAATCAAATGTCCTACTCTACATCAGTCTCATGCTACTGCAGGATATCATCAGCTCCATTTATTTTTAATCTCTATTCTTATTTAACAGTTTTATACATCTAAGACATTACAACTACGCATTACAGTTTTCCATTACTGGACAAGGTAAAACTAGGTAGAACTCTGATGGGAAAGGTTAAATAAAAAAAAAAAAAAAAAAAATCAAAGAAAGTGGCAGGAAGCCTTCATCCAGCAGTGGACTAAAACAAAGAAATAACTCATATGACAACCCAAAAGATGCTGTAAGAAAGCCAACACAAATCCAGACAAAGTCTTCCGTTCTGACTGCCTGAAGGGGCAGGGTGGGGCTGCTGGGACTCTTCTGATTTCATAAGAAGGGAAGGCAATAACTCAAAGTTTTAGGGTTCTGCCACCACCAGTCATTACCCTTAAAGTGACAATACCTAATGTCCCGAGGAAGCACAAGAATACCCTCCCCAGGGAAACCAGACTGGACTAATTACTAGAAAATATCCTATATGAAACAATCCTGCATTGATGTAGAAGATCCAGTAGGCCCTCTACATTTCTATGAGACAAAACCGTGCAACATAGTACTGGTTCTTTCCCCAAGACTTTGATGAGTGAGAAGAGACTGGAGGTGAGACATTTAGCTATGGAGAAAAGGATTTTCTGAGAACAGAGTTGGGGATTTAGTGGTGTCCTAAGAGCACCAGGGAAGATTTATTATGCAATATTGAGGGCAAGGGTTGACTGGCAAATGTCACGGATCCACAGGAGGAACCCTTCAGTGTGCCAGACCTCCAACTGATCCTACTCTTTCTTCACAGTAGGCCACACAGCCTCATTGCCTCCAAGACTGAGCCTCTTCGCAGGCTAATGCACCTCAACATGTATTTGCAGTGACACCAGGAGGCTTTTCCAAAACAGAGTAGGACTTATTAGTCAACTGGAACAAAGCATTGCAAGTCCCTAGGTTAGCCTAGAGAAAAAGGTTAAGACATAGTCCATCTGGCCAAGCCAGTGCTATCCACCAGCCAAGCTGCTTTAGATTCCATTTCAGGGTCTGTCCCTTTGTCAGTCCCAGGTGAGAACTGTCTGGCCTCTTCCAAAAAACAACTCCTATCCCCCTCCTGTCGCCTCTCAGGCAGAGCCATGCTGAGTTCACATACCCCACCTGCTGGAGCTGCCTGCTGTCAATTGTTGATTGTTCAGTTGCTGGGGTTTCTCATTGTCTCTCTAAATCCTCCATTGAGCTGGGACGGTTTCAATCAGTTTTTTAAATACCCCATTCTCTCCACCAAGACCCAAGGTATGTCTCACACCCTGCATGTCTCCTGTTCTGCCCAAAGAGCAGGTCTAACCCTTTAGCAATGCCAAGTGCAGAATTCATAAAAAACATTACATAACATTCCTACTTTTTCCATAGCAAGAAAAGCCAAAGTAAGAGAAAATGGGCTCAAGAAAGGCCACATTTATTTGTTGAAAAGAAGCTAACCCTAGATGGAACAGAGACTAAAGGAAGATGGGGACGGGACAGACAGATGCATTGCCAAGGACATAAAAAGGGACTGGACTCTGCAGAGGTGATGTTGGAGAAATGGTCTGAAGTAAATGGGATGAAATTCAGTAAGGACAAATGCAAAGTACTCCACTTAGGAAGGAACAATCAGTTGCACACATACAAAATGGAAAATAACTGCCTAGAAAGGAATACTGTGGAAACGGATGTGCGGGTCATAGTGGATCACATGCTAAATATGAGTCAACAGTGTAACATTGTTGCAAAAAAAGCAAACATCATTCTGGGATGTATTAGCAGGAGTGTTGTAAGCAAGACACGAGAAGTAATTCTTCTACTCTCTTCTGCACTGATGTGGCCTCACCTTAAGTACTGTGTCCAGTTCTGGGCACCACATATCAAGAAAGATGTGGACAAATTGGAGAAAGTCCAGAGAAGAGCAACAAAAATTATTAAAGGTCTAGAAAACATGACCTATGAGGGAAGATTGAAAAAAAAATGGGTTTGTTTAGTCTGAAGAAGAGAAGACTGAGGGGCAGACAGGATAACAGTTTTCAAGTATATAAAATGTCATTACAAGGAGGAGGGAGAAAAATTGTTCTCCTTAACCTCTGAGGATAAGACAAGAAGCAATGAGCTTAAATTGCAGCAAGGGCAGTTTAGGTTGGACACTAGGAAAAACTTCCTGTCAGGGTAGTTAAGCACTGGAATAAATTGCCTAGGGAGGTTGTAGAATTTCTGTTATTGTCTAACCTGCTCTTAAAAATCTTCAAAAACCCGTCAGAGATGGTGTAGCTAATACTTAGACTTGTCTTGAGTGCATGGGACTGGACTGGAAGACCTCTCAAGGTCCCTTCCAGTTCTATGGTTCTATGTTGTTAAAGATGGCAGAGCTTTTACCCCCCCAGAGGCAAATGAGCAGAACTGGAGGTGGAAGAGAAAGAATGGAACAAGCACTTAGAGCACTAAGGCTGGGGAAGAAAAACTTTGTTATTTAGTGGTGCAAAATGTTGCACAATACACATCTTGCACACATATTTCAATTTGGATGTATGGGAAAACTCAGATGTCAGGACCTATGTGTAGTATAACTGTAGAGTTTGCAGTGCATGTGAAACTACATCAGGTGATCGGGCACACAGCCATAAAGGAAAGCCATACCATAAGCACTGCCGGTGATGCTGTTGGTGGGGATGGCATGCTTCCCATTTTGTGTTACTGCCCGAACAGGTAGTTGGTGTTGTCCAATGGTCACTGGAGTTGCCTGCTGAAGGATGGTAACAGTTTGCCCTGGGACACCTTGAGCCATCTGACTGGCAACTGTTTGAATGACTCGACTGGCAGTGGGTATTGTGGCAAACGCAATTGTTGGTTTCTCATCCATGCCTGTTTGGACAGTAAACAGAAAGGAGAATCATTCACCACGAGTAGGCTTCATTTTCATTAATATGCTAGCAATAATACATATCCCAAGATTAGACAAAATGAAAATACCCAAGCACATACAGCCAAAGTATCCAGACACAACCAAATCATTTGCGTTTGATAAATCCCACAAATCAATATCTCATGGGAATGGGAAGCATCATTTCTCAGGTCAATGCAGAGGAGTCTCAGAGTAACACATTTGGGCTTCAAAATAAGAAGGTTCAGGACATGGCTGACTGGTATGGGCCTGATCCTGGGAGACGTGAAGTACCCAGAAATCTTTTTGCAGGATCAGGCTCTCCAGGGAAGACTGACTCACCTAGCTCATTAGAGAAAGAACACTGCAATCAGCAATATAAGAATGGGGAAGGGTTACTACCTATGAGGAACAAATGGTTATTCTGAAGCATTTCAAGACATCCAGCCATGATTTTTCATTAACTCCACAAGTTTTCTTACCTTACCTAACACAAAAATATCTACACAACTATTTACTGATGTCAGATATAGACTTCCTCTAAGGCACAAGCAGGCCAACTAAGAAACAAGGTTATAAACATGTCATTCTGAGGCATAAAAAGGTTCTCCCCATCATTCTTTTCCTTATCTGCATGTTACTACATTACATAACATGGCATGGATACAGTCAGTGAAAACTAGACTATGAGAGTTCCCTGCCTGTACATCAACCACCCTGAGCCTCAGCTAACCACAACAGGGAAGGAACCATAACAGTATCAAACAGCCCAAGTGTTTGTGGAGTTAGGGACGGCTTGCTCTCATGCCTACACTTGGGTGAGATCACAAGGGAGTGGAGAGGAAGCAGTCCCCTCCAATTTTAACCTGCCTTCGTGCACAACTTTCAACTAGCTGTGAAGGATAGGGGAAGGAACCAGCAGAAAGGGGGCAGTGCCTGGACTGATGCTGCTGTTTTAGTGTGGCAGTGTTTAAAACCTTCCTCCTCACTCCCCCACCTTAACTGATCTGCTCAACAGGCAGGGAGAAGCTGCCAGGAAGCCTCTTGCCTCAAGGAGCAACCGTGTCCCTTTGCTGGCCAGCCGAAGGCTGCAACTGAGATTTCTCTCTGCAGCTGACTCAGCGCATTGCCTGACCTCTCCAGCCAACTCTGAGAGGAGGAGAAAAGGAGTGATGCCTGCCCAGGCAGGCAGGAAGTGAAGAAGCTGATTCAGTAGGACCACCCCAGCATCCCCCTTCTCTTCCCCATCTTAACATTAGAGAAACAAGGGAGACATGGCAGAACAGGAGAGGAGAGCTCGGGCAGGGTATCAGAATGTCGGAATGAAGAGTGGAGCTGGGGAAGGCAGAGGCTGGGGGGGAGGGGGGGGAGAGAAGAGGATCTAGGGATGGCAGAGGGTCAGAGAGACAGAAACCTGCTCTACACTAAGAAGTTAGGTCAACCTGGCGACATCTCTCAGGGGTGTGAAAAATCCATACCCCACAGCGACGCAGTTAAGCTGACCTAACCCTCGGTGTAGAGTGTGGTAGGTCGGCAGAAGAATTCTTCCACTAACCTAGCTACCACCTCTTGGAGAGGTGGATTGCCTAGCCAACATGAGAACCCCTCCTGTCGGCGCATGTAGCATCCACACTGAAGTGCTGAGGCTGTACTACTGTACTGTTACAAGTGTAGGCAAGCTCAGAGATTGCTGCTGGGAAGCCTGGAGAAGCACAGAGGGGATCTGGTCAAAAACTTCAGGGGAGTTTGAAGGTGGTCAAAAGCAAGCCAACACCAAAGCAAATGCTGAGTGTCCCAGATTACTATTGGGGAGGGTCTTTATCTCTCCCTCCCCTCTCCATTCCAGCTTGTAAGCAAATAAATCACTCTTCTGCACATAAACACTCAATGAAACTCACTGTTCTTATTGTGCTTGTACAAATGTACAATAATATAATGCAATTATGAGAAGGGCTGCAGAAAAGGAGGTACTGCCCAAGTGAAAGCAGACAGAGAATGATCCTTTTATAGAACATTAGGTATTTTCAGGGTTTAGTTCAGTAAGGCCAGAGTTGCCAGTTTGAAAAGATATAAAGTGATCCTTATAATAATTGGCTTTTGAGGAATCTTCTAATCACAAACACTATATGCACTTCTACAAAACTCATTTCCAGAGGCTTACACCTATCCTCCCTTGGAATAAATTTTACATACCCACAGAAAAAGGACACAGAGTCTCAATTACCATTAATGTCACCTTGAAACAAACAGCTTCAGCCTTCAAAACGGAAAAGCATACCTTGGGATGGTGGGAGTTTTGTTTGGGATAGAGATACCTTTTGGTAATTTACCCAATTGATCAGAATGGGCCTCAGTCCACAAGCATATTGTAGGGGAACACCAGAACTAGAATAAATATTCACAGCCATATATGCAGCTTTGGTCACCAGTAAAATTCTAGCTAGATTTTTACTAACTAAAGGCCACACACGACTCAATTCTCCTGCTTACTGCTAGGCAGACCTAGTGCGAAAGCTCTTACCCAGTTTAAATTGTATCTTATGACTGACCTCTTTTGTCAAGGGCTAAACACCCAGAGAGTGCAATAGGTGTGCAGAAAAACCCTACAAGTCCGGACAAATCTTCCTTTGTCAAGTAGGGAGGGAAATGAAACAGACTACCTCGATGATCACCAGCCAAATCCAACACTGTTCCTGTTGCTTCATGAGCACCGCTTGCTGGGCCTGGATTTGTCAGTATGTATCCGTTAGCGGAGCTTGAGGAGGAAGTTACAACCCTGACCATTGTAACAGTGGGAGCTTGCTGCACTACATGGATTGCATGACCAGACGGCTGTTGAGAAGTCACTATTGGCATGTAAGCTACCGGCTTTGCCACTAGAGTGGATGGCCGAGGAGGAACAGCCATGATCACCGGCTGGGCACTGACAGGTGATCCTGAAATGGAAGAGATACACATATTAGAGCACTCATTTTCTTTGACATTTCTAATAATACATAATGCTGAGCAGCGCAGTACTTGCAAAAGAATTAAAGTTATTCAGACAACATTCAATCTTGTATTTCCTAATTTTTGAGTGGCTGGCTATGCAATCTAAACATTTTGAGTGTAGTTTTTGTATGCAATGTGTGTACACACAGTGCAGGGTTTTAAATGGGTTGCACAATCATGGGGTTCATACAGACCTAACATCACCACCCAGCAGTTTCACCTTTCCCAGCATACGAGTGAAAAACTCCACCTCTGCTTTTTAACTTATCAGGTCACATGGAACTCTGGGTGCAGACAGCAGCCCCAAAGAGCAACCAACCTAAACAGCTGAAGAGGAGTGACGACAGATCCAAATCCCCATTCAGATTGACTCCCTCCACTCCCCATCCCATTGCCATGAAGCTGAAGCTAATAAGAAAAAGAGACAATCTAAAGCTATATAGCCACTGGAGGCTGGGAAAAGGGTAAGTATGGAGAGATGAGGTCTTTATTTGAAATATAGAACACCCTCCCACCATAATGAACATACTCTCCTGCAAAATAGGGGCTACATACCAGGCGCACTTTGTGAATATCGATACTCTGGAACAGAAGCTAACTTTGATGCAAAATCATGTTCATGTGGAATGGGTGAGCCCTCCCTGGACAGGCACTCTGGAGTCTGTAGGCCACTAGAGTGAGGGGACAGCAGGCCGGGATGAGTAGGAGAGGCAGGGGCACTCCTGAAACACAAACCAGTGCAAACAGAGTAAAAAGAATACATGCTGGCCAAGAAAGCAGTAGCAGAGAACCAAAGGCATCTCCAAAATCTACTGCTTCAATAGAAGAGCTTCTATTCTTCCACAGCACTAAGAAACCATTCTTGTGCTGTTTCTACCGTCCTACTTCCTCCAATGAAGCCAGAAGCATGGCATCTTTGCAGCAATGCCACTCTTAGTAGGGCGAAATCTGAATCTAAATGGGCACATTCAAATGGATTTAAAAAAAAAAAAAAAAGATACGTTTTGGTTGGTTGGTTTTTGTTTTTCAATCCTGTTTTTGACAGTCCCTTGATTAGTACGTGCTACAATTTAAACAAAACATGAAACGTTTAATATGAGAGTTTTTCTGATCTTCTGTTATGTGGGGGATGAAGCCAAGGCTTCTCTCCCACTGTTTCTGTCCTGAGAGAGGGAAAACAGTGAAACTCCACTACGTGCTGCCAGTGCACAATGTACACTGCAGAAATGTATTTCTTGCTAATTTTAAGTAACAGGAATCACAGACTTTATTTGCAATTATAGCAGATACAAAGTTTTCATGCAAATGTGATCTTCAAGTTGTCAGTATGACAAAGGTTGGGAATTCTCAAGATTACAAGCACCATTTAAGAGAGTCACTGTTCATAAACCCAGGGACCAGCTACAAGCACTGCATTTCCCCTCTGACCAGGGAAAGTAACCAGGCTTAAATGAGAACACCTTGACACTCTGGATTGAGTAATTGGAAAAGTTTAAGAGTACAAAGAACACTGAATCCTCAAGCAATTACCACCACAACACTCCCAAACCCAGCTAGCCAAAGCAACAAAGTTTTGAAGTCACTCCTAGAATCCTTCTTGTCAGTACACTGGACTAGCAGCCTAGCATAAATATTTTAGCAGAGAGGTTTATGGATTTCTAATTCCTGGGTCTTTTAAGTTATTTCTAACACTATATTCACTGGGTGTGATGTTTAGCTATAGGATCTCGCTGAATAAATTAACTAGATATCATTGAACTGGTGAGGGATCCTGACTTTATTTGCATTCATTTTAACACACACACACACACACACACACACACACACACACAAAAACACCACCCCACACACATACATCTTCTATAAAACAGAACTGTATTATCTACGAGACTCACATTTTCCTTAAAATTCAACGAACAATATCCTTCTCTCTCACACACCCTATTGTGGATGCCACCTTTTTATTATTCATTTTCCCTTATTTTCACCCACTTTTAGACAAAATTTGGTCCCTGCAAGAGCAAAGGGTACACTGCACTAGCTAGAATCAATTAGTCCAGACAGTCTCTGTGCTAAGCTTCTCCTCCACACCCGTACCACTGGCTGAGGCAGTTTCATTTAGTCCCATACCACATCCCTTCGACTCCATTGCTGAGAACCATGTCAAATGATGTGATGTTCTCTGAAAGAGACTAGTTTAAATACCACAAGTGATTTCTCCTACGACCTAATCCACATGTGGACCCAGCTCTTCAGAAACGAACAGCAGGGCTTTGCACAGTAAGCCACTTACTCCTGTGAGAACAGTTCTGCATCACTATGAAATGACACCAAAACAGATTTACAGATTTAGAACAAAAATAAAAAGGGACCTGAACTTACCTGGAGGAGAGGGGCCCAAAAGGGGTTCGAAAACAGGACACCCCTCTCTGTCTCCGTTTTCGGAATGCCTGTTCGACTAGCTTGGCTTCTGAGGCAGGGTCGATTCGCCAAAAGGAGCCCTTTCCGGGCTCCTCCTGGGAGCGTGGAACTTTGATAAAGTAACGGTTCAAGGAGAGGTTGTGCCGAATGGAGTTCTGCAGGAAACAAGGAATGAGTTGATTATTATGCAATGTGGAAACACCAAAGACAGACAAACTAGACTTCACAGACCAGAAGAGTAACATCCATCCCCTTCAGAATCTCTGCCACAAACAGTAACAAGCTACCCAGCTACCAAGACTCACAAGGGGAAATGGAAGTGATAAGAAAAAAATCTGGCTACGCAAGTTACAAATACAGAGTTTCCATTAACTATGGAGGAAGATAGGTTAGCCTGGCACTGTACTGTTACCAGCCCCTTAGAAACAACTCCTAGAACCAGTGAGGGCAGTAACTCTTCCACTGCAAGATATGGAAGTGGGGGCTTTGGAAAACCATAAACAAAAGAGATGTGTATTGTAAACATCTAGAACACACTTCAAAAATGGCCTTTTTGTTTTCAAGTGGAAAACTGCCAGGCCTGGCTGCACTGCCTACCAGCAAATTGATCACATGTGCGAACATGAACCACTAGAGGCCACACCACATCACAATAATCATAAAGCAGGCCAGTAAATTTTTTTAGACTGACTAGATATTGGGAGGGACCCATTAGCTGTCTGGCACAGACCTAGCACTGTAGGGTGCTGTAGAGATTACCCATCTATAGGAACAACAACTATTTCTCAGGGAACAGTCCTATCACTGACTAGGTTTAGCACCGCTATGTTGCAGGAAAGGCACAGTGAGCCCACAATTGCATAAAATCATTTCTCCCTCCCCCATTTTTGTGCTTCTCTAGCAGCTTTCAAAGACCAACAGATGTGCTTTACAAAACAGAGCCTTACAACGCTGCTGGTAGGGAAGAAAGGGACATAGAGAGACCACTTCACCCATCACTGAAATGCAGCAGTCTCTGCAGTACAATGCAGCAGCTGGTTAACAATGCACGGTAACACTGTGGAGCAGGGTAAGGTGGGAAGTGAAGAATTCCATTCCAACTGATAGGGCAGGGGAAAACTGGGCAGGCAGAATGTACTTATTCGGATTATACTGTCAAGCGCGATCAGCCATGCTGCTCCAGCCAGCTGTGGATAGTGGAATCAGCAGCTGCCCGTGACTCTCCAATACATCAGTGTTGTGTGCCCGGAAGTGACAACACCCAGTTCAGAGGTGTGGCACTGGGAAAGGGCGAGTGTGGCTGAAGCCCTGGCTACTGACACATTAAAACTGACACTCACGCAGCTGAATATCCAAGTCTGACATAGCATTATCAGCTATGGACAAATTGTACAGAGAAGCCGGTGAGATTTCCCCAATAGTATGCTATGCACAGACGTGCGACACAAGGGGTCAGCTTGTGGTTGTGTCAGACCCTTAGCGCTCCATGATGGTATCTATAGTAGAGTGACCATACTCTGGGAAAGAAAAGCAATAGTCGTAGAGAGCGGGAGGGTTACTGTGATTAAAAGCAGGGAGAACACAGAATTGCAGACAGCCATGCTGAAGTGGTGCAATCGCAAAGGGAGAGGTCCGTAGATCATCCTTTTCCTAAATAACTGGACATAGTCAAGATTTTTCAGGGGTCAAGGAAGATTTGAAGAGAGATAGATATGGGGTGAGAGCAGAGGAGATGAGACTGATGAAGTGGCTGCTGGTAGCAAGGGCATGGAAGGAAATGAAAATGGGGATGACAATCATGTCGGAGATGTCTCTAGAGATGCAGGCGTGGTGGATGACAAGAGTGGTAAGGATGGGCATTAGAAAACCAGAGGCCCCTGAATGTTTCCGTAGAATAGCCTTTACAAACACTGCCCACAAACAAAGTTTAAGTGAGGTTATTAAACTGATTATTCCCTAAATTGACTGGAACAGCTTCCCACTACCCCAGTGCCCTGATCCTCACCAAATGTGTTTCCTTTTAGGATAAGCACTTTAATAGAAATTTCAAAATTTGTAGGTGTCAAGAACTCACCTGCCAGCCTTTGTCAGCAGTCCTGTAATATGGATAATGCTTGGTGATGTGGGCATAGATCCCACTTAGTGTTAATTGCCTGTCTTGGGCTGAAGATATGGCCTGCACAATTAATTGAGCATAGGAATATGGTGGTTTGGACTCATCCTAAAAGAGAGGACACAACAGGGGAAGCTTAATTTCAGGAGTAAGGATTCTTACGCTGGAGTTTACACACAAGCCAGATACTAAATGCCTTCTAGATATAGCTAAACTTTCTACCAAACAATATTTTCGGTTGGAAAAAAGTTCCAAAGGTTTGCTATGTTTTTTAAATTTTCCACCCAGTTCTGCTTCCAGGCACTAGCACCAAGCATGACTTGGTCCTGCTCCACCATCTCCAGGAGAGACCACTCCTTTCTAGAATTTGAAGAAATTCACTAGAAAGGTTTATTTCCAGTTCCTCACATTGCTCCATCAGTGCATCTCCACCAAGAACAGCCACCCTGGTTTAGGGGAGAATTCAATCTTCATAGCTATCCAGTATTGTGCTCCCTTGCTAGATCCCAAACCTAGCATTACCAAGAGAGAAACTACAGCTTCAACGTAGGTATCAGGGCACTTCATCAAGACTGAATTCCCTCCTTATGTTTGTTTGTTATGTTTTTAAAAGCGAATCCTCTCTACTCTGCTCTCCTCACCTCTTGTCCCTGAACTGCAGGCCTGTGTATTCTGCCTGAGTTAAACAGCAAGCTCTTCAAGGCAGGGACCCTGTCTTTTATTCCCAGTGTATTTTACAAAGTGTTGTGTACATCTGTGGAGCTGTTAATTAAAGAAGAAAAATAAAACTCCTTGGTTTTAATACTCTTCCAATACATAACTTCTTAGGGGGAACACCTGCATGTCAGGCTGCATGGTTCATCAAAAAAGGCAGATTCCTGTAACTTGACCTTTTAAGTGAATGCAGAAAATAAATTTGGGAAGCTAACCTAGTGGTGATATCCAGGAGCCAGTGACTGACACGGAGGGGGATGACCCAGTGACCCTCAGGGGTGTTAAGTATCCCAATGGAAATACGTAACACACATGTACAATGGATAAATTATCTTTCGACTTGTTTAACTACAGTACCCTGCCAGGCCTGAAAACCTCCCCAAGCACTGCTGGGCAGATAATGTTTCTCTGAACCTTTGGGCTGTCCCCGCCAGACGCGTCTGCCTGCTGCTCTGATGCTGCTTTCGCTGCGTACTCTGCTGCCAGCTGCAGGTCCGAGGTAATGTTCTGAACAAAGCGATAGCCTGAGGATCCAGCGCCACGTGGACTGGCCGGACAGGAGTTGGGAACACTGCAGAGGGTAGAGAGGAGACAGAGACATCCATCTCCAGTTATTTATTAACAGCAACAAGTGCACAGACAACTCCTACCATCCAAGGATTTCTAGGCAATTGGCGAACAAGAATCTACATCTCTGAGAAGTAGGTAGGTACTGAACAACTTTCTCCACATGGGTTAACCCAAAACTTAGAGAGGTTGAATGACTTGCCCAAGATCATGAAATAAGTCAGTTGCAGAAGTCCTAACTTGACTTCCAGAAGTTCTGACTTCCTTTCACCTGCTGTAGTCACTAGACAACACGCAATTTCAAAGCATGAAGCAGGATCACTCCTCTGTGAAGCCAGCATGGGACTCCACTGAAAACCAAATATTGTATCAGAGTTTGTCTTTCTGGAGCAAATAAGTTACACAAGTAATTAAAAGCCTTATTCTTCAATCATAAATCTGGCCAATACCATTCTCTGTCTAAGATATAGATGTTGATCGCTTAACTTCTCTACTTAAAAAGACTACTTATTTTTTTACAGTATCACTGTTAAAACCATAATGACAGATGCAACACTGGGTGCACCAGCACTGGGCTTTAGAGGGCTGTTCAACAACACAAAGGTTAATGTCAAGTAGCTAAAACCACAGCAACCTCTAAAGGCCACTTATCTCCTTAACCTACCAGCATACAAACCCTACTGACAACCAATGGGAGCTGCAGATACAGGTAGAGTGCCCTTCAGATCAATGTTTTTGCAGATTGGTTAGGGGAAAGAAAAGTAACTAAGAGTTCTAGGACTGCCACAAGATGGCACTTTAGGAACAGTTATGAAATAGGGAAAGCCACACCAAGACTGGTATAAGGTTACAAATAAACAACGAAGGTGGGTCTATAGCCTGCAGCACCACTCAGACACACGAGTACATACGGCAGGATGAGAATTAATTAGCAAAACTAGTCGGGGGGGGGGGGGGGGGGGGGTGTCGTCACACATTCTTGATTTGTGGGAACAAGACTGCTTGGCAGGTGAGATGGCGAGTCTGAAGCATCATTCATGTGTTGTCCCTTCTCTCTCCAGGGCTGAGCAGCACAGTGAAATGGACCACAGTCCAATCACAGGATTACCTACTTCTTTCCCATTAAAGTACACTCAGAATGATCAATAAGAAAGAGGAACGATATTTAAATATTTACCTATGGAAATAGAGGATTTTTTTTATTGTAACTGCATTAGAGGAGAATGGAAAAAGACGCCTAGTCCCCTGCAGTGGGCTTAGGTACTGCTGTCACAAATGATTCTCCTCTCAGCAAAATGGCCACCAACAGCAGTAAATTTAAGTGCCAATTATAAAGAACAATTTTCAAATGCAGCTGTCAACGTAAACTGAAAACTACTGCTTCTCACTCCTGCTTCCTGAAAATGGACGTGTTGCTAAACTCAACATCGGGCTGATTTATTTTAACAATGGATTACAGAAAGTTTCCTTGGGATAGGAACGAACACATACACACACACACACACACACACCTCTCAAAGTTTTCGACAGTACAAGGTAACTCAAGGGTGACCTCTCCTGTCGCATCCACTCTGAATCCTACACTCAACAGGAACATCACCATTCAGAAGCTCAGGCTGAAGCTTTTAAGGAGCAAGGTGTTTTTGGTGAAGGACCCATGGTTATGAAACTCCTGACCCCAGAGACCAGGATAAATTCTTGTCTCATCTCTGAGTGCAATTTAAGACGCAACTCTTTGCTCATGCCTTCCCCCAATAAAGGAGGCAACCAAATGGCCCCCCTGAATAGCTTCTTCCTGGCATGATCCACAGAAAGAAGACTTAATTAAGGGAGACAAGAACGCTCATTCCCAAGCAGCAGTAGTGCGTCTTTTAATTGTTGCATATGTGATTAGGATTGTGGCAATATGCAGACGAGAAAGAGATTAAGGATTAAGAGTTGTGTCGATATTGCTAACCATTTGTGATCACACCAATCAGTATGCCACAAACAAAACTGTTAAAAACCAAGCCAGAGAGGAAGTGGAGAGACCAGAGCTCCTCCAATCAATCTGTGCACTTTAAAGAGAATGCATCTTTTTTGTGCTTTTACTAAGACGCGGTGTAATTTCAAGGCTTGTGCGCAGAATGCTCATGCCGTTCAGACAGGTAACAAATTGATTCTTGAAGATAAGCAGAGAAAATGTGGCTCCTGCTGTTCAGGTTTGGGCTTCTACTGGTTACATTTAAACTCATGACCATCTTTATAAAAGCCATCAAGAAACAAATTTGCAGCTTCCGCGGCATTTTGATTCTTAACAGAAATAAATTTTTTGTTAAAAGACTAGCAATACCTGGCCCCCGAATTCAGAGAGAATATCTTGTCATCTCAACATTGTACTAAACTGGGCTGTGCTTGCAAACCCCCTTCAGAATAAAATGTTATTAACTCTAAGGAAACTAGCCAGCTCCACTGTGGATGTCACAGGAAATTATCCAGTAGTGGGGGTAACCTGGAGTGGCCATGGCGCTTGGAAACTTGGGAATAGTGACTTCCCCCAACCTGCCTCTACCATGATGGGACCCTTTCCTCCAGACAAACTTGCCACTTCTCAACAGCTCCTTTAGGCCAGGGAAGGCCAGTCACATTCAGAGTTGTGGGTGGGAGAATCAGGAACATGTAACAAGCTCAGAGCTGCTCTTTGCAGGGGGCCAGAGGCACTATCAGGTAAAGCAAGCTCTCAGCTTACTTTTGGGGAGTTCCAGTAGTGCTGCTGGAGCTGAAGGGGCTGAGAAAACAAGAAATTTACAACCGAGGAAGGAGGAGGAACTCATGTTGCAAAGAGGGTGGGAAGATAAGAGGGGGAGGGGGAGAGAGAAGGTTTTGGGTATGTCTATGCAACAAAACAAAAAAAACCCTGCAGCAGTTGACCTGGGCTCTGAGAGACTCTCTGCCACTCCCCCTCTCCCTCCCCCTATGCAGACATACCAGCATGGACAAGTGTCCTAAGGGTTAAGTCAAAATTAGAGTTCAGTATAGTTTAAAGCAAACACAATGCAGTGACTTGTCGATTTCCTAGAGTTCCTGGAATTCTCCTCATTACCCCCCAACAGCAACAGGCCAGGGGAAGTGTGGAATTGCTCACACCCTAAATAAAAAAAAAAGTTCCAGAGATAAACAAAGGCTATTTTCCCAAACATATAGCTGTTCGTATTATAAGACTGATGCAAACAAAAAAAAAAAAAAAAAAAAAACCCAAAGCCATGTGGTCTAGGATAATACTGTGCAGGATATAAATATTTTGTTAAGCAAATACTACAAAAAACACTGGATCTATTTTAATACTACTGTAATTTTTACTGATAAAACTACAGATAATAGAACTTGGCACACTTTAATCTGGCTCAGTTCTACATTTGGCCATTGCTACTGAAGAAAATTTGGAATACACCTCTTGGGCAGTAGAATAAATCTTGTAGCTTTCATTTCAAACCATTTCAGAAATTGATATGCGAGCTACAGACATGCATCATTCAAACACCAGTGAAACGCAGCATTTCTAACAATTTAGGAAGGAAGGAAACAGTATATCCAATTGAAACTGCATGGAAGATTTAAGTATATCAGTTACGTAGACCCAAGCTGAAATTTGGCCAGGATACCACGTGTTAATGCCCCCACTCTTACACAGACCACCAGTGACCCTTAATAACCATAAATTCTCACAATCTCAGTTTTACATCATTATCACAGACCATACCTCCAGCAACTTAGTTTCCTTTATACCAGGTTGAGACATTGTTGTAGAACTGTCAGATCACCACCTACTGAATCACGAACCCCACTTCTGTGTATCAAATCTTCTATTCAAGTTCTACTAGACCCAATCTTACTTCACTTGTAAGATCAAATGAGATGACATCCTGATGTGGTGTGAGTGTAGGTCACCCTAATCCCTGTAGTGGCCAGAATACCTTTTAAGTGTAGGACTCCTTTCAGGCTGCAGTGAGTGTAAAATCTCAAAGTCAACATTTTTACTAGTAGCATTATTTAAATGTCTATAGAAGCCTACACATTTACAATTTCTAGCATCCAATAAAATAAACTTGTCAGCTGTTCTAAAGAGTATGCAGTAATATGCATTTCTGTATGCTTTTCATCCATGGATACTAAAGTACTGAGCAAATTTTAAATCTGTCATATATAAATAATACATAAATGTGCTTGGCACTTTAATATCTATGGATGGAAAGTCTATATCTGAATTAAGCATCACAAACCCCCCCCCCCCTTAAATATTAGCCCCATTTTACAGATAGGAATGTGTTCTGTTCCCAGCTTTCCAATAAACTTATCTTTTCTGTGCTTCAGTTTCCCTGACTCCCAATGCCATATACTTCCCAAAAGTATGGGCAGTTTATTTAACGTGTGCATAGTCGTCTAGCCAAGCAATGGCATCCATCCTCAGTGGCATTATGCAGGTCCTCTAGGCCGCTGAACTTAGTCGGCAGGCATTCCTCGACAACGTGCGTCATCATCTGCGTTGCGCCACAGCTGCACAAAGGGCTGTCACAAAGGCCCCAGCGATACTGGTTGGCTGCACAGAGACCTTGCCCGGTCCGGAACCTGTTCAACAGGGACCATTGGCGACGGGGCAGGTCAAAGCCAAGCAGACAGATTGTGGGCTCGGCAACGAGGGACTGGCTAGGGATTATAACAGATCCATTCCTCTCGCCAGAGTGTTTCCACCCTAACATCCTGGCGTGATGGATGAGACCAGAATGGGCGACGTGACAGCAAACATGCAGCTGATGGTTTAAGAAGGTCATTGTGCAGCAGCAGGCTTGAGTTGGCACATATTTTCTGCGGTAACTTGCCAGCGGCAACCTCTCGTCTGATATAAGGAGGAGCAATATTGCTCAGAACTGGAAGTCAAGGGAGTGGAGTCGGATGCAGGGTACCGGAGATGATGTGCATGGTGGCATGTAACTGCGTATCCACCAGTTTAGTGTGTGAATCGACTCCAAACTGGTGTGCAGTGGAATACGAGGTGGCAAGAGTGAACATCCACAAAGTTGGAGCACGAGCACCCCATGACGAACCTGTCAGTTTGCTAAGATTGTTGCGCATCTTAACTTTAGCAGCTGTCTTCGTTAGGTGGGTATGGTAACTCAGTGTGCAGTCTAAGGTCACACCTAGATAGACCGGTTCTACTTCATGCTTCACCTGCTGACCATTCAGATAAACATTCAGTTCTTGGGTTACGCAGGCATGATGAAGATGGAACAAACTGGAGACTAGTTTTATGACACTTGGCTGGAGGCGACAAGTCTTATAGTAGTCAGCTAATGTTATGTCCCAGTTTAAGGTGGCATTAAACTCGTGAAATGTCTGGGCCTGGGTACTGCATTCATTTGTCTGCGTAAATGAATTTTCGTGACTCGGTTGTTGGCATTGATGTAAAGGTTCAATAGGGTTGGAGAAAGCAGACAGCCCTGGGGTAACCCATTGCTCTGTCGAATCCAAACACTCATCTTCTCCCCCATATGGATTCTGAACTGCCTATAGCGGAGGAACAGTTCAACGACACCTGTGACCCAAGGTACAGGTAGTGAGAGAACGTAACAAAGCCATGCTGGTGCTTACTGCCATTCCTTTCTATGAAGATAGCTTCTGAAGCTTGAACTCTACAAATATTTATTTGAGTCAGGTATTCAACGGATAAAGCACTTGTTTGACTTCTCTGGGAGCAGAGCAAAATATCATCTTGGGCTCCTACATGACCATTTGCTAGACTTGGCACCTGCACTGCTAAGAGAGACGGAAAAACTGGTTGAAATAAGGTGAACCGAACATGAACATATACATATGTATATTCATGTGTGCAGTGTTTGTGAAAGAAACCTGACAGACATTTCAGAGAATGAAATCCACAAAGCAGATACAGCAAAGACAGCAATGGAGCAATCTTCCCCCATGCTAAGCTGGCAATCTGCTTTGCTCCTGTCTTTCTCTAAAGGTATGTCTACATTTAAAACCCTACAGCAGCACAGGTGCACCACTTCAGAGTAGAGACTACCTATGTCGATAGGAGGGGCTCTCCCATCTGTATAGTGTACCGCCCAGAGAGGCAGTAGCTAGGTCGACAGAAGAATTCTTCCAGCAACCTAGCGCTGTCTACACCAGGGGTTAGGTCGGTATAGCAACGTCTCAGGCGTGTGGACTTTTCATACGCCGAGAGATGTAGCTATACCGATGTAAGTTCCTAGTGTAGACCAGCCTTAAGTCTATGTCTACACTGCAAGTACTGGGTCAAAGTATAGTGCTTTGGCTTGCAAAATAACTGAGAACCAACAGTTTCCATGCTCCACCAGTCAGATATAAGGGGCAAGGAATCCTCCATCAGCTTCTCCCTCCCCAGCCTCACACAGCCTAAACCCGAAAATGTAACTCAAAGAAAGGCAGGTCCTTGCATGCTGCATGTTTTAGACAAGCTTCAGAAATGTAATCATAAATGGTGAGGCTGCCAAACCAAACTGGATTTTGAAGCGAGGGATGTGTCTCAGAACAGGTCTGCCTGGTTAAATATCGAAGAAAAACAAATCAAAACAAGCCACAACCAGGGAAAGTTAAACTACCCACAAAGACTCAATCTCTTAGTACGTCCGCAGCTCCAGTGGCTCCCCTTCTAAAAAGAAGTGAGATCACTCTGCCCTTGGAATCAATGAAGTCTTTATTCCAGCACTGATCAGGAGAGATAGAAGGAAGGGGAAGTGCCTATGTTGCTAGTGCCACCTCTGCAGCTTCTCCTCTAGCACATGGCCTCCATCTGAAATAAACCATGCACCGGAATTCCCAAGTGTGGTGAACCTTGCCAATATGGTGTGTGCGTGTCGGGTTATTTGGCTTGCAGCTTGAACACCTGCTATATTTAATCACCAAGTCACCATGCTGAATATTCTGTTCCCACAGAGTACTGAATGACCAAGACAACACAGGAAGTTCACAAAATACCCATCTCAGAGTACTTCACTGACTGCAAACTGTTAATAGTGCTGGCGCAATGGAAAACTCACAGGCGATCCTGGAATATATGGTTATGGGGTATATGAATAGGTATAATGACTAGAACAGGATGAATAACTGGACAATTGAACTTGATGTTACCTTAGCTTTCCCCACCACACACTTACTGGAATAAAACATTAATTTGGATTAAATCCAAAGTGACCTGAAATAGATCAACTGTAGGGCTGATCTATATTCTGTCCAAGGCAACCGGGCTCTTACCAAGGTTGAACTGGAAGCAAGGCACATCAAGCACTTTTCACACAGGTAATACAACATTGCACATACTACTACTTGCATTCCTACAGCACTTCATATGTTTGAAGAACCATATACAAATTTAATCTACAAAACACTTTTAGGAAGTAGCCATTACCCACATTTCACACATGGGAAAAAAAAAGGAGGCGGAGAGTTTAAATGATTTGCCCAAGGCCACAAAGCAAGTCAGTGGCTGGGCCAAGATGAGAACTTATTTCCTGAGTTCTACCCTCATCCTCATTCCATTATTAGAGCACACTGTCTCCCATAACATAGATCATTAGCATTGCATTGTGAAAATATAAAAATCAGACCAGAATAAAATCATCTGTACTGCCTATAATACTTGAGAATTTGCACAGTACACTTCATAATATGCAAATCTCTGAAGATCTAGCAATTAAATTCATTCAAGTTCCCCACTTTACTAGCCACATGCAATATTATTAAAAATGAATACATTTTTAAAATCCTACCTTTCATTATTTATGCCGGGGTGGCCAAACTTACTGACCCTCTGAGCTGCATATGACAACCTTCACAAGTTTGAGAGCTGGGGCACGCCTGCCAGGGCTTGTGGCTTCAGCCCCGCGGGAGACACTTGCTGAGGCTCAGAGTTTCAGTCCTGCAGGGTGGAGGGTCTCAGGGCTTCAGCCCCACAGGATGTGCCAGCCAGGGTTTGAGGCTTCAGCCCCACTCCTGCTGAAGCCCCAAGCCCCAAGAGGTGCCTCCCACGGGGCAGAAGCCCAGAGCTCCCTCCACCAGTCTGGTAGGCAGAAAATGGGGAGGTGTGGGGGGCAAGGTTCTGGGGCTGGGGCCACCGGATAGGTGCCTTTTCCCCGTCCGGGGGAGGGGTGCCTCTGCCCCGTCCGTGGCAGGTTCAGGCCTAGGCTGGGGCCCGGGGAGGGGCGCCTCTCTCCACTGCAGCAGGTCCAGGGCTGGGGGAGAGGCATCTCTCCCCGCCGCAGCCCTGAGCGCCTGCGTGGCACTTACTAGGCTGCTGTGTGGGCACGCAGCTTAGAGGGAACTTGAGGGGGGGCTCCGGGAGCTGTACTTTAACTGTAAAAGAGCCACATGCAGTTCATGAGCCGCTGTTTGGCCACTCCTGACTTATGCCATTAACTCACTCAATTTGGACAACGAGAATAGACTAGTCAGTTTTCCTTCCTGCTGACAGCCATCTTACAGTTACATTTTTGGGTCCTCAGGCAACAACACAGCACATCCTTGTCTACACAGAAACTTGCAACACCATATGGACACTCATATTCTGGTATAAAGAGTGGCTTTTTTTGGTTTAGCTTAAGTTGATTGGGACCAGGTTTAAGGTAAACTTAAATAAGCCGCTCTTCTATCAAAATAAGTGTCCATACAGGCTTTTTCACTGGTTTAAACAAATACTGGTTTAAATTCACAGCTTAGGTTATACCCATGTAGACCAGACCTAATTCTCAAACTGTGGTCCACAGAGAACTTACAAAGGCTGCTCTGCAGAGCTGAAACAGTGGTGAGAGACTTCTAAACCCACAGGCTAGGATATCTGCTGCTCGCTATAGCCCAATTGCCTAGGGTCTCCAGAGTCTTTTCAACCAAGCGAACTGAAAAATTCACGCCACTCTTCATCCAGCAGTAGTGCTTCAAATTCTTCATTTCAGGTGATTTGGGGTGTAAAGTTTCAACTGTGGAAGTCTGTAACCAAGAACAACAGCTATAGGGGGGAAGGTCAAGTGCCCATGATAAAATCTGTTTTTAAGAAAGTGGACAACATAATAAGAGAGAGTTTGAAAAATTGCAAGACAATACTTAGAACTAAATTAAAACAAAACAAAACAAAAAAAAACAGTATTTTCCCTAAATTTCATGACCATTTACACTGATTAGATTTTGTATAAACTTTTTCTTTTTTTTAAAACTTCAGAAACTGAAGTAAATGAGTACAAGACAGGATGCCAGAGCCTACTGTTACTCCTACACTGATTCACTGTTGACCCTGAAGTACTAACAGAACTGCCCCCATTTTCAGAAATGCTGATAAAATTCCAAGTTTCAAAAAAAAAAAAAAAAAACCACCCACAGAGTTAAGTTACTACTGGGTTATCAGTAACAAAGCCGGATTAAAATAAAAGATTTAAACCATTTTAAATTGCGCCTCGAAGTGATGCTAAGTAGGTGCTTGGGAAATAACTCCAGACCAAACCTCATTTCTAAGGCTTGTCTACACTACAAAGACAATCCAGTCTGAAGATCTGGTTACATGACCCTGAAAATGTGTTCATGGTGAATGAGGGTAATCTATGGCATAACTAGGTCTTCTAATTCAGTGGTATTTTGCAGTACACTCAAGGAATTCAAGGGTTACAATAAGGTGTATGATATTAAAAGAGGATGTCTGTAATGGAGCACCAGAGCTTGAAAGCCCTGCATTAAAGGTAGTCCTATAACTCTTGAGATTTATTGTGACAGGCTAAATTCAGTCTGTGAAATACACCTAACAGCACATGGTCTCACCCACAGAGAAGTTATTCAGTGCCCTGAATCAACAGAAAAGGATTTTTTCTGCCTGACTCTGAGTGCCATGTTCTTATGATCAGGCTGTTTTATCAGTTTCCTATTGACTGAGACTTCTCTGGGTTTCTTTTCCATCTTGGCACCAGCAAGGCAGAGCACAATAGTGATTTTTAAAGGAATTCTGAACTCAAACAGGAGGAAATAGCACCAGGGTCTGTCTCTCAGACTCTCACAGAGTCTGCTGCCAGCCAATACATTTTTCCTTGAAGCCATACAACTTCAAAACAGAATTCAACCACATTTACAGATGGTAACTCCTGTAGACAAAGTACCCCTGACTAAGCAAAGAGTGGACTTATTTCCTCCTAGAAGCAAGGAGGTCTCACACTGCAGAGCTGCTGAGGTTGGCAGATTTGATTTTGTTTAAATAAAGCTCATTCCCTCTCTAGGTGGTGCACTTCTCGGAGAGAAAATAAATAGGCTGGAAAAAAACCAGAGGCCGGCAGTGGAGAACCTGCAGAGAAGCAAGCTAAAATGTAAACAGAGAGAAAGAGAGAGAGAGACACACACACACACAGAGAGATGGGGTCAGGAGGGCAGGGTGGGGACTGTTTGTTTTGAGCAGTGCCGGTGTGTTTGTTCTTGCAGGTACAGTACCACAAACCAAAACAAAGTTTGGGAAGGATGCAGGGGGAGGAGCAGGGGCCACTTTCCAAAAAGGAAACAAACCCGACCTAGGATCTACAAACTACAACAATTTTCCATTGACCAATCAGGAAAGGGCAAGCCAAACGCACACCAAATTTGGAAAGTTAATACTGGAAAGGGAGGAGAAAGGGAGGGGAGCTGAGCGAATGAAAACCTCCTCCCAACACACGGAGGGAATAAACAGGAGAGGGCTCAAGCTCTGAGCTCTCTCCAGGCCTCAAAAACATATTCTTCGAAAGGGGACAAAAGCAGTTTTGCAGCTAATAACCCAACACGGAGACAGAGGCCTCAGAGAAGGCCGCACTGAGATTCACATTCTGGAGATCCAGTTTATCTACTCAGCGAAGAACATTCACTCTCTCAAGGAAAAAAATAAACGCAGATCTCATTCACTTCCTGAAACACGAAAGACAGGATATGAGGGTGGAGAGGAGGAGGGGGTGAGGAGCAGAACAGGGATGTTTACAAACATGTCAACTCCTCCCCATCAAGAGGAACACAAAACGAAAGGCATTTGGGCAAGCAAAACCTCAAAGTCTTTTGAGGTTTTCGAAGACTCTGCTGTATTTGCTTCTGCTAAGGCAAACGGATGCAAACATCAATCATCTTTGGTGAATCATCTCTGCTGGCGCAGAGCAAAATTCAGCACTACTATTTCCACTCTCTCCCTATGCCCCAAAAAAAAAAAAAAAAAAAAAAATCCTAGTGGAGTCATGTATCAGTTCCAGACATATACCAGAGTCAAACGTGCCCCCTCTGTGAGGAACGTAAGCCACACTGTGCTGCCTGACACAAAAGGACCACAAAACTACCCACCTCCAACTCCCTGCTGCAACTAGCTTCATTTAAAAGAGGCTGAATATAAACTAAAAATGCAGCCTGAACAGAGGACTCAAAACCACACCCACCACCAGCCCCCTCCTTTTTGAGTATTTACATTACACAGCAGTGCAACTTAGCAAAGAGGAAAACGTTTACCCAAACAAGCAATGTGGTTCCAATCCCAGGCAAAGCCAAACACTGTCTTCATGACGTCCAAGTCATTCAAGTTTTAATATACTAACTGCATTAGCACTAACAAGTAGGAGAGCCATTGTGCATTACCGCATTTTACAAATTGGTGAATAAGAAAAAACAAACCAAGGCTATTACATCAAACATACTTTGGTTGTTTTGACAACTAGAATATCTCCTATTGTAACAGTAAAT
This sequence comes from Malaclemys terrapin pileata, assembly GCF_027887155.1. Taxonomy (NCBI): domain Eukaryota; kingdom Metazoa; phylum Chordata; order Testudines; family Emydidae; genus Malaclemys; species Malaclemys terrapin. Next base: position 78,293,502 of record NC_071514.1, on the reverse strand, counting down.
GTATTGCATTATACTCTGTGCACGTAAAGAAGGTTAGCATTAGGAGATCTCACTTTGGCTCTTCACTATTAACTCTTGGCTGAGAAGCAAGAAAATAATTATTTGATTGTCTGATTAGACAAACTTCTGAACCTTTATTAATTATCTACATAATAGAAAATACACATTTATTAACTCCCAAATCTCTGAAGTCTATCAGTGGACCAAGTCTCTGACCAATATCATTCCCTATCCTTACTGACGGCTACCTTTACCCTAGCTTCAGGGCACATGTTGGCTCCAATTAAAAAAATAAAAATAAAAAATAAATTAACAAAATATAACTTATGGAAATGAAAATAAAATTTATAATAAATAATGCAACATAGCAGGCAAACACATTTATGCACATCTACGGAACACTTACATCCCTAGACCATCAAAGAGGTTTGACTCTATGCCCTTTTCTCATTCTTTAATTTTAGTTCTACGCATTTATTATACGAACGATTTGAGATCTTAAATCTCTATCCCTCACCCCTTGGACTTTTCAATTCATCTTTAAATAGCTTCCATGATCTGGAATATCACACAGTCAAGTTATTTTTAATGGGACATTTCACATATTAAGTGTACTGGGTAACCAATGCTAGGTTGGTGCTTGGAGAATGTGGATGGAATCTCCAGCGTCAACAAGGAGGGAAGACCAGAACCTTCTCTGCACTCTGTATCGCAGGTACCTTACCTGATAGTGCCAGTGGGGGAGGGCAGGGGGCTGACCAAGCTCCGGAGATCCGGCTCCGGAATGTGTATCTTCAGAGGTGATATCTGAGGATAAAGCGGCCGAAGGGGAGGTGATGAAGCTTCCTCCTTCACTTCGTCTTTATGGTATAAAGATGTGAATTGGATCTTTATGACTGTGCTAGGGAATCGGAAAGTACACCTGCAAAAGGGAAAGAGAGAAAGGATCAGTGTACTGCGCATAAACCAACTGGATGGAACTTGCAAGTCCATGCAGAGAGGTACTCATTAATCTGTGTAGCACTAATGAATTAATACGGTAAGAGTTTAGACCTCTCTACAGCACTTTTCCTTCCAGAATCCTAAACCACACTAACATTCATGAAGCCTACAGCGCCCCCGTGAGGATAAGAATTATTATGCCCATTTTATACATACATTAACTGAGTTTTGAAAAGTTAAGTGACTTTGCCTTAAGCCAAGCAGCGAATCAATAAGAACATAAGAACGGCCATACTGGGTCAGACCATAGGTCCACCTAGCCCAGTATCCTGTCTTCTGACAGTGGCCAATGCCAGGTGCCCCAGCAAGAATGAACAGAGCAGGTAATCATCAAGTGATCCATCTCCTGTCACCCATTCCCCGCTTCTGGCAATCAGAGGCTAGGGACACCATCCCTGGCTAATAGTCATTGATAGACCTATCCTCCATGATATTATCTAGTTCTTTTTTGAACCCTGTTATGGTCTTGGCCTTCACAACATCCTCTGGCAAAGAGTTCCATGGGTTGAATGTGCATTGTGTGAAGAAATGTTTCCTTTTTTTTAACCTGCTGCTTACTAATTTCATTTGGTGGCCCCTAGTCCTTGTGTTACAGGAAGCAGTAAATAACACTTCCTTATTTACTTTGTTGGGTGTCGTTTCTTACAATAACAATTTTCATCAGGTTAACGTTTTACATCCCTATTGGTAACCGGTAAGCATGAGTCTTACTGGTTAATCTGCCTTAACCGTTAACCCCCGGCCTCGGCCAGCCCTGCGCTGCCCAGCCCCATGCCGCCCGGCCCCGCCCGGATTGGCCCCAGCCATGCTGGCAGGACTGGCCCAGCCACTTAATCAGTTAACTATTTAAACAAATTGTTTTTAATCGTTTAAACTGTTAACTTTTTTAATGGTATTTACATCCCTAGTTACCAAAAATACCTAATCACAATCAATACAAAAGTAGAATAGCCATAAGGAGCAAAGACTGAGCAATAAACACTTACAGCCTTTACGGTGTAACCTGGACAACTGTTATATGCAACGTGAAAATTAGTCAGTAACATCTCTGTTCATACCACAGCACACTAGGCAAAATTTACGCAATAAACTGCACGAGGCAGTGTTAATGGGTTATCACTGATCAAACTGGTTTCTGATCAACAACAGAAGAGCTTATTTAGTAACAGATACTAAGCCATACAGTCCAAAGGGAAGTGACTAACACAGCCAGAACAGCACCCAGTAAGCCACCAAGACCTTGGTAGCGGTCTTTCATTTTATCTAGTACAAATTTGTCACAAACCTCAGTACAGCCCTAGAGAAGCATTGGGAAATTCAATGGGAAGTAAACTTTCTGGCATTTTCCATGTTTAAAATGGAACTTTTTAATTTTAGTGTTTTCAAGATAGATCAGGCTCTAAAAGTTAGTGTGCTGCACATTCCACCTTACCGCACTTCTAATTAGGCAATAATGTATAATCAATACGAGCAGTCCACGGATCACTGCATGACTATTTTTGCTTGTACCAGCGTCAGGGAGGCAGGAGAGAAACACAGGGTAGCGGGCTTCAGAGTGGAAAAAGTCGGCAGAATATAATTATGCGGAGGTCTTGTCTACAGTGAGAAAAAGAGGGAATCTCCCATCATTTCTCTAGCACCAGTTCGCTGCAGCTTCACATGTGCTAGCAATGCCACAACACTAGAGTAGATTGGGCACCAGCATTGTAACTTTGGTGTTATTAAACCCTGCAGAATTAGAGGATATGGTGGTAAGAACACCCGTGAGTGATTTACACTAGTGTTTCTAGTGCTGATGGCAGGAGAACAATTTCTACTAGACCCAAAATGGAAGATTTATCTCAGTTTTTCACTGAAGATGCAGCTCACTTCTCCCCAGGGTGTTTTTAAGGAATCAGCAATGAGTAGTGCAGAGCTAGCTTCCAGGGACATGAAGCTCCTGCTCCTCCCCATTTCATCTCCCAAGTGAGTTTGCTCAGTATTCAGGAGCTTGGAAGCACAATGGTTCTGCTGAATATGGCAGGAGCTTGTGTTGTATCGAAGTCACTTCAGAGGCCCTGCCACCTGCACTCAGCAATGCATTAAATAGAAAATCAGCACCTGCAATACAACCCAGCCATGTTTATTTAACCTTTCAAGGCAGGCTCCCCTGCAGTTTTGCTGAGAGAGAGCAATCTGACACAACAGACTATTAGTCCCAGACAACCTTGCAGGGGTGTAATAGACAAAGCCCAGCATGACCAACCCACAACAGGCTTTTGAGAGAACACTCAGGGTTAAGCTTTTGTACGCACCATGGGTTTCCTCACAGAAAGAAAAATATCAAACTGCAATGAGCATCACAGACTAAGGTTTTAAACTAGTAAATGCAATGTTTAGACATTTTTAAAACTCCTTAATGGGGACAGACCGCCCTTTATTTCAGTGTTATGGAATTATTATAATACCAGATGCCCAGTCTGTCCCCTCATTTGTGTCAAGACTGAAAAAATATATGGTTACCAAAGCTTTTAGTGGTTCCAAGCTGTTGCTGATCTTAATAGGTTTAACTGCACAAGGCCCGATGACATCATTGTGCAGGACAGGTATATATGAACAGCAGCCGTATATGCAACCTTCTACTTCAGCCTCATCTCAACGGGCATCTGTGTGCCAGCACTAGGGTTACCATTCGTCCGGATTTACCCGGACATGTCCTCCTTTTGTGTGCTAAAAATAGCGTCCGGGGGGAATTTGTAAAGCACTCACAATGTCCGGGATTTCCCCCTCCCCCGGCAGAGCGAGCGGCTGGGAGGGCTGCAGGAAAGTCCCGGGCTGGACTCCGGAGCAGCTTCCTCCTCCCACCCACCCCCCCCCCCCCCCCCGCATTCTGAGCCGGCCGGCAGCTCCTCCTCCTGCAGCCCGCTCCGGCAACCCTGTGCAGGGCCAGGGACCGGGTTTTGTGTTGTGCAGGGGAGCTCAGCCATGTGTCCGGCTGGCACAGAGCCCAACACCCTGTTCTGAGCAGCAGGGTAAGGGGGGGCAGGAGAAGGGACAGGGAGGTTCTGGAGGGGGCAGTCAAGAAACGGGGGGGGCTTTTGGAGGGGAGTGGAGAAAGTTTTGGGCAGTCAGGGTACAGGTAGGGGGTAGGGTCCTGGGGGGCAGTTGGGGGGGGTCTTAGGAGGGGGCAGTTAGGGGACAAGGAACAGGGAGTCTTAGGTAGGGGGTGGGGTTCTGGGGGGCAGTTAGGAGCAGGGGTCCCAGGAGGGGGCAGTCAGGGGACAAGGAGCGGGGGGTAGGGGGCTGGGAGTTCTGGGGGGGAGCTGTCAGGGGGCAGGAGTGGGGAGAGGGATCGGAGCAGTCAGGGGACAGGGAGCAGAGGGGTTTAGATGGGTTGGGAGTTCTGGGGGGGGCTGTCAGGGGGTGGGGAGTGGTTGGATGGGGCGTGGGAGTCCCAGGGGTCTGTCTGGGGGTGGGGGTGGGGGTGTGGATAAGGGTTGGGGCAGTCAGGGGACAAGAGGCAAGGAGGCTTAGATAGGGAGTGGAGTCCCGGGGGGCAGTTAGGGGCAGGGGTCCCAGGAGGGGGCAGTCAGGGGACAAGGAACGGGGGGAGGGTTGGGGGTTCTGGGGGGGCGGGAAGTGGGAGGGGCAGGGGCGGGACTAGGGCGGGGCTCCTCCCGTCCTCTTTTTTGCTTGTTGAAATATGGTAACCCTAGCCAGCACGACTTAATCCATTCCACTGTCTCACCTCATTTCTGCAGGAATGGTCCTTAGAATAAGGTACTTCACTCACCCCACACAGCTTCTCCACTATTCAACACTGCTACTCTATCAGTAGTGTGTGTATTTTAGTCACTCTTAGCTCCTTGAGCGGGACCCCATGCCCTTCTTGTTTCCTTTTTACCATACTCCTTTAGAAAGCCTAAAAAATATAAGGTAAACCAGAGAACTCTGCTTCGATTGCTGTTGTATTTTAATGCTGCAGCTCCCCGTCACAAATAAATATGAGTTACAGAGTATGAACTATCCCACTCTAAAGGTATGTTTAGATGAAGACCATTTGACATTGCTTTGGCTCTCTAGCCCTACCTGCAGCAATCTGATTCAGTCGCACGTCTTAGCCACACCCTCAAATTGGAAGGGAGGGATAGAAACAGGAGCGCTGGGCCTATAGCATGAGCTAAAGATCAATCCATGTGCTGCTGTGTGATGATTTCATGTTAAGAACTGCAGGCTTCCCTCTCCACTGGAGGAGGACCCTGAGAACTACAACCAGTTTCAACATAGTCTCCCTAGCTAGCACGGAGATGGCTATTTTGTCAGAAAACTGTGACACAAACATCAGATAAGGTAGGTTAGCTTAATGCACTTTGCTTATCAGGGCTTTGTCTACATTGACTTTTCTTATACCTTTCCACAGCTGTACCTCCACCAGTAGTAGAAATGGCAGGAACTTGCTAGCCAAGATATGGTCATTAAATTGTGTCAAGCCCTATCATCTAAATCTGATTAAAAAGCTGGTAGCTAGTTTATGCTACAGAATTACAGCTGCATCTTGCTGCACACCTAAACATGGTTACAATTTTTTTCTAATGTAGCCAGGGCCTAAGGAATCAATGCCACCAGGAAGCATGCACTCCAGATTCCCATCAACCTCCATTGAGTTTGAGGTGAGTATCCTATAGTAGGATCAGGTCCTGAAGTAGAACATTGTGCCTAGAATTGCTGTTAAGGTTTGGTTCTGTTTGAGGCTGCTAACATTGGCTAGTCTACCTGTATTACTGATTATTCACACTGTTTGAGCTAGTGCTTCACAACAGTATGCAAACGTTCACTAATTATTATGGACATGTGCTGGTGAGAAACCAGCTGGAGAGCAACCCTATCAGAAACGTAGGGGGTCTCCTTAAGTTTTCACCAGCAAAAGCTCTGCGTTTCCAATTATGCTGCAACTGAATGCAGCTTTTTTCCCCCAACGTTTTCTTAGTTACTTTTCTTCCCTGCCCTGACACCAAAAAAGTCCACCCTAAATCTACATTGAAGTTTGGGATACGAGGTACATTTATTTGAGAAGGCGGCCGAGAATGAGCGGGGTGTGTGTACACCAATGTGGGATTTGCAGATGCCTGGGTTTATGCTTTTGCAAAGGAAGAGATAACAGGGCAGAACACTCAGCACTAAATCAGGACTGCATGTATATTTCTAAAAAAGAAAAAAAATCTGTTAAAAGCTTCAAATAAGTTACAGTATTTGATTCATACTGCACATCTCTTCAAGGACTCCTACCAGCCAATATTCTCTAATGTTTCCATCAAAAGAGAGACCACTTTGTGAAAGCACAGATTAGACACAACATAACAGTGGCCTCCTTCAGATGCCTTTGGAATTCCCAGTTGATATGATTGCAGACCATATTAGTGCTCTACAAAGCACTAAGTTTTACTCGACACTTGCTACTGGCAGTAGTTCTGTCCAATAATAACTGGCCATACACACCTCTACCCCGATATAACGCGACCCGATATAACACGAATTCGGCTCCAACACGGTAAAGCAGCGCTCCGGGGGGGCGGGGCTGCGCACTCCGGTGGATCAAAGCAAGTTCGATATAATGCGGTTTCACCTATACAGGTCTGTCTCATCTTACATGGGGGTTCCGTTCCACGGTTAGCGCGTAAAGCGAAAACTGCGTATAGCCAAAACCCCACTGAGTTCAATGGTGGGTGAAATCGTCCGCACTACAGGTATAGTATTAAAACTGTTGTTTTTCTCTTTTGTTTTTTGTTTGTTTGTTTTTGCCGACCGCGTAAAGTTGAAATCGCGCATGTTAAATGCGCGTAAGATGCGACAGACCTGTAATGCGGTAAGATTTTTTGGCTCCCGAGGACAGCGTTATATCGGGGTAGAGGTGTAACTATCTGCCAGTTAGTGGCAGACTGTTACAACACACATCATAATTCACACCTTTATTTCCTGTAGGAGAGGGGTTCGTACGCCTTGCAATGACCGACAGTTGGTTTTTGTGGGTTTTTAGTTTTGTTTTTTGAAACAGCTAGGTCTCTCCATCTAACTGCACCTCCAGAAAACTCATAAAAGCAAGTTGAAGAAAACTGACTGTTCACTGCCTGCATAAATTCCAGAGTGATTGCTATGCCCCTGCTGCACAAGGCTACAATGGCTGCATCATGGAGAAGGCTCCTGCCCCTGATTGCAGAGGTGTGGGTGCTGCTGGTATCACCACATAGAAAGGACAAGACTTTTCAAAAACTTCCTAGCCATCCTCCTCACCCTGGACAACACAGCATACATCAAGGCAACATTCATGTGGTGAACCAACGATAGTGACCACAAGCATTTCATCAATGTAAGATCTGCAGATAAAATGCTAGGAAACACTAGCCTTTACATAAAATATCCCTCCTCCCCCCCAAAAATAAGCAGACTGTAGGGGAAATTGTTTGAAAGTAAAGAAACCACAATGAAAGGTCTTTACCACTACATGATCCTATACTGAACTGAGAGACATTAGACAAAACACTTACATAGGTTAGAAAGAGAATACTACAGCCTTGGTTTCTTTCTTAAAGCACACTATGTGGCATTCAAGCCCCAACAGCTCCTGCTAAGCTCTAATGCATAATGGAAAAGGGAAGATACATTAGAGATTAAAAGGGCCAGGAAATAACGTTTGAAAGTAAAGATTAATAGAACCATTAATAATTCAAGTTAAACCATCACAGAAAAGCAAGATGACAAAATGAAGACGACATACTGACTGTGAAGGACTCTAGATAAAAAACAAAACAGTGTTACAGTTTGTCAGATAGTAGGCACTGTAGGAAAAATACAAAACGGGGAAAAAAAATAAACAAAACTGTAGGTAGGTCTAGTATACAATACTCATCACCAGCAAGTCAGTGCCACCTGTGCTTATCCTCCTTATTTTGTCATAGCATGTGATCCCACTGTACTCAGAAGGTTCAGAAACAAAAGAGTTTGAAATGCAGATGCTGCTAGTGTGCAGAGTGGGGCTATGATGGAGTTGAGGTTGAATTGTATTTTATGCAATGCTTCATTATAAATATACTTTGGGGAATGGGATCACAAAAAAAGTAATAATGTCATTTCTAGGGTTCACTTAAAATAGCAGGAAAGGGAGTGAAGATCATGCCTGCTTTTTTAAATGGGGAGAATTTTAGTGCTTGCAAACAGTGCTGTGCTTATAGCCCTGAAGGCCAAAATCTTCCCTTTATTAAAGTAACATGAGCAATACAGGCAGCAGCCATTCAATCTTCCTCTAACCACCCCACCACTGAGATTTAGCCATGAGTTGAAGGACCACCTCTTAGGATGAAGGGGTAAACAGTCTTTAGAACTGATCAATTCCTCAGTTTATATTGGCACTGCCAGTGTGCCAATCACAGCAACAACTGGGATGGGAACAGAGCGACTGTCATAACTAGTTGCAAAGGTTTCATTACAAGCCTTCTTAGAGTCAGTCATTCAAAAAACAACCTTAACTCTGCCTCCATAACTGTGCCTACCCTCAGTCCAAGGACCACAATCATTTTACCCCATCAATCTACATAATCAGATTCCAAGAATGTGTCTGTATGTTAATCTATAGCCTAAAATATCTGTTGAGTCAGTATGAAGTGATAGAAGCAACTATTCAAGAGCTCTTTGTTCAGAATATCACCAGGCTGAATCATCACTGGGTTTTGCTGTCTCTTACCATCCACTTTTTAAATTCTGGGACTTCGACTTTATAAGTTGTACCCATAGAACAACATGAGCTTTCAGCTACTAGTTAGAACATAAACTCCCGGCATAGGGACGCTGTTTTATTTCTATATCCAAGGGCTCGACTTTACTACTGGGAGATCCACACTGCTGCAATCGATGCAGCAGGGGTTGATTTAGCGGGTCTAGTGAAGACCCACTAAATCGACAGCAGAGTGCTCTCCAATTGACCCCAGTACTCCACCTACCGGAGAAGAGTAAGGTAAGTCGACTGGAGAGCGTCTCCCGTTGACGCAGCACAGTGAAGACACCAGAGTAAGTCGACCTAAGCTAAGTAGCTGGAGTAGCATAACATAGATCAACTTACCCCGGTAGTGAAGACAAGCCCCTAAGGTACTCCTTACATTTATGACACTATAACAAAATAAAAATCTCATCTTCACTAGACTTTGTATTTGTCTAGTTACTTATTCCAAGTTACCTCGAGATACCTGACACTTTTACAGGTTAGTGTGGACAGTCCCCACACATTTACTCCAAGCTACCAACGATTTTCCTTTATTCATCCCTAGGATAAAAAAACAACCTTTATAGTCTGGAACAACCATGTGGGGAGTGTCCCCAGCAGCTTTTACAAAGGTGTTAAACGCTACAAGATAACTGGCAATCTAATAACTTGAGAGAATAATCTAGTGAATAGCAGGAAAATTCAGTCAGGCCTATCTATGAAAATCAATTTTCCCACAAATTAGGAGATAGCAATCCATTCCCTGTTCCCACAGTGTAAAGAAGCAATCTAAAAGGAGATGCCTCAATCAATGCAAAGGAAGAACTACTGGTAAAATTTAGGCCTCAGTATGCCCAGTGCCAATTTAAGACTATGTAGAAACTTCAATGATCTGCCTCACTTTGGCCCAAGTATGAACCTATCCCTTGAAGTGCTGCCTCCAAATTGATAGGGGAACCATTTTTGACAAGAGAACTAATATTTCAGATTAACATTATTTGCTGAAACTAGATTGTTACACTCTTTTGATCATTAGGGGGGGAAAAAAAAAAAAGGTGAACTGTGCATGCTCAGTACATCATTTGATAATTGACGTCTGTTGATTTACAACTATCTTATTCTGCATACGTAAAATAATTTGTCCTTTTTATGACTAGAGTACATCCAAGCTTCAGCTTTTAAAACCCAATGTAGTTTGTATTATTTGAATCCAAAAAGGGTCAAACTTTTTGCATTCCAGTAATTCTCTCAGACAAACCAAATTTTGTCTAACCTGGCAAAAATAAACTCTCTCTCAGCTTGAGTCTAAGCATGGATAGCATCATCCCGGAAAGGATTATTTCTGTCAAAGTTATAGCGGTCTTAAACCAGGAGGGGTGCAGTGAAGCCTCTTCCTCAACTTTAAATAAAGCTTCTTTAGTTGGATTCTATAATGAATGTTAGTAGGTAACTATATTGCAAACACATAGCAGGATAGCTCTTCAGAGGCTTGCAGCAAGTAATATAGGGGAGAGAGTACTGTTAAACACCTGATTTTATACTTTGATTTTACACAGATATCCTCCCATTCCTTTTGTGTTTTTTCTCCAACAGAAATTTTTCTTAAAACCCATTTTGTTCCCAAGACTCATTTCATCTGCAATACCTCTGAGAAACCAAGTCATCTACTTAACTAATTAATTTATCTCTTGAGTGAAAAGCTCATTTGTATATAGACAGGGGGTCAAATGTTGGGATGGAGAAGCATAAAGACAAGGGACCATTGTGTGTATTTAACTACAGATAAACCCAATGTAATAAATAAGGCATGTGCCTATCACCACCATGATCAATTTACCCGCCTAGTGCCCAGCAGGGGAGAGAAGCCAGGGCCCCGCACCTGCTGGGGACAGAGTACTCCGGGGCTGCGGGCGCCGGTATTCTCTGTCCTCGCAGCTTCTCTCTGGATTTATATATATATTATGTAACATTAAATATGATGTTTTTCGTATTATTTAATGTACAAATACAAAATAAGCCTTGAAAAATTGTTGGCGCCCGCCACACTCTTCTGAAAACATGAATGTGCTACTGGCCACAAAAAGGTTGGGGACCACTGGTCTAGGGGAATGTACATCCCTTCATTCAGTTCCGTGCAGTGAAGAACGCTGTTTGCAACTGAAGTCATCAGGCAGCGTACTCTGTTGTAGTCAATGGAGAAGCCAATGCTGTGCAGAAGATGCACAAGGAATTTGTTACAGGGTTTAGAATGAACTGTTAAAGCAACAGCCACTTGTAGCGGTAGATTACTCATACACCACAACTGTGCAGCATATGCGTTGGCAACCTCTCTTTCACTCAAACACTCATACATGAGGCTTTGCAATGAAATGGCAGTTTTGTGCTCCACTTGCTTATTGTCAGACTTGCTGGTGCTGAAGTCACTGTGACCACCAGATGCATCACTTTAAGCAGTACAGATCAAGCAGTATTATTTTTTTAGGTTTGGCATCAACTATGGATCCCTGAAACTCCCACATACTGCAGGGGAAAAAAAAAAAAAAAAAAAAAACTTCCTGTAAAAATGTAGCAGCTGCAAACGGTCTTCATATTACTGTTGACATTAGTGCTTTCTTCTACTTTTGACAGTGCCATGTCTTTTGCGGCTTTTAGGGATTAAATTTCTGCGGATAGGATTGCTAAAAATTACACATCCATATCCCACACTTCATCTTCAATAAGTGCTTTAAGAGCCTTTCTGCTAAGCATTTGTTCCTCTTCAATCCCGTTCAAAGCTCATTTCTCTGTACTTAGATTCCGCATCAGCCATCACCACCACTTTCCCATCCCTTAGAGCTTATGCAAGACAATTTATGAATTTCTGCCAAGTCACTCAGTTTGCAGTAATAAAATTAATATTCGTTTCTGTTGCCTTTACCTTTTGACACAACACTTGTATACATTATTGGTATATCACTCAATGTGATGTGATATGCAACGTCATATGCGTGGGCATCTTTTGGGTCAATGCACCTACTTACTTTACTTCCATGCAACAGTTCTCACTAACAGTTCATACAGTTTCTCATGTGTCTCACATGTTAAAACTGTGCTTAATGGACACTTTGGAGCGTCTGGATTACCACAGTAAAGGTGTTCTCAAAATGCATTCCATGGGACCTAATGTAAGGCATGTCTCGCCTACAGCTGGCACGTGTCCCGGCATCTTCAACTTTTTCCTGATGCCCGATGCACTTCAACCTTGCCAAATTCAGTTTATGGGTGCACTTCTTATAGCATGTAAGGTGCCAACAAGCATTGCATTTAACCAGGTCCTCTCCAAAGATTCAGCAACCGGTGTCAGTACTTCGTCTCCCTTCTGAGGGCTAAAAATCATCAAGACCAAAGTAAAAACAAGAATTTTGTAATAACATAATTAATTACAATCTCACAATAATTTATGTAATTATGTGCATACTGTTTGCAGAGGGATTCCCGTAATTCCTGGCTGGATGCTGACATCTTAACCAGTGCCTCATTACATAAACAAAGCTGATAATCAATACCAGTGAACCACTCTTTTGTCAATGATGACAAGTCAATTTGAAGCACCCTTTCCATTTACATTAATCTGTAATATTAAAAAAGTTAATCAGGTATCATGTTCTGAGCATTAACAAAAATTAATAACGGAGATATACCTATCTCATAGAACTGGAAGGGACCTGTAAAGGTCATTGAGTCCAGCCCCCTGCCTTCACTAGCAGGACCAAGTACTAATTTTGCCCCAGATTCCTAAGTGGCCCCCTCAAGGATTGAACTCACAACCCTGGGTTTAGCAGGCCAATGCTCAAACCACTGAGCTATCCCTCCCCTGTCAGTCTGGAACCACAATTTAATTTTTCTGACAACTATGTGTTTGATATGCAAGTCTTAAGTATAATTATAAAAAGTTGATTTTTAAACATTTTCTCAAATATATATAACTACTTAATTGTTCTAGGGTGTCACGGTTGGTATCATTCATGGGAGAAAGGGCTTTTGAACAATACCCAACTCAACCCACTTCCAACAAAACTGTATTATCAACAATTCCACCAACCAGAGGACCTGGAGATTGGGGGGTGGGGCTTCAGGAGGATGGTGGTGTAGTAGCAAGTGACTCCTGCCATGCCACAGAGGGTGACAACATTGAAATTATGATTTCTAGAAATCTAATGACATCTCCCTTACCTTTAACTCACCCCGGGAATTACACATGCTCCCAGTCTGTAAGGAGTTACTACCAGTCCTCCACACTCAGCAGCAGAGAAACATCCACAAAATATTTATTTTTCAGACCAAAAAATCTTATCATCAAACAAATGTAGAACCACAGAAATTTTGCTGCCCCTCATGTTATATATTTGTTTGATAAAAAGATTTTGATCTTAAAAACAAATTTATTTTCTGACCAGCATCTTGTGGCTGTTTCTCTGGTGCTGAGTATGGAGGAATGGAGTATCTCCATAGTTAGGGAGTCATGATGATAGAGGAAGAGTCAGCACTGCAGAGTACTGGCTTTTCTGGAAAATCTTCACTGCTCTCAGCCAAAGCATGGACTGAGACAGCTGAGTCCAGGAGGTAAAGGCAGGAAAATCTAACAACATCATGGGCAGTTCTCCCACCCACTGGAAGCAAACAGGTTTCCCACTGCCAAATGGCAGTCTGATATTTCAGCCCATGCCGTTGGAGAACATCTCAGCATGCAACAGAGGAACATATCTGAAAACTGTACTATCCCACCCTGCTGGTGCCAGCGGGCACTGGTGTGTCCATAGCTGGCAAAGGATTTTGTGCTTAATGCCAGACTATATAGGGACAAACTCCAGCTGCCTGCAAAAAGCTTGATGAAACCAACAACCATTTTTGTTATTCAGAAGAAGTAGGGAATGCGCCACTTGGAACCATTAGCCAATATAACCAATGAAGATTTAGTATCAGAGCCTGCAGAGACTACCAATAAATAAAAATTAAAAAATAGATTATATTAAATATAACCATCGTTATGCTAATAAAAACTTCATTGAGAGATTTTTGCTACAGAAATTATGACTGAACTTCTGTGGAACACAAGTCTAGATGTAGCAAGAGTGGCACCAAGTCCTGCTAACTAGCATTATAACGAACAGGATTTTATCAATCACTTGCCTGGTGTGCTTCCCATGAAGACCAGTTTACATGATGCGAGCTGTCACACTTAACGTTTCAGTTGCAGAGAGACACATTTACCTCCCCCAGAGCGGACTTAAAATTACAACTATACATGTTTTTCTTACAGTGCTTCTTACTAAAAAAGGCTCTGATAGATGTTATTTCTCTTGCCTTCCCAAGCCACAAGTAACGAAGCTTCATAATACTGAATGTGCCGTGACTACACTAGCTGCATAAAGCTACCCCATAACCAGTGTCCTCGGACTACTGTCTACAATGCCTCCCATTGAGCAGCTCGGTCTGGACTAGCTAAACGCTCCTGGAAATTGCCAAGAACTTCTTTCACAGCCAACGTTCCATACTATTGATTGAACAAGCTGCAATTTCACGATTAGCTTAAGAATTTTCACCCATCCTCATCCTGGAGGGGTAACTGGGTAGAACTCTATGGCCTGTTATACAGGAGGTCAGACTAGATCATCTAATAGTCCCATATGGGCTTAAAATCTACAAATTATTTACCAAAGAGCATTACTCCACTTCAGATCCAAACTAAAACTACGTCCCATCATCCAAACACTTTCCCTCCCCCTTTCCGCATATGTGTAACATGAAATGCAAGCCATTCATTGTGGAAAAAAGGGCCTTTTCTATCCTGGTTAATCATTTCACCGATGTAGGCACCTGAGGACCTGAAATATCAAAGCCTCTAGAAATATAAAGAAAATGTAAAATCACTCCATATTTTTTAATTAACGCCAATTATTCCAAACCTGAATTCACACACAAAAAAGGAACGAAGGAGAAAAATGAAAATGGTTTCTTTGTTCCAACAAGTGTTTCCCAATTGTCCTGTACCCATGGTAATCCTGCCATAGCAACCAGCAGTTCGTGTTTACAAGAAGCATAAGTAGGTTTATGTAGTCTCAACTGGGATGTGCAACCCCTATAGGCTGCAACACAAGTGTTTTTTTAATGTGCTTCAAGCTCCCAACGTTTATTCAGTGATAGTCCGCGAGGAAAGGATGCAAATTAAGTGGGCTCAATAGATACAAGACTTCTCAAGTTTCAGAACGGCAAATTAAAACAAGTGCCATTTCTCATTTTCACACATGAAACTTTTTACTAACATTTCTCATTGCAGTTACATAGATTAAAAGTTATTTACCATATGTAATTCATCTATGTACAATTCAAAGAGAACACACCACAGGTTGCCTGGGGACTGCATGTTACTATGTATTAGCGGTGTTTCCAACACAGCAAGACAGGATTTCACACAAGCGGAGGACGTGCTCTAGTGCAACTGTGTCTATTTAAAACAAACTTTACCTGCATTATCAGGCAAAACACTAATTATACACAAAAATGTCTCTTAAAAGCACCAAGTAAGTAAGTTAGTTCTAATGAACCTTTTCTATTCAGCCTTGTGGCACAGGGCTCCACTTGATATTATGCCATTTCATCCAAGCTCACAAATGTATTAACACACCTTTCCACACAGAGGCACATTTTTAAAAAGGTATTTTGATCAAACTCCCATTTAGTGGGAAATGTGGTCTAGGGCAGTGGTTCTCAAACTGTGGGTCGGGACCCCAACGTGGGTCGCAACCCCATTTTAAAGGGGCCACCAGGGCTGCCTTAGACTTCCTGGAGCCTGGGGCCAAAGCCTGAGGGCTTCAGCCTGGGGCAGTGGGGCTGAGATTACAGGCACCCTGCCTGGGGCCGAAGCCCTTGGGCTTCAGCTTTGCCCTCTCCCTCACCTCCCCAGGGGTGCCAGGGATCGGGCGGGCTCAGGCTTCGGTCCCCCCCTCCTGGGGTTGTATAGTAATTTTTGTTGTCAGAAGAGGGTCATGGTGCAATGAAGTTTGAGAACCTCTGGTCTAGAGTTTAGAGCAGGAGACAAGTGGTCTAGACTTCGGGGTTCTATTCTCCATCCTGACACCATGTGTACACATACACAAAAATGCCTCTTTCTTCTCCTGATATATTTACTCAGCGATGTCCCAATCCATGTGTGACACTACACATTACTGAATTAGTGAAGAGTGATATCCCAAACACTAGACATCACAAAAGAAGTCAGCAAGACACAGATTAGAACAGAGCAAATAGTCTGTGTACATATTATCTTGGTATAATCAGCAAGTCTGAGAAAAGAAATACTAAAAAAAAAAAAAAAAAAAAACCTAACATCACAAAACAGCAAAATGCTACTTTGGCAATATATATTCTTTAAAAGTTTGAGAGAGCCTGGTGAGGGCTCTTTGAACACTTCAACACTGAAAGGGAGAAAGCATAGCTTCCAAGAAAAGTTTATACTGAAATAATGCTGTTGCAATTTAAATCAGCTATTCCATTCTCTATACAGATATCTTGACCAGATTATCTTGTTGGCTGTATATAAGACAAATTTTAATTACCATCAACAGCACACACACCAATTGATAAATCCACACAAAAATAAAGAATATGAGAGCGACATTGTTCCTATCAAGAAAAAATACTGGTTAATGTCTCAAATAAGAGGATGCTAGATTGTTTATTTCTCTCCACTAAATTCACCTACGGTAGATGAAATCAAGTGTCATGCCTAATTCTGCATTTCAATACCTTTTGATGGTTTCTTCAGTACTGTTTTGGTTTTACCATTCCCAAATGCCTAGGGATGTCAGATTCATTTTTATTCTGCCATTTGAATCTTCACTTTACCAGTCTTATTTACTATGCTATATTGCTCAAAACTGAGAAGAGCAAAAACCTGGTCCAGCCATGCTTTCTAAATAAAAGCCACAGTTCATGAAAATATCTAATTTCTCCAAAGTATCTCAAGTGCATTTCATAGATGGGTGAGAGAGAACTTCCACAGATTGAACCTAGCAATTGGTTTAACACCAGCAATGAAACTGGCAGACTGGAGGCTCCCTGTGGTCCAGACTCAGGTGTGCAGAGTAACTTTTTAGATAACTCAGTTCAATTAGTTTCCAAGGCACCGAGGTTTTACTTTGTAAATTAATGAGATACAAGCAACTCAGCTCAATGCAATTCTTGAAAACCTACTGAAAAAGCTCCCCTAGAGAAACACTGTTTTCCAACTATGTTCCCAGATCCAAGAGAGTGTTTGCAGCTCTGGGAATCCCCCATATCAGTTTTAACACCTGTGAGCCAGCTGGCCAGAATTTTACTTTAATTTACATCATTGTCTACAAGCAGTTGAAGGGAGTATATACCACACATCAAAATCTCAGTCATTTATGAGCCTTCATAAACACTTAACATTCTAGACCGGGGTAGTAGACAGACAGACTGCAGGTCAAATCTGGACTGCCAGATGCTTTTGAACGGACCCCAAAATCTTTTTATTTACGTATTATCATTATTGTTACTATTTTATTATTTTCTCTGAAGTCTGGACCTTGGCTATACCTTGACCAAGAAATTTGGACCTTGACAAAAAATAATTGACTACCCCTGTTCTAGACCCAATTAAGACAAACTTACTTATAGATTAAACAAACAACTGCATCCTACAAGGAAGGAAAAGTGTAAAACATTTGCTGAATGTAACACAGCCATGTGGTCTGATAGATATTTCCAGATGGAATGAACCCATGGAAGACGATCCCCAAAACCAATGTACAGCGTAATCACAGCTCTCAAAGAACTCTATTAGGAGACCAGTGGTTAAAACCACCAAGACACGGCCCATGTACTTTGGCCGATGACTCAACTAAAGTCCATTATACCACCCTTTAAAATATGCAGGCCAATAAAACTTGCCAGTTACTCAGTGCCCATTCATCAGCAGCAGGAAACAAAAAGGGAGTGCTATAATTGTGTCTCACTAAGTCTTACATTTCAAAACACTGGAGTCAGTTTCCAAATATTCCATTCATTCCAAACCACACAGGGCTCATTGCTATCAGAAGAGAGGCTTCTTTTCCCGTGGTGAATATTCAGTGCTGCTGTTCCTTTAAAGGGATTCAACCACCAAGGTCCAACAGGATGAAGAGGAGAATATTGTGTGGGTACAGAGTGAAACACTAGAAAATCTAATGTAATTACACACATAATACAAGGCTCTACCATAGACGAGCCTAACAGGTCTGTGCCTGTAATCTCTCTTATTGGAGTCCTCCCAATCCCTCACAGCTAGGAAAGCAAGTGGGCCTTGCAGCATGCTCTGAAGGTCAATAAAGGACGGTTTCAGACCCAGCGAGCATGAGCTCCAAAGCTGAGAATGCCATAGCAACTGGTCCTTCTATACAAGTGCAGCCCTGGCTCAGCACCCCTGCTGAACTCAGCTGTGGGATATAGGGGAGAGAGGAGGTCTTTCAGCGAAGTAGCTCCAGGAAGTCAACAGTGATTAGCCCCTTCCCACCATATTTTTCAAGCAGAATCCTGTTTGAGGCTCCACAGTTGTCATGTAGATATGAGCACAATTTAAATAAACATTAAGTCTCTGCTCAGCTGGAAACAAACAGAGTAGAGAGGTGACCCTCCTAGTCCCTCCCAACCCTCCTCTATGTCAATAAATCTTAACCTGGCTGTTTGAGCAGTGTTTAATCATAAATGGATTTAAACAAGCTCAGGAATATAAACAGGGGTGAATATCACTCACTGCAAGCGGGGAGAGAGTCTACACTGGAACGTATACATCGACACTGAAATAAAAGAGGTCAGCTAACTTGGGCTCATGGGGGCTCTGGCTGTGGAGCTAAAAATGCCCGTGTAGATGTGTGGGCTCAGGACCCTCCCCCTATCACAGGATCCCAGAGCTCAGGCTCCAGCTACACAGCAATTTTACAGCCCGCAAGCCCATCAGCTGACCCGGGTGTTCAATTACTCCCAAAGAGCCTGATACGGAGAGGTGCTCAGGACCCACTGCAGAACTGGGTCCTAAGCAATGAACAGAGTAAAGAATTGGAAAACCCATTAGGGATAATGTGTCAGAACCTGATGTTCATTTAAAAGTCATACCCAGACTAGAAGAGTTCAAAATTACCATCAGAAACATGCAGTGGTGTTGTAGCCATGTCTATCCCAGTATATTAAAGAGACAAGGTGAGTGAGGTAATATCTTTTATTGGACCAACTTCTATTGGTGAGAGCCGCTTTCAAGGTCTTTGTAGGCTCGAAAGCTTGTCTCTCTCACCAACAGAAGTTGGACCACTACCTCCCCCACCTCATCTCTCTAATCAGAGACATGGCATTCAGGAGCCAGAAACAAAAACAAACTGTGTAAGCTATTTAATATACTAATTTTTTAAAAGAAGTCTAAATTGTTTAGAATACCCACTCAGATGTATGGAAATAAACTATTCTCACTGATTTGGTCCCACTGCCAGTAGGGATACAGTGATGTTTATTCCTTCCTCTGTTGCTAATCAAGCTACAATTATCCTGTCCCTTTTTGCTTACTTTCTGCATTAGAATCAATGGAGCAAGCACAGCAATAGTAATGGGTAACTAACAACCATTCTTACAAGTGGAGTTCACCTTGCATAAACGGTGAATGTACATTCAGAGGACATTTGCAAGAATTTAAATATGTAAAGTTGAGGGCTGGACTGGATGCCTGTTTGGACTGGGCAATGGAATAAGGAGCCTCTAGGATACACATTAAAATACAGGTCAGGTTAATTTTGATTGAAAGAGGTTTAGTGAAAACAGCTATTTAGTGATTTATGTGGAATAAGTTGGTGGTCTCCATGCTCCTCTTATTAGACTGGCATCCACAACACAGGAAACACTACAGTGCTAATAAGCGATGGTCACATAACCACCACCCTATACCAGAAACCTACTGACTGCTATACTTACCTACGTGCCTCCAGCTTTCATCCAGACCACATCACACGATCTATTGTCTACAGCCAACCTCGAAGATACAACCGCATTTGCTCCGATCCCTCAGACAGAGACAAACACCTACAGAATCTCTATCAAGCGTTCTTAAAATTACAATACCCATCTGGTGAAGTGAAGAAACAGACTGACAGAGCCAGAAGGGTACTGAGAAGTCACCTACTACAAGACATGCCCAACACAGAAAATAACAGAATGCCACTGCCGTCACCTATAGCCCCCAACTAAAACCACTCCAGCACATCATCAAGGATCTACAACCTATCCTGAAGGGTGATCCCTCACTCTCAGACCTTGGGAGACAGGCCAGTCCTTGCCTACAGACAGCCCCCCAACCTGAAGCAAATACTCACCAGCAACTACACACCACACAGCAAAAACACCAACCCAGGAACCTAACCCTGCTACAAACCCCAGTGCCAACTCTGTCCACATATCTATTCAAGGGACACCATTATAGGACCTAACCACGTCAACCACACCATCTGGGGCTCATTCACTTGCACATCTACCAATGTGATATATGTCATCATGTGCCAGCAATGCCCCTCTGCCATGTACATTGGCCAAACCGGACAATCTCTACACAAAAGAATAAATGGACACAAATCTGACATCAGGAATTGGGATAGCCCAGTGGTTTGAGCACTGGTCTGCTAAACCCAGGGTTGTGAGCTCAATCCTTGAGGGGGCCATTTAGGGATTTGGGGCTTTAGTTGGGGATTGGTCGTGCTTTGAGCAGGGGGTTAGACTAGATGACCTCCTGAGGTCCCTTCCAACCCTGATATTCTAGGATTCCATTCAAAAAACAGTAGGAGAACACTTCAATCTCTCTGGTCACTCAATAAACAGACCTAAAAGTGGCAATTCTTCAACAACAAAAACTTCAAAAACAGACTCCAATGTGAAGCTGCAGAACTGGAATTAATTTGCAAACTGGATACCACCAGATTAGGCCTGAATAAAGACTGGGAGTGGTTGGGTCATTACAAAACCTGAACTTAATTTCCCCAATACTAATTTCTCCCTACTGTTACTCACACCTTCTGGTCTGTAATGGGCCACTCTCTGACCACTTCAAAAGTTATTTTTACTCCCTTGGTATCCTGCTGTTAATTGATTTATCTCATTAGACTGACCTCACACTTGGTAAAGCAACCCCATCCTTTCTTATATTTATACCTGCTCCTGTATTTTTCACTTCAGGCATCTGATGAAGTGGGTTCTAGCCCACGAAAGCTTATGCCCAAATAAATGTATTAGTCTCTAAGGTACCACAAGGACTCCTCGTTGTTTTTGCGGATACAGACTAACACTGCTACCACTCTGAAACCTGTCACCATAAGAATTGGCATTCTTGCTGGTAGTGAGTGTAGCAGCAGAGACTTCATTGACCGAGTGGGTGTCTTCCCTCAGGCTAAGTGGAGGCACACTGACAGGGCCAGGTAGCCAAGCACTGAACCTGGCCTGGTGTCACAGAACTTCACCTTTGTAGGGCTGTCAATCTGGCACCTTTGACCAAAAAAATAAAAAAAAAAAAAGGAAAAAAAAATAGATAATTTTTACTGCTTAGTTTTAAAACGGATTACTGAATTTCAGAAACATCAAACGTGCATGTCAAGTTACCTGGTAACGTCCTTTTAAATGAAGCTAACAGTACAGAACGGGCAAAACAGAAGTTCAACAAAGGCAACATCAAAGAGAGAAAAAATTCCTATTACTTATATGCCCCCCTTACAATAAGCACCAACATGATTCATAATGGATTAAGTATATTAGGATTTATTTTTTAACAAACATACTATACAGATCTTTTTCCTTCCCTTGCATCTCTACTCCATCAGATGGTGGCAAATTGTCTATTAGATCACATAAGCTAAGTTACCAAGAAGGAAGCCTGTCACTGTCAGAGAGCTGCAAAAAAGAGACAACTGTCCAGATTTGACCACCCTGCAACACAAACTAATGCCAGCTTCAAGATCACTAAACAAGACTTGAGTTACATTTGAATCAAGACCCTCTGGTGGAGAAAAGGCAATTCAACAGTTCACAAGGCAAAGCTCAGTAATTTCTCCTCTAATCTATTTCCTGATTTTCATCAACCATCTTGAAATGTGTTCAGCTACTTCACGTTCTTATCTAAATCTGTACTCCACAAGCAACCAGATGGCAAAGTCACTATGAAATCTTCTGGAGACACAACAGTCCTGTGATCTTGCTTTTCTGCACAATTTCACAGTGATGCTCATTTAACATACAAGTTCTCGTAAGGAAAGATCACATTCAATAGGCTTGATCCTTCACTCTCAGAGGTCAACGGGAATATTACCATTGACTTCAATGGGTACAGGATTGAGCCCATTGTTTGAGCGCTCTCTCAAGTGCCCAGCTTAAGCGCACAAAACGGTTAGGTTTCCATCGGCCTATGATGGAGAGTCTGCCTCTCCCCTTTAAAGTGCATTTCACAACATGCTAAGTGACGCAGGTCAGTTAAATAGCAAATACCGGTTCTGCAATCTAGAATATTTAGCCACTTAATATTCCTGGAGACATGCACCCCCAATTTTTTCTACAAGATCCTGCTTGACAACACAAGGCTAAATCAGGTTGCAAATCTACCACAGCAGGTAATTGCCAAAGAGGACTCGGAAAGGAATGAACACCACTTACATCTCTCTCACATTTCCCCAGTAGCCGTGAGGTTCTTTAAAATTATATTTAAGTAACCAGAAGTAATTGCTGGTCATGGTCATAATTTAAAGTGTTAATATTATTAGTTAGTTTATTACAGATCATTTTGGTAGACAGAGCCAGCTAACATGCTTCTCCTTCAATCATAAACCACCATACACACCTACTTCAGGGCCAGAAAAGCCCCAGCTGCACACACCCACAAGGAACTTCCTCGTGACAATTTTTACAAATGCAGTTATATTTTAATAAGAAATTATACATTACACTGAAAATTAAAAATTTAGAGACAGCAGAAAATTTAAGTATCAGAGGGGTAGCCGTGTTAGTCTGGATCTGTAAAAAGCAACAGAGTCCTGTGGCACCTTTAAGACGAACAGATGCATCCGACGAAGTGGGCATTCACCCACGAAAGCTTATGCTCCAATGCATCTGTTCGTCTTAAAGGTGCCACAGGACTCTGTTGCTTTTTACAGAAAATGTAATTGATTGTAAAAATTAAACTCCACAAAGTACTGATTATCCATTTCCATATTTAACACAATACAACATTCTTAAAAACTTATCTGAAACTGTTACAGAATGTCCAGTCTGCCATAAAACCTAGCCCCTTCCTTTCACTGAAGAAATCTGGTCAAACTCGCCATGGACACTTGGGGCCTTCAATGAATTCTTCTATGAACTTCTCTTGACAATGTCTTCCCATTACTACAAATATCCCACTCCTCACGTATTTTTATACCCTGGAGGAGGAGGAGGAGGAGAAGGAGGAGACTTATCCATCTGAAGAGACCAATTCATAAAATACCTTAACACCACAATTTCCTTGGGAGAGGCACTGTTTTGGCATCTTTGTTGAATACACTAGATTAGTTTAATTGTCATACAAATTACATCTGCTATGCTATCAACTTTCTCCTAATGGACCATTCATCACTAGTTTTCTTTGAAGCAGCCAGCTGATCTTGAAGGTCCCTCAATCCATCTCAAAATGTCTTAAATTTTCAAAACTGAGGAACTCCTCTCACATTAGCAGGCTGTGGAAAACAAAGCAATCTGTGAAATTCACAGAACATTTCTACTTCCCACATACATCTACCAGGAGAAACTTAAGCACAGGATGTTACTAACCTTTTACATTCAATCACACTTGCTAAGAGGATTCTAACACAATGCACCACCATTATATGTTTTCCTCTGAGCCTGGTTCAGTTCAATGGGAAAGCTACTTGGAGTGAACTAATGTGTTATTTATGTACATTATAAAAAACCTATCCAGATGGATTTAGACTTCATGAAATGCTCACTCAAGTCCATTCTGCTCCCTGTGAAGACATTTCATAATCCATTCAATACCCAGTAGATGAAGCCAGGATTACTGTTTAAAGAGTTGTTCTGAGGCTATCTTTAAAATATAATTTAAACCCTCTGATTGCTGGCATTTTCCAGACTCCAAGCCACATAAATGCTTAGGGCAATACATGGTGTATATTACACATGCATACCCGCAGCATCCAGAGTTAAGATGAACTTCAAAACAAGGCTTGGGAAGAGGGCCCAGAAATCCTGAGCTGGTTAGTCTCAACTCACATACCTATTAAAGAGGCTAATTCCAGGCTCACGGTATTCTGCAAGGGAAGAGCTCACTGGATCAACTTCTGAAAAGCTGCATAGCAGGATAGGGTTCAGATGTCACAGAACAAAACAAAACTATACCCCCCTCACCCCCCAGGTTATAGCCAGTAAGCAAGAAAGAGGTTTAACACATTTAAACTCATCCTGTTTTTATTATTGTGCTGAGAGCTTTTTTTTCCACAGAAAATAGTTTACCAAGGCAGAACAACACTGCCTTTTCCAAAACGGCAGCATGCATGCACTACCTTTAAGCCATGAAACTGAGATAATATACTCAACTATTGATGTATTCTCTTCCTCCTACCCTCACCCCTCCAATCCATTACAGTACATGGAAATAGAGGAAACTTTCCTTTGAGTTTTAATACTCATTTAATTTGGAAGCGTTAGAAGAACTTCAGTTAATATCTCAGCTCCCCAAGGAAAAAGGCACTAAGCTTCTTCTCTAGCTTTTTAAAAAATGAATTAATTCTTAGTCCATGTCTGCACCAGGGATGCTACAGCAGGACGGCTATGCTGCTGTAGTGTAGATACTTCCTACAGGGATGGAAGAGGCTTTTCCCCCTCAATGTAGGCAATCCACCTCCCCAAGCAGATATCTGGGTTGACAGAAGAATTCTTCTATCGAACTAGATGCATTTATACCAACGCTTAGTTTGGCATAACTATGTTGGTCATAATTTTAAGTATAGACCAGACATTGCTTGCAACACTTTCTGCTTTGTGCTCTAGAAGCACAAGAAGAAGAACAGGAGTACTTGTGGCACCTTAGAGACTAACAAATTTATTAGAGCATAAGCTTTCGTGGACTACAGCCCACTTCTTCGTTATGCATAGTCCACGAAAGCTTATGCTCTAATAAATTTGTTAGTCTCTAAGGTGCCACAAGTACTCCTGTTCTTCTTTTTGCGGATACAGACTAACACGGCTGTTACTCTGAAACCTGTCATAGAAGCACAAGGTACATCAAAAGGAACAAGGGACCACTTGGAGAAAGAGCATTTATCCTCTTGCAGAAAAGAGCTTTTCACAGAGATTTTGGCTTATCACACAACAAGAGGGTATTTGGTTCATTTAGCCACAAAACAGAATAATCTAGAGTACATTCAGATCATTTTAAAACAGATCAAGTCTAGACCTAAACTACTTGTTTAGTCATTTATAATAGGCAATTTATGAGTGCCTCGTTTATAACTCCTGGAGTACAAAGATAGTTGGAAATAGATTTCTATTTTAGGCTATGTCTACACTTGCAGAGTTTTTGCACTGTTAGTTTCAACGGCGATAGTGAACCGGTGAAAGAAAAATGCTGGTTTGTGTACTCACTCACTTCCACAGGTGTCAGAGAGTGTTTAGAGCGGCACACTGAGGGCAGCTCTCTCCATTTTGATGACAGGTCTTGTGGGAAAAAGGGGGGCGGGGGGAGGAAGAGGGTGTGATCGTGGGGCATCCAGGGTCCCTGCACAGCCTCCAGTTCAGCATTGCTCCAAGCAGGGGATCATTTGCTCTATGGAGCAGCCATTGTCACCTGGCCAGATAAGTGAGCACTTGCCAAGAAAACAGGAAAGGGAGTTTCAAAGTTCCTGGGGCTTTACAGGGGGAGGAGTGGATGTGTTTACCTGGTGTCAGAGCAGCAGGCCAGAGTGGTCACCTAGGCACTGTGGGATATCCTCCGGAGACTAAAAGCTCTGTAAACAGGAAGAACATGTCTTCACTTGCACATCACCACAAAAGCATCACCGGTAAGAGCTGTACGCCTCTCGTGGAGGTGGTTTTCTTTGTGGTGAAACTTCTGAATTTCACCGCAAAAAGTCATTGGCAAGTATAGACACTCCCACGGTTTTTGTGCAGAGAAAAAAAAAAAAAAGGGGGGGACTTTTTCCACCTTAAATGGCAAATGTAGACATGACTTAAGCACTTGATGGGAATATGCTTTTCCCATCTTAAGCTATGTCTACCATACACAGCTTTTAGCAACATGGCTGTGTCGCTACAGCCCTATCACTAAAAGTCGCACAGTGTAGCCGCTGTTTGTTGGGTCTCCTGCCAACAAAAAACTTCCACCCAACGAGCGGCATTTGCGTTGTCAGCAGGACAGCACTCCTGCCAACAACGCACCGTTCACGCTGGCGCTTGCTGTCGCCAAAACTTTTGTCTTTCAGGGAGGGGTTTCTCAAACAACTGTAGACATAGCCTAAGTCAGGGGTCGGCAACCTTTCAGAAGTGGTGTGCCAAGTCTTCATTTATTCACTCTAATTTAAGGTTTCGTGTGCCAGTGATACATTTTAACATTTTTAGAAGGTCTCTTTCTATAAGTCTATAATATATAACTAAACTATTGTTGTATGTAAAGTAAATAAGGTTTTTAAAATGTTTAAGAAGCTTCATTTAAAATTAAATTAAAATGCAGAGCTCCCCGGACCAGTGGCCAGGACCCGTGCAGTGTGAGTGCCACTGAAAATCAGCTCGCGTGCCGCCTTCGGCATGCGTGCCATAGGTTGCCTACCCCTGGCCTAAGTAATACTGTTATACCTGAACAGGCAGAAAAGGGCATCAGCTCTGGCCCTAATATTCCATTACAACACAATAACTAAGGCTATGTCTACACTGGCAATTGAGCGACAAAACTTTTATTGTTCAGAGGTGCTAAACCCCCCCCTCCCAAAAGACAAAAGTTTTGCCGCAGCAAGTGCTAGTGTAAACAGTGCATTGTCAGCAGGAGCGCTCTCCTGTCGACAACGCAAACCCTGCTTGTTGGGGATGGAAGTATTTTTCTGCAAAAGTGCTGACAAACAAACAGCATTTACACTGCACAACTTTTAGTGACACGGCGTGTCACTAAAAGCTGCGTAGTGTAGACAAAGCCTAATACGTTCCAGGCTCTAACTTCCCTTGTTGATCTTTGTTGAATTATTTCCACATTGATCATGGCTTGCCTCATTACATAGGGATTGGGGGAGGAGGAAGGGGAAATGGCAAAAGCAGGAATGCTATGGATGAACAGCCGGATAGACAAGACAGAAGCAAAGGATTGCCCAATTATCAAACTTGATAGTGGCATCAAAACGTCCACCTACCTGAAGTGGGCTGGAGGCCAATCCAAGGCAGGCTTGGAGGCAGTGGAACTCTGTCACAAGACAATTGTAATCAATATGCAAGTGCTAATTTGCACAACACTTCCACACTGATGGCCTGTTCTCAGAGGTCTGGTCTAGGTCTTGAAATGAATGAATATGAGGAACATATATTCACAAGACTACAGAAGAATCTATGTGGCTGGGTTTTCTTTTTCTTCTCTTTTTTTTTAAAATCAGAAATGCCTATCTGCCAGGCTGACACCTGGGATCAGTTTCTATTCCTGGTCTCTTCCTCCTCCCAAACAGCCAGGGGTTTGCACACTGAAGAATCCATATTTCTTGTGCCCTGGAGAGAAGAAAGTTCCTTAGGTTGCTCAACAGCACTCCCTGTAACAAGTGCACAAACCGACTCTGCAAGGACTCCAGTCCTGCTGAGCCAGAAGTTTGGTGGCTACAGCATGTAGCCTTGAGGGAGACAGAAGATTAAAATGGCTTGTGTGGGAAGAATTCCTAGCTCTGTTAAAGGTGACAGGCAGAGGGGAAAAACTGGGTTTGTTAGTCTTGTGTTTGTTTTTTGTTTTCTTTTTGGGGAGGGAGGTGGTGTGCTTCTTAATTATATGTGAAGGCAGCCTGAAACTCTAGTCTCCTTCCCAACTAAAAAGTAGATTGGGATGTGAGGTCTCTGCTTGTTGGTTTACATTAAAAATTCAGGTCTTATCTACTCTGCAAGACTATGGCCACTGGAATCAAGATATCACTACAGGCTGAGAGCAACTGGGAGGGGACAGGAATTTTAGTCAAATTGTTCTTGTCTGATTTTGTTAACACCTATGTAAGTCCTAAATGCAATGGACACGGGAAAAAAGTTTGGTAAAGATTCAACATCCCAACTCTCTCAGTTAAGGTAGGAGAGCTCACAATGCACTTCTCTAAGAGAACCAAGAAAGTCTTCTAACAAAACCAGAGAAGAACAGACCTACATACATGATTTTTCTTAACCTAAAACTTCACACTCTCTTTATACATCATAAATGAGCCCAAAAATGGAAGAAAAGCAAACCCTCCATTGTTTAAAAATCCTGTGCATGTACACAGTGGACACTTTCCACTGAAGAAAAAAATCCATTACACTACAACAATTAAAAGGATTATCCAAAAACAACACGCTTTTTAAAAATTCTTTTTAAATAACTAAGACAAGACATTGTTTGACATTTTTCCGTCACATAAATATGCAACTGCTATAGCTTAAGATTAAGTGTAGGCTTCTACTATAATGCTATCAGCATGTTTGAAATTGTACTGTGATAAAATGCACCAAGATGTGAGGAAAGAAACAGTAGTGCTACAAAGGGCAAGGCACACAAGGCAGTGGAGTAGCTACAGGGTATTAGGCTGTTACTTACTTTTATTTGACAACAGCATTAAAAAACTTTATTTCATACAAATTAATTCCCATTCAAAAGGAATGCACTGAAACATTTCACTGAACTGTTCTAAAGGCAATTTTAGAGAATGATTTGCAACGCCATTCATGGACAACAGTGAATGGACATTAATTAAAGTCATATCTGCACTATGAAACAAGCAATTTACATAAACATATCTAAAAGAGAAAAACACTAGACAGACTTGCTTTTATATAAGCAATGTTAGTTTGCCACATTTGAAATTGCTTCTTGCTATTTCAGCTGGTTTAAGAAATATAAATATTGAAATGAACACATGCATGAAGATAGTACATGTTATTGTGTTGTCAAATAGTAGATGAAACATTAATCCAATGGACTAATAAATGGTGCCTTTTTGTGGCCAACACTGATTAGATAAACCAGTTTTTCCTCCAGCTTTTTCATTCTGCAGATCTGTTCACAAGACAAAGATCTTTTAATCCAATCTGCTTTCCCATTCCTCCAATCCCCAAGTAGTTGGCTCTCAGTAGGTTTATTCTATTTTGCAGACCACCAGAGGTTCCACAGACCACAGTTCACTCCAAAACTGAAGAAGTCCTGGGTTACAAGTCCACAGCATGGTTAGCTCCTGTGCTAGACAAGGGAATATCCTAGCCAGGGATCTGCAGTCCTAATGATATCTTTAGGACACAGCTAGGGGCTTGGGCATGATACCACCAAAACAAGAAAGAAGCCGCATACAGTTGGTTAAAAGTATTGTTGCGTGTCAAATATCCTTTTAATAGGGAGTACTATAGAAAAAGTTTAGGAAGTTCTGTCCCAAAGGATGACAGACAGAAAGCATTATTTAGGTATACAAAGTAAAATAAATTCACTTGTGATGTTCTAAAGCATGTGTTGTCAACCACATCTGCCACATTTCCACTTGGTCTGGAAAGGAAAAACTGGCTCACCCGCACCGCATCTATGCAACTGTAAACCTAAAGCTGGGTCTGTTATGCTTGTCTCGTTACAGTGCCCCTTGGCTCTAAACACAGAGCACCCAGACATTGCCCCCTCAGACGTTTATTGGAGGTAGAAGCTGCCCAGAAAATAAATTAGCACGTCAGAAGGTTTGATGTGGAGCCAAGCACTTGAAGAGACCCACTCCAGATCAAAGTCAGCTGGAGGTAACTGTCAAATTTCAAACAATGGCTTAACAGCCACGCTAGGGTCTATGTTGCTTACTTTACCCTAAAATGTAAGAGTACAAACTCCCCTGAACACACACTGCTTAGCACACTTTTCAAGTTCCACAGTCTACAAAAGCTGTGGCAACCTGTCCTTCATGCTAGACACTAGTTGCCACATATAGATCAGTCATAGCATGCAGTTGCATGGTGGAAGTAGTAACGTTAAGCAGTTTCCTGTTCTTTGCCAGCAGTTCCCCATAAAACTACTGTGCCAACCACCACAGGGAATTTGGCATTTCTCTGAACAGCTTGCCAAACAGTTATTTGAGGCTAGTTACTCGGCGCTTGCCTGCACCTCTGAAGCGCTTCAGTGAAGACCCTACCTACGCTGACGGGAGGGCTTCTCCCGTCAGCTTAAAACACTCCACCTCCCCCAAGAGGCAGTAGCTATGTCGACTGGAGAAGCCCTCCCATTGACACTGCGCTGTCTATACTGGGAATTAGGTTGGTATAACTACATTGCTCAGACGTGTGGAAAATCCACACCACTGAGCAATGTAGTTATACCGACATAAGTTACTAGTGCAGACATGGGGTGGCGAACATTTTTTCTATCAGGGCCCCCTGACCCACAGGAAAAAAAATATATATACATCAGTCACGGGCCACACATAGCCCCATGGGAGGGCCCGGAGGCTCGGGGCTTCCCCCGCAGCAGAGCAAGCCGGCGCTCATGGCTCCAGCCCCACATGGGGGGAGGGGGTGAGACTAGGAGGGGGTAATGGAGCCTCGGGGCTTCCCCTAGGGCTCAGGGCTGGGGCAGAGGTGCAGGCTTTGGGAGAGAGTTTGGGTGCAGGAGGGAGTTCCGACCTGGGGCAGGGGGTTCGGGATGCGGGCTCTAGCCGGGCAGTGCTTACCTCAGGTGGCTCCTGATTGGTGGCGCAGCAGGGCTAAGGCAGGCTCCTTGCCTGCCGGGGCTCCGCAGTGCTCCCAGAAGCGGCCACCGTGTCCGGCCCCTAGGCGGAGAGGTCAGGGGCTCTGTGCGGTGCGTGCTGCCTGCGCTTGCAGGCACCGCGCCTGCAACTCCCATTGGCCACGATTCCCGGCCAATGGGAGCTGCGGAGCCAGCATGCCGAGCTTCCCTGATCACCCCTGCTCCTAGGGCCACAGGAACAAGCCGGTCGCTTCTGGGAGCTGCGTGGAGCCGACTGGACTTCTGGCAACGCAACGAGCTGGCACTTGTGGCTCCAGCCCCGCTCTGGGTTTCCGGCCCGTGGCATGGAAACTTGCCACGGGCCAGATGAAATGAAGCAGTGGGCCGCAGGTCCCCCACCCCTGGTATAGACCACACCTAAGAATAATAATTTAATTAACTCTCTCTAGCTAAACTAAAATAAGCCTGATTTAAACAGAAGTGAGCATCACACACAGCCTTCTGTGCAGGTTTATCTATCAGTTTAAATTCAGTCCTTAAATTACACCAGTGTGACTCTTCTGTAGACAGCCCCTCCATATCAGAGTCACAAAGTATCAACTTTTTTAAATGTTAGAAAAATCCCAAAACAATTTGTACAGTAGCTTAGCCAAAAAGCTTCCTGGGTACAAAATGAACTGTATATTGAAAAGTCAAGTTATCTGATATTACAGACTCTCCAAGAAACTGTTCCAAAACAGACTTTGGAATCAAACATAAGTGTGAAAAACACTGTACAGCATCAAGTAGTCCGATAACACTCAGAGGATAGAGTTTTTCTAACAAATCTTAAATGGAAATTTAACTATAAACGATGAAAGAGGGGCATGCATAACTACGGATCAAAATCTTTCTTGCTAAAAGTATGCATTATATATGGGCTTCAGATGGTCTGTTTTAACCGATAAACAGAAATAAAACTTTCCTGGTGCGCAAAAAAAAAAAAAAAAAAAAAATCTGTTTATCAAATACAGTAGAACGTCAGTGTTACGAACACCAGAGTTATGAAATGACCAGTCAACCACACACCTCATTTGGAACCAGAAGTATGTAATCAGGCAGCAGCAGACACACACAAACAAATACAGTAGGGTACTGTGTTAAACGTAAATTACTAAAAAAAAAAAAAAAAAAAAAAAAATCAAGGGAAAGCAGCATTTTTCTGCTGCACAGTAAAGTTTCAAAGCTATATTAAGTCAATGTTCAGTTGTTAACTTTGGAAAGAACCACCATAATGTTTTGTTCAAAGTTACAAACAACCGCTATTCCAGAGGTGTTCATAATTCTAAGGTTCTACTGTAAATACCAACAATGGTTACTTGTCTCTAAGGGCTTGTTTAGAAGGAGGAGTAATGTAGATTACAGGATGTGATTGCTAAAGCACACTAACATGTTCCACATTAATCGGTCCATGTAGACCCTGCTAGTGTGCACTAAAGGTTCCTTAGTGTGCTTTAATGTAGTGCGCTTTGAAACAGTACTACATTGAAGTGTAATAGGGAAAATTACAAAGAAATCACTCATTACAGTATTTACTATTGTAATGAGTGATGCATACAATATACCTTACTCATAACAGTATTTACAATGACACAGCCTCAAAAGACTCCAATTTTTGGACATCTACAACAACCTCAAATTGCTAAAAATATACCCCAAAACCAGAAGCCCTAATTATGCAATAGTTAAGAATTAGAACTTCATAGGAAAAGAGTGATCAGAACTGAAGATGTACCTACAGCATTTCAGAAACAACTCTAGCTTTGCAGTCGTGGTTATGTGGTCAAAGCATTTCCTTGGTATGCGTACATATAGCTCACATTTCCCTCTGAGCTATAACACTATACACACTCATACACCATGATGGCATCATTCTAACCACAAGAATGGAGATTGAGTGGTTTATGAGGTCATCAAAACCCTGAAATTTGTGCATATCAGTTTTCCTACGTCGTGCCGCTTTTTACTTTAGGCACATACTTCAATCCTACTGGCTAGCACTTATAAATTGCCTTGTGTTTCCACCGCCCCCCTTTATACAACAATGTTTAGAAACAGAGAATGCTGGGAATAAAATCCTGTTCTTTTATGAATTACTAAACTAGCCTTTAATGCTTTAAACCCCAATCCTACAGTGACTTAGGCAAGTATTTAGGTTTATGCACTATGAGTAGTCCCACTGAAGTGAACAGGACTATTCACAGTGCATAATGTTAAGCAACATGCATAAGTCTTTGCAAGATCAGGGCCTTAATGAAGCCTAAAGCTTCAGATAGGCACTTAATAAACCAGACCAAAATATATTGAACAGGAAAACCCCAATATTATAAACAGAATAGCAGATTCTTGGCAACATGTAGTCCAATATTTAGATTTTCAATTTATAGCAGGGTTGATAAAAATGATTAAAAAATTAAAAGCCAATTTTACTTAAATCCATCTTATCATTTAAGTAGGTTTTTATTTATATGTTGTATTTCTTTACGGTCTTTCCATTTTATAGTCTTAAATTATTAGTTTCTTTAGCTTTCTAATTGTTAAGAGAATTTCAGCGAACATATTTTTCTGAGAAGCCCCTCACTGAAAATGCTCATCTGTGATGAAAACACAAGTCCAAGACTTCACTAATGTCCTTACCCCAAGAACACCAAAAACTCAAAACGCAAAGATGATAAACAAATAGCCTGTACAATATTTGCAACCATCACCAACTTCCAATATACTGAATTCCCACAAGTTAAGAAAGCTCAAGTGCTTTGACCAGACTACACTCCTCCATCAGCATTTGCAGTTTTCGTCACTGGGTCTTGCAAACCTATGTGACTTAGGTGACTTTAAAAATCCCACTCTTAGGAGCCTAACTTTAGGCATCTGGTTTTGAAAATGTTAGCCTATGTGCATAAAAAAAGGTCACAATACCCTTCTCAAGAAACTGGAGGTCTAAATAAATTTTCATTCTTAAAACTGAAACAAGTTTTGAAGCTACAAAGATATTTTGCCGCAAAGAAAAAGGGTTGGAATAAAAACAGAATTAACCCTTTACACTGCTAACACTTATGCATGCTTGAGTTTAAGCACATGAGTAGTCCCACTAAAGTCAAATTATGTACCTGCTTGTTTGCAGGATCTGGGCCTTAATTTTCAGCATTTTGTTTTCTGCCTATAGCTGTTTTTAATACTCTTTAGATAGTGGCTATGTTAAACAACAGCATTTATATTTTAGTTCATTATAAATTTTAACCTAGAGATGCAACACCACAAATTTTCAAATTAGTTTTGCACAGCGTCAACCTGATTTAAACTTTTTTTTTATTAAATCAAATGATTTCATTGTTCCTTCCTACTTTATAGAAAGCCATTTGCCACAGTTTAGAATACTAATAACAATCTCTGGATTGGCTCTCCTGTTAATCAGCTGGTTAAGGACCTTCTTTAGTTTTACATCAAGCCCTCTGCTCTTCCACCCAGCTTGGTTCCAGCTGATCACTAACCTCTAGGAAATGCCCTCCTTGTTGGTCATTATTGCTTAATAATATTTCATAGCTGTCGCATCACATCTGTAAAATACAACCTTCCATAAGGACACAGCTGTGAAATACAATACTGCAGCCTAGAATACGCACATGATGTAGGATGGTAATGCAGCGTCTTCAAATTCCACAAGTTTGAAAGATACCGTTTCCAGAGATATTCCCTGTCTTCATAATGGACGATTCTGACGGAAACTGTAGAGTTTTTCCATAATGCTTTAAGCGTGCCCACTGAAAGCTCAGAAGAGAGTTTCTAACAAGGCAAGGTATTTGGTATAATCTCATTTTTCCAGGAAACTTCTGAAGTGCAATGATGACAAATGGTGAATTTAAATCAGGGAGTTCTTGAAACTTTTTCCACAGCGTGGATGACTTTTGAACACAGCAATTGTCTCCTGGACCCCTCCTTCCCATTTATGGACAACCTCCTTCCCCTAACATCCCTGTAACAGCAGCAGCAATGAAATACTCTTCTAGACATATGCAATGTATTTTTATCAGTCTTTTACTGTGTTTCAGTCAGGTGGAAATAAGGTAATAAAGTCAGCACCATATGACTAGCCAGCGCTCTGAAGACCTCCACAAGTACTCCCTGAACCACCATAGGTGAACTCTAATTTAAATCATTTGACGGAACTTCCATTAGATAACGCTTAATATAACGTACAGATTCTTCCGCCACATTTACACAGCATAGTACTGCCAGACCTGATAATGACATTCATATCAAATAATATTTCAGAATAAAATGCACAGCAAGGTCTCAATACAAAATATTTAAAATTATCTCAATTTTTTATTGCTGACTATATTATTTAGACAGCAGTAGGTGTGCATGGTTCTTACTGGTTCCAGGACCTAAAGTTCTCTTTTTGTCAAGAGCACAGACAGAAGAAGTGGACAGAAGATCAGTTTTAAGAAGAACAGGAGTACTTGTGGCACCTTAGAGACTAACAAATTTATTAGAGCATTTGTTAGTCTCTAAGGTGCCACAAGTACTCCTGTTCTTCTTTTTGCGGATACAGACTAACACGGCTGTTACTCTGAAAAAAGATCAGTTTTGTGTCTCACTGAGACCACGCATACTGAGCTTCAGACAAGTTCTTTGTTCATTTTTTGTTTTATGTCTGAGTTATAAACCCCTAACTGTGTAGAGGACATGGGGAAGATGGAAGTTGTTTACCTGGAATGAACAAGAGGGCAAATTCCCTTAGAAAAGTGTTTTGCCATCGATCTACTTTACAGCTTGGAAAGGAGGGGCAAGAAGTTCATTTACATGGATCATAAACAGTGGCCCAGAAGAGAGGGAGTCTTACTGTGCAGGGCTCCTAATTGTACAGAAAAAAGTAAATAAACTCCTCCCCTACAAGTGATGAAGGGAGAGTGGGGGAAATCACCTTTTCCACTCCGCAAGTCACGAGCAAGTAGAGGGAAAAGAAACAGCGAATTCTCTGCTTGAGAGTATTGTTGGGCACAATACTTATGATTAACTACATGAAGAAACAGAATGACAGGGAGGAGATGAAGCTCACACAAATAAATCCAGAACCAAGAGGGAGCAATGCAACAGAAATGCCCTAGGCTTTAGGGGGCTTGTTTTACAAAGAAAGATTAATTAAACAGACAGTCAAAGGACATCTCCTTAGAAAATGAAACATGTTTCAAAACCAAAACGCCTCAGAGAGCAAGCGGCTGGGGAGTTATAACTAAATTACTAAATACAAAAAGAAACAGCCAGCAGAGGAAGTGAGTAATTAAAAAACTCTCTTCTGAGCAGAAGGCTGGTGAAAGAGGGATAACCCTTAGGGACCCTGCTGCTGGAGGTGAATGGTACAAAGGCCAAAAACTACCAAATAAATCAGATGCCCATACAAACAAGGTGAAATGAAGTGGAGAATAATAAATAAAATATTAATAATCTCTTGCATTTATATAGTGCTTTTAAGTCGCAGAGATTACATATAGTGTGTGTATAATACAGCTTTATAGAGATATACACAGAGAGATTACCTCACCCACCACTAATATGCTGTCACCTTGGGGTAGAACGTGGCAGCTGTTTAATAGCACTCAGCCACAAAACACAATGTTTTCAGAGCAGAAAGTGGGGTGAAAAATCATTATCTCCTCCGCAGGAAGGAGAACCCCGTCCCTTCCACCTGAGAGAGTAAGCCCTGTAGCTTCCCTCTGCCACTGCCTGTGGCCTCCTCCATTTCCCAGAGGTGATAAAGCAACATGCTGCTGTTCCCCAGGAGTCTGAGAAAATAATTCCCCAACTAGCCTGTCCCCTCCCAATGGGTAAAACACTCCCCATTTCCTTTCACCTCCCCAGAGTTCTCCTGGGAAATGAAACACAGCTTTCTTAGGGACAACTATCTGCCTCACTTCCCTTAGACCCTTTGGGTCATGCAGCCTCCCATCCGCCCCCCCGCCAAGGGTGGCATCCTCCAGCAAAGACACCCCTTGGGCTAAGGGAGGACATCTCCCAGAAGAAGCTCTCTCTCTCTCTGAAAAAAACAACCCCCCTTCCCCTTTTCCCCACCCTGTGATATGACACCTCTTCTCTCGAGACAGGGGGCGGACAATGCCCCACATCCCCCTCCATCCAGGTCGAAGTGACCAACACCCCTCCACTCTTCCCCAGGGGGTCAGGGCACCCCTTTACCTTTCCTTCCCCTACTTACTGCCCCCCACAGGGATACCCCATATCCCCTCCTTCCCATGGGGGTGGGGATGCCCCTTCTCCTTAGAGTGGGGCGCTCCCATGGGTGTGAAGGTGCCACCTTTCCCATGCCTCCCCAGGATAGGATGCCCCTTCCTGACCCCAAGGGAGTGGGGGTGTCCCCTTTGCCCACGCCTTCCGGGGGGGGGGGGATGAGGTTGCCCCCCTCCCCAGAGGAGGTTGCCCCCCTTCCTGCCCTGTGCGAACGGGGTGTCCCCTTTGCCCACGCCCCCCAGGATAGGGGGTCCCCCTTTTACTCCACGGGGCGGGGTGCCCAGCCCCCCCTTGCCCACGCCCCCTCAGGGTCGGGGGCCGCCCCCCGTTGCCCACGCCTGCCCGCGCTCACTGCGGGGGGAGCTGCAGGGCCGGGCCGCCCCGCCGCTGGAAGGCCCCGTCCACGAAGACGCCGTTCTTGCCGAGGCAGCGCAGGTAGAAGTGCGGCTCCTGGAAGCTGAGCTGCAGGTGGCGCCGGGAGATGAAGCTCGAGTGCCCCATGTTCACGTCCACCGAGCCCTGCGAGGAGTTGCGGCCTATGGTGACCGCCGCCTGCCGCATGAGGAACTCGAACTCGCGGCCCTGCAGGCGGGCCAGGGCCGGGCCCGGCGGGGCGGCGGCGGGGCCCGGCAGCGCCGGCCCGGGAGGGGGCGCCGCGGCCGGGCTGCAGGGCGCCGAGCGCAGCGCCAGCAGGGCCCGGGCCCCGCTACTGTCCTCCCCGACTTCAGCCATGTTCCCAGGCAGGGAGCGAGCCAGCGTGCCGGCCTCCGGGGCGGAGCCGGCGGGGGAGGGAAGCGGGGCGGAGCCGGGGGAGCAGCCCGGATCCGCCGCGTTTCTCTTCCCCACCGAGGGACCGGCCTTGCGATGTGTACACGGGGGGGGAGCTGCGTGTGCGCGCAACTGCTGTGCACAGGCAGGTGTCCCTTAGCTGTCAGTGTGCGCCCACTTATGCGGCGGTCAATGGCATGTGCGTGGGAGCGACTGGGCATGTGTGTGCTGTGGGCCACGTGCAGCTCTTCCTTACAAGTCTGTGTGTACACAAGTTGTGTGTATGTGTGTGTGTGTGCGCGCGCATTCCCAAGCCATCTGTCCATTGCGTGTCTGGATGGGAGCAATTGTGCCAATGGTGCTTTTGTGTATGTGCGTAACTGTGTATATGCAGCAGTCCATTGCATTTGTGTGCAGTAGTGCAGTGTTGTGCGCAAATGGGCTTGTGTGTGCAACTCAGCCATTGCATCTGTGTGTGTCATTGTGTATAGGCAGCTGTCGTCTGTATGTGTGCACGCAACTACACATGTGTGTAACTATGCACATGAGTATTTGTGTGCAGTGGTTTGCATGCTTGTGTGTGCCTTGGATTGTATACGTGTATTCTTGTAACTGTGCATATGTGTGTGTGTATGCATGTGCAATTGTTAAACAGCAATTATGAATGAGTCATTGTACATACATATGTATAACTTTAATTGCATGTGCACA
Organism: Malaclemys terrapin pileata; assembly: GCF_027887155.1. Classification (NCBI taxonomy): domain Eukaryota; kingdom Metazoa; phylum Chordata; order Testudines; family Emydidae; genus Malaclemys; species Malaclemys terrapin. The sequence goes on along the minus strand of NC_071514.1, from coordinate 78,255,046 downwards.
TGTGCAAAACGTTGTCCATATAACCTTGTGTGGTCCATATGTGTAATTCTGTGCCTGTATGTCTGACTGTGGAACTTTACATATGGAAAAAGTACTTTATAGGCCAGATTTTCAAAAAAGTTAGCATGCAAATGAAGGCAAAAAGTGTAAATACTTTGCACACATAATTATAACGGTTGCAGTGCATATCTGTATGCAAACTGTAATTAGGTGTAATTTTTATGTGCAATTACCCAATTTATGCATTGTGTATGCAAATTAGATCTGCATTTTCTTTTCTGAAAATCTGATCCTTTGTGCGTATACTGTGCAGATGATGTCTTTTTGCACTGAATAAACTCATGCTTCAACATGTCGTCCAAAGAATGTGTATTAGTCCTGCCATGAGTGCAGGGGACTGGACTAAATGAACTCTCGAGGTCCCTTCCAGTCCTACGATTCTATGACTAACTTTATGCAAGTAATTTGGGGAATTTTTTTCAAATATAATTATGTGATTTAGGAATCTATGTGCCATTTTCAAAAGTGACATAAGAGCCTAAGTCTCAAGCACCATCTGTGTGCTTTTGAAAATTTTACTCTTAATGTTTCTTTAGCTCATTTCCCTATCTGTAAAGTGGGGATAATCTTCTTTTCCCCCACCCTTTGTCTGCATTGTCTGTTTAGATTATGAATTCTATTGGGCAGGGACTGTCTCTCACACTATGTTTGTACAGGGCCTGCCACGAGTCCCAATCTTGGTTGGGAGCTCTAGGCACTATCATAATATATATAATAAAATAATTCCCACATAGGGCAGTCAGCTTTTTAGGTTCATTTACATTTACATCCCAATGAAACATGATGTTTTGCTGCATCATCATCCCATTAAATCATAATATCATCATATCAAGAAATTGTTGCATTGAAATATCATTGCATTGCGTCTAAAGGCGAAACCCAGTGATATTCAACCTGGCGATATTCTGTACAAAAAGAGCTCCCAGCCAAGCTTGTAGCTGTCTTCATCACTTCAAACTGACTCAGCTGACATTCTAGGCTTCAGAGTGACAATCCTGAAATCTTCTTATATAGATAAACTAAGGTGTAAATTTAAACAGCTACAATTATACCTGCATAAATCCACATGTGGACAGTCTTCTAGTATAAGAGGTCTTTTTTTTCAGTTTAGTTTTGTCACTTTGAAAGTGGTTTATACTAATCTGAAAAAAGATATTTATTCCAAAATCAGAGCCACACAGGGAGTTATACCAATATAACTATATCTGTTTAATCATACTGGTATAACTGGTAAAACTTTCCCATGTAGACAAGCTGTTAAACAACATGTCACTATGATGACCCATAGACCCTGATAGCAATTTCTAAACCTAAGAACTGCTTGTGGTATTAAAAAAATAAAAATCAGAATGATCTTGGAAACCTTGAGAGCCCTAATTCCTAAGGGTTTAAAAAATCTGGTAAAATGATCTACAAAGTAAATATGGTAGAAATAATGTCACCCATTTGTGTGGAGAATGTAGCAGCTGTTTAATAGCACCAGTACACAACAGGGAATAGGAGGTGAAGAAAAATCCCATAACCAGTTGAGAGTGAATTTCAGATACAAAGAATGTAATTATCTGAGTTGGAATTTTGCCAGGACAGCAAGCAAACTCCTATTCCTGGAAAATGTTCCATGGGATCTTTAATGACTACAGAACAGTCAAGACCTCCGTTGTACATCTCATCTGAGACACCACCTTCAGCAGCACATTGCTCCCTAACACTGTGTAGTTGGTTCAGTACCAACTGAAAGAATAAAAGAAAGAAAAAAAAAAAAAAACCTGTTGAATCATCACCACCACTTCCTACACTACAGAGCTGTTTCTTGGTAGTCTCCTAACCAAACCTAACCCTGTTTATGTGATGCGATAGAACCACAGCTCAATGTAATATAGCTACAAGCCATGTGTATTAAGAAAATGTCACGCTCTTTCTACTATGCAGAATGTATACCGCTCTTTTCTCCATCACAGGGAGGCTACCCATTTTAAAGAGCCAGTTAAGTACAGCCCACTTATCACCCCAGAGTCACCTTGTCATTGAATTAGGATTCTGCTAATTTTTTGTGACATTGCCACCCTATCACAGGAAATAAATTAATGCACAAACATTAGTGCTGCCAGCCTTGCCCACCTGAGTAGCAAAACACCAGATGATCTAAACTCAGTGCAGGAATTAAGGGAGTGGGCAAAGGTGGCTTTAAACCACCTTTGTGCTCCCCTAGTTCTAAAGGCACATCTTAGAGAACCCCTAAGGTTGCTCTAACCTACACCAACTATCCCCTAGCAGCCATTGGCAGCCTGGGGATTGCTGAAGTGCACAACCTCCTAGCCAGCTGCTCAATGCCTGATGGTGATGCTGGGCATGGTGTTCTTACCAGCCCGTCTGCCTGTAGCACCCACTCCCCTTACTGGGTAGTGAGTAAATAGAGCATTATGCTCAGCATCCCTTCTGGCCTTAGCACTGCCATCGCTCTCTCACAACCCACATCTTCACCGCCACAGGATCCAACCATAAGCCTTTGGGAGGAAGGAGTGCTTAGGGCTTGTCTGTATTAAAAAAGTAGTCCTGGTGAGACTAAACCTATTTAAAATCAGTCTAGTTACACCAGTGCAAACCCCAAATGCAGATGCACTTAAACTGGATTAAGCCTCACTTACATAGGCTTAGGCTGGGTCCACACTACCCGCCTGAATCGGCGGGTAGAAATCGACTTCTCGGGGATCGATTTATCGCGTCACGTTGGGACGCGACAATCAATCCCTGAATCGACGCTCTTACTCCACCAGCGGAGGTGGGAGTAAGCACCGTCGACGGGAAGCCGCGGAGGTCGAGTTTGCCGCCGTCCTCACAGCGGGGTAAGTCGGCTGCGATACGTCGAATTCAGCTACGCTATTCACGTAGCTGAATTTGCATATCTTAAATCGACTCCCCCCTGTAGTGTAGATGTAGCCTTTGTTTAATTCAGTGTAGCTGGATTGACTTTAAAGTGATTTAGGCCTGGTCTACACTACGAGTTTAGGTCGACTTTAGCAACGTTAAATCGAATTAAGCCTGGACACGTTCACACGACGAAGCCCTTTCTTTCCACTTAAAGGGCCCTTTAAACCGGTTTCTTTACTCCACCTTCGATGAGGGGATTAGCGATAAAATCGGCCTTAGCGGGTTGGAATTGGGGTAGTGTGGATGGAATTCGACATTATTGGCCTCCGGGAGCTATCCCACAGTGCTTCATTGTGACCGCTCTGGACAGCACTCTCAACTCAGATGCACTGACCAGGTAGACAGGAAAAGCCCCGCGAACGTTTGAATTTCATTTCCTGTTTGCCCAGCGTGGAGAGCACAGGTGACCACGCAGAGCTCATCAGCACAGGTAACCATGATGGAGTCCCAGGATCGCAAAAGAGCTCCATCATGGACTGAACGGGAGGTACGGGATCTGCTCGCCATATGGGGAGATGAATCAGTGCTAGCTGAACTCCGTAGCAGTAAATGAAATGGCATAAAGGACAGAGGCCATAACAGGGACGCACAGCAGTGCCGCGTGAAAATTAAGGATCTAAGGCAAGCCTACCACAAAGCCAGAGAGGCAAATGGAAGGTCCGGGGCAGAGCCGCAAACATGCCGCTTCTACGTGGAGAATGCCATGCCATGCTAGGGGGTGCAGCCACCACTACCCCAACCGTGTGCTATGACTCCGTCACTGGAGTGGGGGTCACAGGGAAGCGGGTTCGGGGTACGAGGAAGATGAGGATGAAGATAATGTAGATAGCTCACAGCAGCAAGGAAGCGGAGAAACCGGTTTCCCCAACAGCCAGGATATGTTTATCACCCTGGACCTGGAGCCAGTAACCCCCAAACTCACCCAAGGCATGCTCCCAGACCCTGAGGGCACACAGGGGACCTCTGGTGAGTGTACCTTTGTAAATATTACACATGGTTTAAAAGCAAGCGTGTTTAATGATTAATTTGCCCTGGCAATCGCAGCCAGTACAGCTACTGGAAAAGTCTGTTAACGTGTATGGGGATGGAGCGGAAATCCTCCAGGGACATCTCCAGAAAGCTCTCCTTCATGTACTCCCAAAGCCTTTGCAAAAGGTTTCTGGGGAGGGCTGCCTTATCCCGTCCGCCATGGTAGGAGACTTTACCACGCCAAGCCAGTAGCACGTAGTCTGGAATCATTGCATAACAAAGCATGGCAGCGTATGGTCCCGGTGTTTGCTGGCATGCAGACAACATCCATTCCTTATCGCTCTTTGTTATCCTCAGGAGAGTGATATCATTCACGGTCACCTGGTTGAAATGGGGCGATTTTATTAAGGGGACATTCAGAGGTGCCCCTTCCTGCTCTGCTGAACAGAAATGTTCCCCGCTGTTAGCTACGCGGTGGGGGGGGAGGGGTGAAGTGATCATCCCCGATAATTGGGTGTGGGGGGGAAGGGAGTTAGTTGGGTTTGTGCTGCATGTTAACCCGGAAACCGCAGCCCCTCCTTTTACATTGCAAACCCATTTTAAATGGCCAACCCAACGGGTGCTTGGTATAGGAAATGAGGGTGCTACTGTTTGAAACCATTCCCACATGTTAAGAAGGTTAAAAAAGCCAAAAGACTGTGGCTTACCATGGCTGCCTGCAAGCCGAAATCTGTTGCCTGGCACTGCGTGAGTGATCTCTCACACCAAACCGGCAGGCCCTCAATATAAGAGGAAAAATGCGACCTTGTAACGAAAGCATTGTGCTGTGTAATGTGAACAGCAAAATTTAACATGAAAGAGTGTACCCATTGTTCTTTAAAATGTGTCTTTTTTAACCACCTCTCTCTTCTCCTCCACCAGCTGCAAATGTTTCTCCTTCACAGAGGCTAGTGAAGATTAGAAGGAGAAAATGGCGGACTCGGGATGACATGTTCACGGAGCTCCAGATGTCCTCCCTCGCTGACAGAGCACAGCAGAATGCGTGGAGGCAGTCAATGTCAGACCACAGAAAAGCACAATATGAACGAGAGGAGAAGTGGCGGGCTGAATCGCGGGATGAACAGAGCAAGTGGCGGGCTGAAGATGATAGGTGGCGTCAGCTTGCAGACAGAAGGCAAGAGTCGATGCTCCAGCTGCTGGAGCATCAAACTGATATGCTCCAGCGTATGGTTGAGCTGCAGGAAAGGCAGCAGGAGCAGAGACCGCCGCTACAGCCCCTGTGTAACCAACAGCCCTCCTCCCCAAGTTCCATAGCCTCCTCACCCAGACGCCCAAGAACACGGTGGGGGGCCTCCGGCCACCCAGTCACTCCACCCCAGATGATTGCCCGAGCATCAGAAGGCTGGCCTTCTATAAGAGTTAAACTTTTAAACTGCAGTGTGTCCTTTTCCTTCCCTCCTCCCCCACCCATCCCGGGCTACCTTGGCAATTATCCCCCTAGTTGTGTGATGAATTAATAAAGAATGCATGAATGTGAAGTAACAATGACTTTATTGCCTCTGCAAGTGGTGCTCGAAGGGGGAGGGGAGGGTGGGGTGGTTGGTTTACAGGGAAGTAGAGTGAACCGGGTGGGGGGGTGGGGCAGAGGGTTCATCAAGGAGAAACAAACAATAGTTTCACACCGTAGCCTGGCCAGTCACAAAACTCATTTTCAAAGCTTCTCTGATGCACACTGCGCCCTGCTGTGCTCTTCTAACCGCCCTGGTGTCTGGCTGCGCGTAATCAGCAGCCAGGTGATGTGCCTCAACCTCCCACCCCGCCATAAATGTCTCCCCCTTACTCTCACAGATATTGTGGAGCGCACAGCAAGCAGCAATAACAATGGGGATATTCTTTTTGCTGAGGTCTGAGCGAGTCAGTAAGCTGCGCCAGCGCGCTTTTAAACATGCAAATGCACATTCCGCCACCATTCGGCACTTGCTCAGCCTGTAGTTGAACAGGTCCTGACTCCTGTCCAGGCTGCCTGTGTACGGCTTCATGAGCCATGGCATTAAGGGGTAGGCTGGGTCCCCAAGGATAACTATAGGCATTTCAACATCCCCAATGGTTATTTTCTGGTCCGGGAAGAAAGTCCCTTCCTCCAGCTTTCGAAACAGACCAGAGTGCCTGAAGATGCAAGCATTATGTACCTTTCCCAGCCATCCCACGTTGATGTTGGTGAAACGTCCCTTGTGATCCACCAGGACTTGCAGCAGCATTGAAAAGTACCCCTTGCGGTTTATGTACTCGGTGGCTTGGTGCTCCGGTGCCAAGATAGGGATATGGGTTCGATCTATCGCCCCACCACAGTTTGGGAATCCCATTGCAGCAAAGCCATCCACTATGGCCTGCACGTTTCCCAGAGTCACTACCCTTGATATCACCAGGTCTTTGATTGCCCTGGCAACTTGGATCACAGCAGCCCTCACAGTAGATTTGCCCACTCCAAATTTATTCCTGACTGACCGGTAGCTGTCTGGCGTTGCAAGCTTCCACAGGGCTATCGCCACTCGCTTCTCAACTGTGAGGGCTGCTCTCATCCTGGTATTCTGGTGCTTCAGGGCAGGGGAAAGCAAGTCACAAAGTTCCATGAAAGTGCCCTTACGCATGTGAAAGTTTCGCAGCCACTGGGAATCATCCCACACCTGCAGCACGATGCGGTCCCACCAGTCTGTGCTTGTTTCCCGGGCCCAGAATCGGCGTTCCACAGCATGAACCTGCCCCAGTAACACCATGATTTGCCCATTGCTGGGGCCTGTGCCTTGTGAGAGGTCTATGTCCATGTCAATTTCCTCATCACTCTCGTCACCTCGCTGCAATCGCCTCCTCGGCTGGTCCTGGTTTTGCTTTGGCATGTCCTGGCTCTGCATATACTCCAGGACAAAGTGTGTGGTGTTCATAGTGATCATAATTGCCACGGTGATCTGAGCGGGCTCCATGATCCCAGTGCTATGGCATCTGGTCTGAAAAAAGGCGCGAAACTAGTATCTGACGGACGGAGGGAGGGAAGGAGGGGCGAGTGACGACATGGCGTACAGGTACAGGGAATTAAAATCAACAAAGGTGGCTGTGCATCAGGGAGAAACACAAACAACTGTCACACAGAATGTCCCCCCCCCCCCCCAAGATTGAACTCAAAACTCTGGGTTTAGCAGGCCGTTAATTTCACGGAGGGAGGGGGAAGCAAATGAATACAGAACAAATCTATTTTTTACATCTTAAGCTGGCAGACGACGGTGCAGCATGACTGATAGCCCTCGGCATCTTATGGGTGCTTGGCAGAAAATACTGGGCGCTTGGCAGAAAATAGCATACTACGACTGATAGCCATCATCGTCGAGACTGCCCAGGTGCCCATGATTGACAGCCACTGCAGTATGACGACGGATACCAGTCGTAATATACCATCTTCTACCAAAAGGCAAGGGGCTGCTGCTGTGTACAATGCAGCCCCACATCTGCCAGCCCCACATCTGCCAGCACCCAGATCGCCAATGAAGGCTACCAGTCATACTGCACCATCTACTGCCAAAAGGCAATTAGCTGCTGCTGTGTAGCAATGCAATCCCACATCTGCCGGCACCCAGAGGACATATGGTGATGCTGAGCTGAGCTGAGCTGAGCGGGCTCCATGATCGGCGTGGTATGTTGTCTGCACAGGTAACCCAGGTAAAAAGGCGCGAATCGATTGTCTGCCGTTGCTCTGAAGGAGTGGGAGGTGCCTGACGACATGTACCCAGAACCCCCCACGACACTGTTTTGCATCATGCAGGCATTGGGATCTCGACCCAGAATTCCAATGGGCGGCGGAGACTGTGGGATAGCTACCCACAGTGCAATGCTCCGGAAGTCTACGCTAGCCTCGGTACTGTGGACGCAGTCCGCCGACTTAATGCACTTAGAGCATTTTATGTGGGGACACACACAATCGGCTGTATACAACCGATTTCTATAAAACCGGCTTCTATAAATTCGACCTAATTTCGTAGTGTAGACATACCCTTAGTTACCTCTGTGCAACTTTTCTAATACAGACCAGGCAGTGCTGCTTTGTAGTGACACCTCTGGCCACTTCGAGACAGATACTTATTTGATGGGCTCCACAGGAACTGTCAGCATGATAGGATGACTGAGTGGGGAAAGAGCAAAGGTTAAAACAAACAGGACGGGAGGCTGGAATAGAGCCATACTATGCTGGGTTTAGTGAGTGGTACAAGGCACATCTTTCTGGTCAGGTGTTTATCTGACAACATATCACTGATATAGTTGGGTGGGGTGGAATATTGCAGGGGGTAGCTGCTTTGTGCTATCTATTGTGGACAACTGAATGTAATGTGTTGATATGTTTACTTAGCATCATGCACCCAGATACCACCACGCTGGACAAATAAAAATCTGTTTTGAACAGTGATAAAGAGAACATTTCTGCATTTATCTGGGTATATGGTGTTTGCTTAAAAAACAAACTAACTTCCATTTCTGCCAGATAAGTATCACAGACTGGTTAAATGTGCATTTCTACAGCTCTTTGCCAAGTTGTTTCTAGCCATTTTGGTGTATGGGACTGAATACATATTTATCGAGTCCCAGTTCAGCAAAAAATTATGACTGGCTTCAGCACCGCAGGAAACCTGCTCAATCCGCAAACAAAGCAGAATTGAAAAGCAGCCTTGACAGAGAGGAAAGATGTGAACTGCATGCTGGGTGTGGGTTGCTTGATGTATTTACCCACTAGCTAGACAACACACTGATGCTAACAATGAAAACTATCCTAATGAGCACAGCCTTGACCTAGTGACGGAGCTTGAGTAGAAGAGTGAAAGAAAGCAATTACGAAGTGTAAGAGATTCTGCTGTCTCCAGGGTAGATCAGTCCCACTTCTCTCCTGAGCACACAGTGCCATTCTGATGGGTTTAGGTGATACAGCTCAACTGTAGATTATTAGGGACTTAGCTGAGACTGCAAGACGCACACCAACACGGCTACAACAACACTGCCTGCCACTCAAACACACCGATACAATATAAAAAAAATCTTTGGACTGGTTCAGTGCTGCCCCTTTAAACATACAGCAGACTACCTTTCTCATTTTCTCTTCCGGCCGCAAGTTGTTTTCAAACACACTCTTGTGCTTTTTGCCCAAATGCACTTGAACCAGATGTAAAAAACGAACACCCTTCTCTGTGTTGGTGAAGCTAGTTTCCTAATTGACCTGCTCTCCAAGGTAGCTTCATTACTTGTTCCAGAAGGATGATCTTTAATTCCGGGTTTTCTCATCCATCTGTGAAATTACACAACCCTGAAATAAAGGCAAAGATTTCGATCATGTAATCATCTGTTGGTACTTTTTTTAATCAAGCAATCCATACACAATAAACAACGTGCAAGCACTAAATGCAACCAACCAACTTATTGTTGCTATTTATGTTTTGAATCACCTACAACTCTATTAATATATTAAACACACAAGCATCCCCAAGAATTTCTGCCAATGCATTCGGTCCTCCTGAATTCCTTGATATTCTTTGCGAATGCACCTCAGTCCTGACTTGCAGCAACTCATACTATTCCAGTTGTGGACTCTTTCCTGAGCCAAGAATGTGACTGTGCCAACCTGTGTGCTCACTGTATGATGTGTGGACAAATGCCCTCTACAAAGTAGATTGAGAACACAATGCCTAGCACAATGGGGCCCTGTATTCTAATTTGGGGCCTCTAGGCACTACAGGAATAAAAATAATAAATCATAACAACACCAAAACTATTTCATTTGTCACCTAAAATAGGTGCAAACCCAATAGTAGATGTGACAGAGGCTACATCATGAAAGGAGTGAAATGTTAATACACTGACTTTTCCTACCACTTTTAAACGGCAGAGGTTAAAAAATGTTTGATGTTGCTCAAACAGCAGATACTGATTCAAGAACTGTAGGTGGGAGCACCAGGGTTCCCAAAGTCTGCAAGAAATGCTAAAAATTTGTTCTAGTAGCTATGTAATCCTCCTCCTGCCATGCTAAAACGAACAGTCAGTAGCAGAGTTAAAGAAAGGAATGTAGACAATTTCTGGTGTAAGATGCCAGAAAGATGCAATGTCACCAGTCCCCTCAGATCGGGTTAGTTCTTCACGGACTTGCTCAGAAACTTTAAGAAAAAGACAATTTAAAATGTAGCAGTGTCTTCTTGCGAGGGGCTGTTCCTTTCCTACAAGGTGCCTGCCAAGCATCCTCAACACTTTGGCCTAGTCTTCACTTACCGGCTGGTCCGGCGGCACGCCATCGATGTTCTGGGATCGATTTATCGCGTCTGGTTAAGATGCGATAAATCGATCCCGGATCGATCCTGGAAGTGCTCACAGTCGGCGCCGGTACTCCAGCTCGCCGAGAGGAGTACGCGGCGTCGACGGGGGGAGACTTCCGGCCGCGTCTGGACCGCGGTAAGTTCGGACTAAGGTACTTCGAATTCAGCTACGTTATTAACGTAGCTGAATTTGCGTACCTTAGTCCGAAGTCCGGACTAAGTGGGGACCAGCCCTTTGTGAAGCTAACAGCAATGCTTCCTCTTCCAACTCCACTCTGAGAACTTCACCCCTTCAGAAAGCCTACTCTTTCCATAGCCATTTATTTTACAAATGTTCTGCTGTGAGCTTGTTTACTATAAAATCTGGCATTCTGAAAATGTTCCTATCACAGTTTGTTTAGGTTTCATGGCCTCTGTGTGTGTAGGTTTCATGGCCTCTGTGTGTGTGGTAATCACACTTACCAAGAATATATTATCACAGTAGGTTCTCTGAAACCAAAAAAAAAAAAAAAAAAAGACTTGGAAGAATCCAATGCTCAAACCTTGCAATTCCTAAGACATTATGTGATCTGTTTTTTGCATTTCCACTGCAGATACCCTGGCCATTTACTAGAACCTGTGCCAGAAACTGATGAATTGCACATCCCATGATAGATGGTCTTGGACAAGCCTATTTATTATAAAAATAATGTTATAAAAGCGACAGCACTTCAAGAAGTGTGTTTATAATAATTTATAGCATTTATAGAGCTACTTTCATCTGCAGCTTTGAAACTACTGAATCAATTTTCTTCAAAGTTGGCTTGAAACTTAGATCTCAGTGAGATAAATACAACAAGCCCAGTTTGAAGTTCTTGGTTTCAGTCATTCTTAAATTATAAGAGCACATTTCTGATCAGAGCATACAGAGAAACGATGTGTTATTTACAACACAGAGCTGGAAAATGGATGAATCAATGTAACACAAATAATTGAAATAACATTCTTCCTTGGGCTGAGATCACACTTGGAAAATCTCAGCCAAAAAGGAATATGTTTCGAGGCTATTAGGAACAACTGGAAAAGGCAGTTAGAATTGAAATTGAAACTCAACCCAACTATGGTATACACTGCCCATCTGCTACTGTAAACTAGCTATGTGCATTGTTTGGATGGTTGAGGGCAGCTGATCTTAAGCCTCTTGCCTTACAACACCCTCAAGAAGTTAGAGAATCCAGTAAAACTACACACTTTGTTATGTGATATTTACAAAACACTTGAAGTGAAAACACAGCCTGATTGTTCACTGCCTTGCACCTTGAGTTGTAATTTAGACCTGTGTAAAGGGAGTGTAAAACACTACCCAAATCAGAATGGTAGTGTTTTCTGCCGATGGTACTCTCATTTTTTCGAGTGTAAATGATACACAAGGTTTCTAATCAGACCCATAATCCAAGCCAGGATAATGTAAGCAAAATGACATTAGTTTCTGACTAGCAACCTCAAACCTCCGTTTTCTCAGAATCTGGAGGTCCTTAATGGACAGCCTACATGTGGTATGCATGCAAGTGCTATTTTAGCAAACTCCCACTGATCCGTGGCAGGCGGGAGATGCTGGGAGGGAGTGGGAGCTGGCTGCCAGTGGGTGCTAAGCACCTGCTAATTTTTTTTTTCCCCCCGTGGGCCTGGAGCACCCACAGTGTCAGCGCCTATGACTGCAGACGAACAGGAACTTCCCATTCTTCTTATGGTCAAAAGTACAAGTGTTTGGGAGCAGAAAGGAAAGCTGCTTGCTCATTCTTTTCATTTTCCCCTCCTCACGGGTCTTACTTCCATAGCAACCTCTATGCTATGTGAGTGCAAAGTATTTCTCTAGAAAAGTGGCTATCAACCTTTCCAGACTACTATACTCCTTTCAGGAACCTGATTTGTATTGCGTACCATCAAGTTACCCCTCACTTAAAAACTACTTGCTCACAAAATGAGACATAAAAAAGTGCCACAACACACTATTACTTAAAAATTGCTCACTTGCTCATTTTTACAATATGGTTACAAAAAATCAATTGGAATATAAATATTGTACTTGCATTTCAGTGTATAGTATATCGAGCAGTATAAACAAGTCATTGTCGTATGAAATTTTAGTTAGTACTGACTTCACTAGTGCTTTTTATGTAGCCTTTGTAAAAGTAGGCCAATATCTAGATGAGCTGATGTACCTCCTCAAAGACCTCTACCTACCCCCAGGCATAGGTGCTGACTCCATGGGTGCTCCACGGCTGGAGCACCCATGGAAAAAAATTAGTGGGTGTTTAACACCCACTGGCAGCCAGCTCTCCTCTTCCCCGCCAGTGCCTCCCGCCCGCCGGCGGCCCCACCGATCAACTCCTCCCCCTCCCTTCCAGCACCTACCACCTGCGGCAATCAGCAGTTTTGCAGCATGCAGGAGCCTCTGAGAGGAAGGGGGAGGAACTGGGATGGGGCATGCTCAGGGGAGGAGTCAGAACTGGGTGGGAAGAGGTGGGACTTGGGAGAAGGGATGGGGTGAGATTCCTGCTGGTGGAATCTCTCAGGCAGCAGGTGAGAGAGCTACAGGAGGAGGTGGCTAGGTTGAGGAGCATCCGTATCCACGAGCAATTCCTCGACAGTGTCCATGTGGAGACAGCTGAGGTAGCTGTCCCAGTACACAGGACTGCTGATACACCACTGGTGGAGGAGGAGATGGCTCAGGGTGGACGCTGGCAGCTGGTTACTTCTGGCAGCAGGCAGTGCTCCACCCTTGCTCCGAACCCTCCTGCCGTGGTTATAGGTAACCGTTATGCTCTTCTTGATACAGGAAAGAAGGAATCACTCCCTACAGTAAAGGAGGAGAAGCCTCGTACCCCTAAGGCTGGAGAGTCTGCTGCCACCACTGCGAATAGGAAACGTAGGGTAGTGGTGGTCGGAGACTCTCTGCTGAGGGGGACGGAGGCGCCCATCTGTCGCCCTGACATTTCATCTCGAGAGGTATGCTGCCTGCCGGGGGCCCGTATCCGAGACGTTACGGAGGCATTGTCGAGGATTATCCGGCCCTCTGACTACTACCCCATGCTACTCATCCATGTGGGCACAAATGATACTGCGCGGTGTGACACTGAGCGGATCAAGAGTGACTACAGGGCTCTGGGAGCACGGGTGAAGGAGTTTGGAGCACAGGTGGTATTCTCTTCAATTCTTCCTGTTAAAGGTAGGGGCCCGGGCAGAGACAGATGCATCATGGAGGTGAATGCCTGGCTGCGAAGATGGTGTCGCCAGGAGGGCTTTGGCTTCCTAGACCACGGGATGCTATTCGAGGAAGGACTGCTAGGCAGAGATGGCGTTCACCTTTCGAGGAGAGGGAAGACCCTATTCGGACACAGACTGGCTAACCTAGTGAGGAGGGCTTTAAACTAGGTTCGACGGGGACAGGTGAGCAAAGCCCACAGGTAAGTGGGGAACATGGAGACCGGGGAAATGAGTCGGAAACAAGAGGGAGTGTGGGCTATATTGGCAGAGAGAAAGGAGAGTCAGGAAAAAACTGGGAGGAAAGATCAAACCAGTATTTTAGATGCCTATATACAAATGCGAGAAGTATGGGGAATAAGCAGGAAGAACTGGAAGTGCTAATAAATAAATACAACTATGACATTGTTGGCATCACTGAAACTTGGTGGGATAATACACATGATTGGAATGTTGGTGTGGATGGGTACAGCTTGCTCAGGAAGGATAGACAGGGGAAAAAGGGAGGAGGTGTTGCCTTATATATTAAAAATGTACACACTTGGACAGAGGTAGAGATGGACATAGGAGACGGAAGTGTTGAGAGTCTCTGGGTTAGGCTTAAAGGGGCAAAAAACAAGGGAGATGTCATGCTAGGCGTCTACTACAGGCCACCTAACCAGGTGGAAGAGGTGGATGAGGCTTTTTTCAAGCAACTAACAAAATCATCCAAAGCCCAAGACTTGGTGGTGATGGGGGACTTCAACTATCCGGATATATGTTGGGAAAATAACACAGCGGGGAACAGACTATCCAACAAATTCTTGGACTGCATTGGAGACAACTTTTTATTTCAGAAGGTTGAAAAAGCTACTAGGGGGGAAGCTGTTCTAGACTTGATTTTAACAAATAGGGAGGAACTCGTTGAGAATGTGAAAGTAGAAGGCAGCCTGGGTGAAAGTGATCATGAAATCATAGACTTTGCAATTCTAAAGAAGGGTAGAAGGGAGAACAGCAAAATAGAGACAATGGATTTCAGGAAGGCAGATTTTGGGAAGCTCAGAGAGCTGATAGGTAAGGTCCCATGGGAATCAAGACTGAGGGGAAAAACAACTGAGGAGAGTTGGCAGTTTTTCAAAGGGACACTATTAAGGGCCCAAAAGCAAGCTATTCCGCTGGTTAGGAAAGATAGAAAATGTGGCAAAAGACCACCTTGGCTTAACCACGAGATCTTGCACGATCTAAAAAATAAAAAGGAGTCATATAAAAAATGGAAACTAGGACAGATTACAAAGGATGAATATAGGCAAACAACACAGGAATGCAGGGGCAAGATTAGAAAGGCAAAGGCACAAAATGAGCTCAAACTAGCTACGGGAATAAAAGGAAACAAGAAGACTTTTTATCAATACATTAGAAGCAAGAGGAAGACCAAAGACAGGGTAGGCCCACTGCTTAGTGAAGAGGGAGAAACAGTAACAGGAAACTTGGAAATGGCAGAGATGCTTAATGACTTCTTTGTTTCGGTCTTCACCGAGAAGTCTGAAGGAATGCCTAACATAGTGAATGCTAATGGGAAGGGGGTAGGTTTAGCGGATAAAATAAAAAAAGAACAAGTTAAAAATCACTTAGAAAAGTTAGATGCCTGCAAGTCACCCGGGCCTGATGAAATGCATCCTAGAATACTCAAGGAGCTAATAGAGGAGGTATCTGAGCCTCTAGCTATTATCTTTGGAAAGTCATGGGAGACGGGAGAGATTCCAGAAGACTGGAAAAGGGCAAATATAGTGCCCATCTATAAAAAGGGAACTAAAAACAACCCAGGTAACTACAGACCAGTTAGTTTAACTTCTGTGCCAGGGAAGATAATGGAGCAAGTAATTAAGGAAATCATCTGCCAACACTTGGAAGGTGGTAAGGTGATAGGGAATAGCCAGCATGGATTTGTGAAGAACAAATCATGTCAAACCAATCTGATAGCTTTCTTTGATAGGATAACGAGCCTTGTGGATAAGGGTGAAGCGGTGGATGTGGTATACCTAGACTTTAGTAAGGCATTTGATACGGTCTCGCATGATATTCTTATCGATAAACTAGGCAAATACAAATTAGATGGGGCTACTATAAGGTGGGTGCATAACTGGCTGGATAATCGTACTCAGAGAGTTGTTATTAATGGTTCCCAATCCTGCTGGAAAGGCGTAACGAGTGGGGTACCGCAGGGGTCTGTTTTGGGACCGGCTCTGTTCAATATCTTCATCAACGACTTAGATATTGGCATAGAAAGTACGCTTATTAAGTTTGCGGATGATACCAAACTGGGAGGGATTGCAACTACTTTGGAGGACAGGGTCATAATTCAAAATGATCTGGACAAATTGGAGAAATGGTCTGAGTTAAACAGGATGAAGTTTAACAAAGACAAATGCAAAGTGCTCCACTTAGGAAGGAAAAATCAATTTCACACATACAGAATGGGAAAAGACTGTCTAGGAAGGAGTACGGCAGAAAGGGATCTAGGGGTTATAGTGGACCACAAGCTAAATATGAGTCAACAGTGTGATGCTGTTGCAAAAAAAGCAAACATGATTCTGGGATGCATTAACAGGTGTGTTGTGAGCAAGACACGAGAAGTCATTCTTCCGCTCTACTCTGCTCTGGTTAGGCCTCAGCTGGAGTATTGTGTCCAGTTCTGGGCGCCGCATTTTAAAAAAGATGTGGAGAAACTGGAAAGGGTCCAAAGAAGAGCAACAAGAATGATTAAAGGTCTTGAGAACATGACCTATGAAGGAAGGCTGAAAGAATTGGGTTTGTTTAGTTTGGAAAAGAGAAGACTGAGAGGGGACATGATAGCAGTTTTCAGGTATATAAAAGGGTGTCATAAGGAGGAGGGAGAGAACTTGTTCACCTTAGCCTCTAAGGATAGAACCAGAAACAATGGGTTTAAACTGCAGCAAGGGAGGTCTAGATTGGACATTAGGAAAAAGTTCCTAACTGTCAGGGTGGTTAAACACTGGAACAAATTGCCTAGGGAGGTTGTGGAATCTCCGTCTCTGGAGATATTTAAGGGTAGGTTAGATAAATGTCTACTAGGGATGGTCTAGGCAGTATTTGGTCCTGCCATGCGGGCAGGGGACTGGACTCGATGACCTCTCGAGGTCCCTTCCAGTCCTAGAATCTATGAATCTATGAATCTATGAGGGCGGGGCCTGGGGCAGAGCAGGGGGTTGAACACCCCTCAGGCCCAGAGGAAACCCGTGCCTATGCCCCAGTATATGCTCAGATATCATATTAGGGTTACCATATTTAAAAAATAAAAAAAGAGGACACTCCACGGGGCCCTGGCTCCGCCCCTTTCCAACCCCGCCCCAACTCTGCCCTTTCCCCGCCCCTTCCCCAAAGTCCCCACCCTAACTCCGCCCCCCCTGAGTGCCCCGCATTCCCCCTCCTCCCTCCCAGCCACGTGAAACAGCTGCCCGAGCGCTACCGGCTTCACGGTTTGCCGGGCAGCCCCCAGACCCTGCGCCCCCGGCCGGCGCTTCCCCAGTGCAGCTGGAGCCCGGGAGGGGAAGCGCTCAGCCAGGGGCGCAGGGTCTGGAGGCTGCCCGGCAAACCGTGAAGCCGGTAGCGTTCGGGCTTCGGGCAGCCCCCATGCCTCTGGACCCTGCGCCCCCGGAGCCCGGGAGGGGAAGTGCCCGGCCGGGGGTGCAGTGTCCAGAGGCATGGGGGCTGCCCGAAGCCGGTAGCGCTCGGGCAGCTCGGCTCTTACAAAGCCCAGGAGTCAGAGAGCACAGCAGCCCCCGGCGCCCGCTCTAAGGTAAGCCAGGGAGTATTTTTCCCGGACATGTTCAGCTTTTTGGAAATTCCCCCCGGACGGGGGTTTGATTACCAAAAAGCCGGACATGTCCGGGAAAAACTGGACGTATGGTAACCCTAAGATATCTCATTCATCTTCTATAAGTGCTTGCTTCGAAATCAGAGCCAATGACTGTATGCCATAAGTCTGGTAGGAAATGTTCCACGTCCCACTGTCAACATGTCTATGATAAGCAAGATGCTTTACAAAGATGAAAAGTCAACACAGGGCCAGGCCCTACTCCCATTGACTTTGGAGGTGCAAGATCTGACCCATTCTCAGCAGCTACACTATGTGTGTACTTCGCCTAATAGATGGGCACTTCTGGCGCCATATGGAAATGTTTTGCCCGTGACCAAATGAGTAAGATGTGCAGACTGTACAACCGGGTAGGCTTGCAGGGCTGCAGAGGGTAGATGTGGGGGACTCACTGAAAGCAGAAGAATCCGCCACTAACTGGCCATGAGGGAAGATCATGAACACATGCTATTTCTTATCCCTGCTCCTCTGCTGCTTCCACTCACCTGTCATGTTGAGAGAAACCTCTGTTGAGCACTGGGGCAACATGCCTTAGAGCTGGCTTACAACGGTCCCTTCAGATGAAACAAATTTAAAAACTTTATTAAAGCAAATGTTAAAATTATATAATACATAGGTTAAGAAAAGAGTGTCTGTATTACTACTATCTGATTTTATACACAGCCCATCTTCTCCAGCGCAGGGATCCCACAAGTCTGTATTTTGTATACTGTACATTGGGGGCCTGGTTATGACCCAGACAGGGCCGGCTCCAGGCACCAGCCTGGCAAGCAGGTGCTTGGGGCGGCCACTCCGGAGGGGGGCGGCACGTCCAGCTATTTGGCGGCAGTTCGGCGGATGGTCCCTCACTCCCGCTCGGAGTGAAGGACCTCCCGCCGAATTGCCGCCGCAGATCACGATCGCGGCTTTTTTTTGGCTGCTTGGGGCGGCCAAAACCCTGGAGCTGGCCCTGGACCCAGAGAAAGAATGTGGTGGGTGTTATCCATGTTATCCATCTCCCCTGTCCCACACGGTTGGGGAGGCAGCGGCAGCAGCAGCAGCAGCAGCATCCCCCTGGCCTGAACCTCATGAAGAGCCCTCAGAAGGGGCACAGATCCAGGCTGGAAAGGGGGTATGGCTGGAGCATCTATAGACCTCAGCTGCTGGGTGTCATTAAGTCAGAGGAGGTAACTGGCCTCCAGTCATGGGCGGCGGGTATTGCAGGCCGGGCGGGGCTGATCCTCTCCAAACAGCCCTGTGTGGCCCCGGCCAACCTCCGCCTCGAGGCTCCCTTCTGCTTCCCGCTGGCGTTCTTCCCTATGGCCGGGTTGGGATTAGGGAGGACCGGCCTGTGGCCCAGGACTTTGGGTTGGCTGGGGCCACGCTGCCTGCCTGGCACTCCAGGGCTGGAGGCCACGCTGCCTACCCGGCGCTCCGGGGCTGGGGGCGCTTGGGTGGCCTGGGGTTGGGGCAGGAAGGCCCAGTGGCCGTGGTGGGGGGCCTCTGGGCTCCGGCAGGGGAGGGGCCTTGGGCAGAAGGGGCAAGGCCCAGGGCTAGCCTCCCAGAGCCGGCAGTTCACATGCTGCCCATGCCCCTAGTTTGTTCTTGAATTGGGGAGCAGCAAAGGCAGCATTAAAATTTTTGTTCCAAAGGGGCCCAGACATCCTGAGAATCCCTTGGAATCTCTAGATTCTGGGGAAGAACCTCTTGAGTATTCTAGCAAGGTGTGGACTTTGTTCCATAGGGGAGAGACTCCTGTTTCCTACTGGTTCTCCTCCTAAGGGCATTTCCATGGGAGGGGCAATCCAAAACATTGCTTTTACTTACAGTACTAACAAGTCCTCCCACTTCAGTCCTAGTTTAATGGTTGATCCATTTTCTCTTTCCATTCTGCATTCTCTTTCCATTCCTCCTCAACTATTTTGGTTAGAGAAGTTAATGCAATAAGAACATATGCTGTAACTGCTGGGAAACAGTATTGGGCTTGTAATGATTTATAATCACTTTAAAGGCACACTGTCCACTTAAAAGTCACACATTGATTTACCTACCTTACTAACGAGCCCTTATAGTATTAAAAGTGAAAGGATTTTAAAAACCCAATTTGCTTGTCCCTCACCTTGAACAACGAAAAATCAATGACGTCTGTTTCATTTTTGTTTATAGTCATTTTCACTTTCAGGGTCCTTAGCGCTATAGTGGCTGGTTTTCAGACAGTCCAGGTGAATGCATGTTTGCTCCCAAACAACTGATGACATTGGAATTTTTAAAAAGCGAGGGAAACATTTCTATTGGTTGTTCTAACAAATACTTGTATTTATAAAATTTAAATGTTTGCTCAGCAGCTGTCCTCACTGAGACAGACACTGTATAAAAGTTTAACAAATAGGCTGAATCTAATACAAGATATATGAACAGTAGGCTTCCTTACTTAAGAATCCTGGGCAAAATTAGGTTTTCAATTAAAAAAAAATAGGGTAAAGATCTTTTTCACATTTAAAACAATGATTTGTTCTTGAAAAAGTTTGTATTAACAAAACTAAACAAAGATCAGGAACTCCACATCCTTCCCACACTGTCAATCCAATCCCATGAACAGGTCACGCATTCACGTAGGGATGGAGAGGGACACAAAGGGAATGTTATTTTAAACAGCTATGTGTATTTTATTGCCTTTATTCTTTGTATATATCAGGCTGAAAAGGAATATGGTAGTGGACCATAACATGATTTTGTAGGCCAATGGTTTTCAAGAATCCAAAAAAATCCCAAAAGTTTCAGATGCATTTACTGGCTGAGCAAAGCAAGGCCCTACACTCAATTTGATGGCATTTTTCTGCTTGTCTGTAATGCCATCACTTTTGAATACTGCATATGAACAATTCCAAAACTTCAGGGTATATTTTAGGCATCAATGGCCAGAATCCTATTTATTTTGGTGAAAACCAGAAAACTGGAAAGGGAAAATGGGGGGGCGGGGGGCCGCACATGGCGCCCTTTGCATCTGGTTTGCAGACCCTGCAGCTTTAAGCACCTCTGTAATTGTCTAGAGACCAAAAACCTGGTAGTTGGCAGCCATTAACACCTTTCAACACAACAACAACACCCCCCACCCCCCCAATCTCAGCTCTGCTTATCCTCATACAGTTTAAAATGCTGACACCCCAAATGAGTTATCTGCCAGAGAGAAAGCAAAGAAAGAAGAATGCTGGGTGCATACAGATGCCCTGGCATGGGAGTGGTGGTGAATGAGGGACACTGATATAGCAGGGTATGTGGGGGCACATAGAACTCCTGGCTTGGCGAGAGAATGAGAAACAATGGTATGGAAGGAGGGGGACATTGGGGACATCTCAGCCCGTGATATGTGGTGGAGAATGGAATAGGAGGCACGCAGAGCCCCTGCCAAGGTGGGGAAGGTGGCTTGGGAACCATGGAGGGAAAGAAGAGGGTAATGAGGGGGCACAAAGAGCCCCTGGCATGGCAGGGGAACAATGGGGGACCCTGGTATGTGGGGAAGGGGACACAAGGAGCATCCACAGCCCTGGCATGTTGAGGGGAAGGAGTTGCAGAAAGTCCTTGAAATAGAGGGGGAAGGAAGGGTGGCACCCAGAAAGCTTGTGGGCGGAATGGAGGGAGGCAAGGAGTTCCTGGGGTGTGCAGTGAGCTCGGCCTAGAGGAGCTACAAAGCATGTGACCCTCTAGTTTACAGTAGCATCCAAAATACGTCATGCTCACCAAAAAATACAATACAGAGAAAAAAACCTGTGCCAGCTAGACGTCCAGACGTACAGAACTTGTCTTAAATTACCTCTCCAAGGAGAGACACAAATCAGCCACTTAACAGCAGTGAAGTGAGTGAATTATATTAAAGGTTTAGGAGTACTCGACTCATCATTCAAGGGGGCCTTTTAAGACAGAAGAATGATCCCTTGTACCGGTTTTACTTTCTCTCTAGCAACCTATCGGCTTGATCCTGAGAGGTGCTGAACACACTGTCCCCAACCAATGCACTTACGCACATCCTTAACTTTAAGAATGCGAGCACTCCCACTCACGTCAATTGGACTAAGTAAGCACCTGCTTGTGTGCTTTGCTCAACTGGGGACTGAGTACTCAGCACCTCCATGGATCAAACCCTTAAAGCTGACCTATTGGCCACATATCAAACAAGCTGCTCCCATAAAGAAAGCAACAGGGAAAATGCTGGGCAGGCTTAGAAGCCCTGCTAAGTTTGACTACAGGTCAGACATCGCTGCCAAGTTTTGTTAGGGTCCGGGTGTGACATTTTATGCAAAATATATACTGAGCTATTTTGCATATTTGAAACAGATTTGCATATGACCATGAACACCAGCCTGAAGTGAGCAAATCTTTCCACAAACAGTGGCATGGGCAAGACATGTAGCTGCTCAGAGCTGGCCAGCTGTGGCTGGGAAAGGTGGGAGGGAGTCTGGGGACAACCAGGGTAAACGAGTGGGTAGGTACTGGAGGGTATCTGGAGAGTGTAGATCGGTGGGTGTTCGAGAGTGACTGGAGGGGAAGGTGTTGAGAGGGGAGTGGAATTGCTGATGGGTGTTTGAGGGTCCTGGGTTACAGGGTGCTGGGTGTCTGGGGATGGAGGGATGGGTGAGGAGGTGGAGGTGTTCTGAGGGAAATGAGGCTGTTGGGGAGTGGGTATGTGTGTGAATCTCATGGCTGAAGAGCTGTCTGGGGAAACTGGCAGCTAGAGGGCAATTTGTGGGTCAGACTGAGGAGGGCTGTCTGGGGTATGCTGGGGGCTGGGGAGGGCTGTTTGGGGTGGGGGGCTGGGTGGGTTGTCAATAGTCCTGTATTAATAGGGGCGTCCCTTATTTAAATAGAAATTGCCTATCCCATACAAAATCAGTATGGGACGCTTTTTATCCCGTATTTCAACATATTCAAATATCATCATTATGCAAAGCCAGTTTTCTCATGACCTTACCTTCCCATGCTATAAAGTTTGTAAAATTAGACAATGTAGTAACACAAAATCGGTCCCATGATTTACTGAACCCATCTCCCTATGGCACAGAGGTTCCCAAACTATGGGGTGTGGTTCCCTCAGGGGTGTGTGACAAGGTTATTCAGCGGGCATGAGGATCTGATGGGGCCAGGCTGAACGGCTGGAGTCAGGTGGGGGCTCTATCCAACAGGAGAAGCGGATGGGACTGTGCAGGTGGTCTCAGCTGTCAGGACCAGGCTCCCTGCCCGCCTCGCTCCCCCACTGTTGCAGCAGCCACCAACCAGCCCTTATGCTCCTGTGCTGGGAATGTTGGCAGAGAGAATCTGCCACATAGGTGCTGGAACTAAGGGTGTGGGCGGCCTGGAGGCACCCCCTGGCTTGAAGTAGTTTCCATTATACACAGGGTTTACAGTTTGGTTCAATGGCTCTCAGCACCCCCATGCTACAAATTGTACCAGCAGCACCCCGGGAGTACTAGCCAGATCCCTTTCCTGACCGGGGGGGCCCTTCAGCGCAGCCCCAGGGCACACAGTCCCGTCTGGGGTCCGCTTCCCCTGCCAGAAAGAGCCTGCGTGGGGGAAGCAGACGGGCCGTGTCCAGGGCCTGAGTCAGCAGGGGGCCATCACTCCCGGATCCATCTTTCCACTCGCCTCCGGCCCCCAGCCCTGGCTTCAGCACTGCCCTGCCTGGGTCCTGCCTGACTGCTGCAGGGAGCGCAGGGTTTCCTCCACTGCCACCTGGTTTCCTTCCCGACCTCCTGTGGCAATGGGCACCCACCTCCGGCCCGGTGGGCACGGGGCACTACTCCTCCCCCATAGGGGGGCTAAGAAAACAGCCCCCTAGTTTTGAAATACAATGTTGGCCACCCTGGGTCTGGGGAGCCCTTTATGGGCTAGGAGGGCTGTTTGAGGGGGAGTGTGGGGGCTGGGAAGGGCTGTTGGGGGAGGGGGACTAGGGAGGAGGACTCGCTGGCTGGGGGAGGGGGCAGCCCTCGCCCTGGGCCCCTCCCCCGGCTCCTCCCCCTCGGAGCGGCTCCCTCCGCGCTGCGACCCAGCAGGGGGAGCGTCGCGCAGCGAGAGAGACCAGACTCCTCACGGCTGCTTCGCTTCCCTGCAGGCCAGCCGTCGCGGCGACCTCTGGTGGCCAAAGGCTGCCATTGCAACCCCGTTCCCTGCAGCCCGGCTTGACTGGGGACGGGGCTGCCCAAGGCTGAGGCCGGCCATGACCCTTGGCCGTCTGGGGTCAGCCAGCCTGTCTGGCTGGCCACCGTCTGCCCAGCTGGCGCGCCAGTTCTGCCTCCTTGCACCTGGCCCCAGAAGAAAGGCCCCCGTCAAGGCGAGGACGCAGAGTGTCTGCTCCCTTTCGGTGCTTAGATAACTGCTGATGCCCTCTGGGAGCTCCTGCAGGGGCAGTCCCCTTCTCCTGGCAGGGGTCTCTGGGGCTGGGACCACCGCTGCCCCATGGCTGGGGCAGAAGGCACGATTATACCATCCCCTGCAGGTCCATAGGTCGCTTGGCTTCACCCTGGGGCACAGCTTTCCCGTGGAAGGGGCTGGAGGGCACCTGGAAATCCCAGTGACGGGAATAGGAACTCACTTCGTACCATGGAGAACACAGCAAGCGTTCCCCGAGGGGAGGCAGCGTTTTTTTTCAGCCCTATGAAGGGACAAGGCTGTTCAGCCTTTGTACCCTATTCAACTTTCCGCCTTTCCACTGAGACTGACACAAAAGGAGCCATCTGGTGCTGTATTTTGTGATGTGTCCACGTGTCCACTGGGACTTGACTGAAACTTCTACGCTTATTTGCATAGGCCACTAAACAAGCATGAGAGGATAACTTTTGGCTACTACCAACCTAAACTGGATTTGAAGTGGTCACTTACTATCTATCCCTTGTTACTGGGTCCCGTTTACCAAAAACAGTTTTGCTGGTGATTGCTTTTTTTCTCAGGTGTTTATTTAAAAATATTCAACTTACAAACACAGGGCCTGTAGCAACTGTGGGCAAGACAGTTGGGGTGGGCTTTTTTTTTAATTGTTTGCTTTTGAGCTTCAGTGTATTAGCAAATATTTGCTGGCACTGCTTTTGCTGGTTTGAGGAATAGGGACTATCTCTAGCATTGTGCTGGCTCCCTGGAATCCAATTTAAGTCCTTGTTGTTAAGTGTCCATCATGATTGTTTTATTATATTTCTTGCCATACCACTGACTGTAATGAATTGCTACGATATTATCTCTGGCCCCCTCCATGCTTCCCCTGCAGCTTCTGACAGAAATTCAGTATTAGGAAAATGAACCACTGAAATAAAGTCTCATAAAATATGTTATAAAAAAGATTGCTAGGCAACCAAGAAGAATGCCGGGAACTGAAAGGAGCCTAAGTGAGCATATCAAGCCTGGGTCAGAGTGTCAGACGGAGAAGCAGGGTGCGGGGATTCTTGTTTCTTAGTTCCAGCTACACTTAGATTTTGATTTTCTTTTGGAAGAAATAATTATTATGGAAAAATACATACATACATATGTGGTAGCTGATGTGACTGCCTCTAATCCCGGACTGATCAACTGGCTGATCAAATGCAGTTGGCTGGATCTTCTCAATAGAAGGCAAAGTGAAATGAGGTTTTTCACTGCCACCAAATTACCCATATTTTAACTGTTTACATTTTCCAGGGGTAAGGGCCATCTCCCTGGGTCCCTCTTGTAAGAATAAGTGGTATGCTTGAAAGTAGCATGCGTCACCTTAGCCTCCATTTCCTCACCCCAACCTCTTTTGTATGTCACAACTGTTACTTTAGATAAAGCAGCCTCAGTAAAGAAGGCAAAACAGACAAAACCAACACAATTTCTTTGCAGAGTCTAACACTAGTAATTGGATGTTTACAAATACATATACAAATGTAAAAGGAAAATTGAAGGCGGCTTGAGAGAACAACAGCAGAGGAATTACCGTAGGTGTAAACAGGAAATGTTTATAGCTAACGTCATTAGCTAAAATCATAACCCAGGTTTTGCTTTCAGCTGTCTCCAGCTCAAGACTTGGAGATGCTATTCCTTTGTAGCTTTATTAGCCAGTCATAGCCCAACCTCTATTTACTCCCTGGATGGCCCAACTAAGCCTTTAAGAGGAAGCACTCAGACCCTCAGCCTACTCCCCAGACAAGACTGAGACTTTGATTTCACTCCAAGCAAAGCTTCCACCCAAACTGCTTACGTGAGTTCCTTTTCCACCCTCAGGAAAACCCCGAGAACCTTCACCTTTTGGTGACTAGTGTGTGACCTCTCTGGCGCGTTCCCTTTAACTTCTCGAGGGCATTAAGACAAACACGTACATGGTGAAACTGTTGAGTACTGGGACCTCCCAAAAGGGTACTTAGACTATTCATCTTCACTAATCAGTTAGGCCTGCATCCACAAATGTATTCAGGCTCCTAACTTCCACTGACGTCCCTGGAAGTTAAGAGTCTATACCTTTGAGCATCTGGACCTTAGTCCCCAGTAAATGGCTTGTGCTAGTTATTGGTAAAAAAAACCCTGTGTCTGTTGTGCTTTCCTCTGGGTGTGTGACAACATTATTGCATTCATCACACTACACATTTGGCTGGGCCAGGCACTGCTACAGCATGACTGCCTGGCACTCCAGTCACTAAAATTATACAATTTGTTTCCCAGTGTCTCATTTAGCACATAATTTTCTATTCAAACAGTTAACAGCCAGCCTAAGAATCATATTGTACAGAGTCTGACCTGCTTCAATGGCGCAATATGGACTGAAGGGCTGCTCTCGCCAGAACACTTGCAGAGGTTATGAACAGCTCTTTTTCAACCTCTGGTGCTCCTGGCCTCCAGAAATCAGTTGGCACTTGCATGGCCTATCTGAGTGATTAACCCACTCTCTCCCCATCCCAATGTAGGGCCCGAGCGGTCACACCTTTCTTCACATTAGTAGTCCTTAATCATGCAAGTAGTTCCACTGAGACCAATGGGGCTACTGACATGAGTGAGAATTACTTGTAGGAGCAAGGGCTTGCGGATTTGGGCCCTTACTTTGGAGATGAGGGTATTTTACTAGAACAAAATGTCCAGCAGATTTAGCCACTCTATAAACAACAAATGTAGTCAGACAGGTGTAGTGTCAGCTGGGAGAGTGGAGAGGCATTTATTTAACTCATGCAGTGCTAGGATCAGGCTCCTTGAAAGGTCTTCAGTCCTGCCAGCTGCTCTTCACTGGAACTGTTAAAATGGAAAATAGAGGAAGGAGCTTCAGAATGATGGATAAGGATCAAGTCTGAGATTTCCATGGTGTTGGCATTCTTGTCCTTTGTTCCCATAAAGAAGTAATTGAGGACAGGTATGCTGGCTACATAGCAACATGGTGCCCCTTTTATCTCTCGTATCTCCTCTAGCCTGCTTGAGTTCCTGAAATCAAACAGTCTGAGATTTATTTGTCCATTAATGTCTGCAAATTGGGTGTTTTGTCTGTTGTGTCCCTTGTTATCCTTAGGAGCATGCGAAGCATGTCAATCTCAAACAGTCATGCTAAAGTATCCAGTACAATGTTGGTGCCATACAAGTAATAAATTTTTGGGACTCTATCTCATTGGATCTGCTTCAAATATGTGTTTAGTAGCACTGGGACTTTCTGCTTCCCCACCAGAATTGTAAAGCATTGGAGTGAAGTGCTCATTTAATTGCAAAAACTAAGAATTATGGCCTAGATTATGTGCTGCCATTTTGCACCAAACCACTGGTACAAAGTAACTCTAAAGTCAACATTACTGGCCACAGGAGGATCATCCAGGGGATTAGAACTGTCTTGGTGTTCCTATGACACTGCCCCTTCTGCTACCTGGGATTCCCTCATGGCCAGGTGATTGCTGGCTGCCATATCAGCTCCTTGAGAAGGAGCAGTTGATTATCTCCCAAATCAGTCCTCTTCCCCCACCCGGCTTTCTAGATTAGATGGCGGGTTGCCAGGGACCCTCCCCAGCCCGGTGAAAATGAGCGAGTGAGTGAAGGTGGGGGAGAGCAAGCAACGGAGGGAGTGGGGATGGAATGAGCGGTGCAGGGCCTCGGAGAAGGGGCAGGGCAAGGGTGTTCGGTTTTGTGCGATTAGAAAGTTGGCAACACTTAAACTGGGCTCACCAAAGGATGTCACTCTCTCAGGTGCATTAGCAAAGCCCCATTCTGAGATAGGCTTGCCACCTTTCTAATTCCTGGTAACTGGGCCCTGAGGCCATGCCTCTTTCCCCAAGGCCCAGCCCCCATAGCTCACTCCCCTCCCCCGTCGCTCGTTGGATCGTCTCCACCTCCCTCCCTCTCCCCAGCTGGGCTCCGGGGTTGGGACAGGAGCTGCTGCAGCCTGACAAGAAGCCTGCCTGAATGTAGGAGGCGGCCCTGGCTGAGCAAGGGCTGGTGCAGGATAATGACCTGGCGCCTCCCCCCACTCCATGGTAACCGGTCTTTTGGTGTCCAGTCAGTACATCTGACCGGACACTGCCAGGTCCTCTTTTCGACTGTACTTTCCAGTCAAAAACTGGGCACCTGGCAACTCTATCCCGAGATCATGTACTAAATAATCTGGACCACAATGTAGCCACATACAGTTATTATAACAAAAGTTGAAGGTAGAACTGCCAGAGATACAGGCCCCAAAGCTCTTGAGAAATAATCATTACAGAGTCAGAGCAGTGACGCTGGTGTTAACACTAAGGCAGCAGTGAGAATTGAACTGACTATTTTGGGATCCTTATAACTTTAAAAAAAAGACAAATAAATAAATAACTACAAATCCCCGATGTGCTGCAATTTCTCATGCTTGTTCTCAGGCTAAAGGTGAATTTTTTGTGTGAGAGAAGTTTGAAGAAAACCCATTCAGCTGTTTCTGAGTTATCAGAGCATGAAAGTAACATCTGTTTTTTTAAAAAAAATATTCCTACTTTTTTCCCCCCTTTGCTCATCAGAGTCAAAAAAATGGCTTTTGGTTTATATCACCTAATGTGGCGCATACACAGCCCTGCCTGGAGAATGCAGGCCATGGCTTTATTGATTTACTGAGGAAGAACTAAGGTTACAAAGTAAAATTAGGGATGCCTAAAATCATGCACAAGAGCATAGCTAGTATTTGCAGCACATTCCTTCTTGCTGGAAGCACTCATCAAACAGCAAAGGGCTGAATATGGCCATGCCTGCATGGGTGTGAACAGGGGGGAAGTGCCAAGAGAACTTCCCCTCAACTGCAATCAAGGACTGCTCCTGGCTAGCGGCACCAAGCATCCCAATGAGTTGGGAGGGTGAGGATGCTGGGGAGGAGATGGAAGAGCTGACTTGTCACAGACTTGCTTGACTTGCTCCCCACTGCATGCTTGGGAGTTCTGGGCACATCCTGGAGTACTCATAGGGACAGTGCATCTCCACATCACCACCCCCTATCCAGGCCTCTGACTTAATGCCGCAAGTGAATCCCAAGCATTTTTGAGTCCAACAAAAACTGAATCGTGGTGTTAAAGCAACAGTTGGTGAATCAACACTTTCATCCATAACATTCAGGAATCTTTAGGAACCACAAATGAACTTGCTGGCTGCAGTTAGTTTGTTGATTTCACTCTGTCTTTTACACTCTTTCACCAACGTAGTTCTTTAGTCCTTGATCATTTTGCTGTGTTCAGCAGTGTACCATAGATGGCAGCACAGGATGAAAATTGCAGAACTATTTGCCTTGTACTAACATGGTTAGTTTCAGATCGATCTGACTAAAATTTCTCTCACATTTTTTTACCTTGACTTTTAACCATAACAACAGTGGAACCACTGGAGCTTATAGCAACCATATAATCTCAACTCTGCCAAAACCTCTGAGAAATCTCTCACCACAATTAACTGTTCATATTAAGAAAATAAATGGAAGACCTAATGCCACTGGTAAATTTGGGGGTTTTAATATATAAGAAGTATTATAAAGGGATCCAGTAGCTGATTTATCTATATCTTTCTTGTAACAAGAGTATGTATATTAATACATTTTAACTTATATTGGGGGTTCTACAGATGTAAATGGGGGCATGCATTTCCCTGCACCACCTCTACCAACACCACTGCTATCCACAAGGATCCCAAAGCCTTTACAGACTTAAACATTACCAACAACCCGTAACTGTCTTTTTGTTCGGTGGTTGTACAGCTCCTAGGTGCTACAGTAGTAATATTAATAATAATAATAATGGAAGAATTTAACTGAACACTGAAAAACAGTTGCTTCTGGAGTAAAACATTTAATCTACTTCACAGTAATAGCAACACTGCCCAGCCACTTGGGACAGGATGTGAAAAATACCATACCCAACTGAAATGAGGCACTTGTGAAAGTCTCATTAGGCACCTACTTGCAATGTAAGCAGCTCAATACCTTTTAAAAAAAATCTAGCCCTCGATTCACTATTCAATACATTAAAAAAAAAAATCAGGGACAGAAAACAGCAAAAAGACAGAGAAAGGCAAATTTGTTTTGTCATCACCAAGATGAAGAAAGATGCTGCAAAATTCTATAGTGACCTGGGTGGGGAAAACGCATACAATAAATGCCATTGAAATGCACGACTAATCCAATGGTAACTGAAAGGTGTCCTCACTGCCACACATCTCATATACACAGCTTGGAGAATGGGAGTACTCTGGAACGCAGGGCCAGCAGACTTTTCTTTTTGCTTCACCTTGAACAAACTGTCCAATTAACAGCTCCCTCTCCACCTCCCGTGTACCAGAGCTGGATGGATGAACCAGGGTAGTCATCGTTGACAAGAAGACATGCTGCGCCTCTCTTTTACAGGATTTTAATATGATCTTACACATCAAGAGGATTCGAACGACAAGAATGAATGGCACTAGACAGTCTCATGCCTTGATGTTCTGATGAATTGATGCCCTGGCATATCCATCACTCTATTCTGCTGTCAAAAGAACTCCCAATTCTGGAAGATGAGTGTGTTTTTCTTCTACAGTGTTTTAAAAAAAACAACCCACCCTAGCATCTGTTCTCAAGCCCTACTGCTAGATAGATGTAACTCTGAAATAAAGCACAGCCAATGTGCAGAACTTATGACACAGCTCTAAATACCTGACAAACAGAGCAGGACACAAACCGGCCCTTACATCATCTGCATGGGGTGAATTCCATCCTGCATCCACATACTGATTAAGCTAAAATGCACAGTAACTTTGCAACAGACTGAAGCAAGGCTCCCTCCTTGTAAGGTGTATAGCCCTTGTGTCAGTCCCTGCGCACCTTCCTAAAACGGCATTATGGAATCATCATCATAAAAATAGCCTGAGCTGACAAGAATTAACTGTTACAAGAAACTACACAGGTGTACCAAAGGTATGTTTACACTGCAATTAGGGGTGTGACTGCATCTTGGGGAGACATACCAATGCTAGCTGTAATCTGGGTAGAAATAGCAGTGAAACTGTGGCAATATGGGCTTTGGCGTTGGCTAGGAACGTGCCTACGTCCCGAAGGTTCTTGGAGGGTTTGTATAGTCTACGCTGAAGCTTGTTCTGGTGAGGCTTTGCTGCTATCTTCGCTAGGTAGATCAAAGCTAGAGCGAGTATGTCTATCTGAGCGGCAATCGTACCTTTGATTACAATATAGATGTACCCTAAGGCTGTAGGAAAATATTGTTTGGTTTGAGAAATAGAATGGGATCGCGTATAGAATGATGGTGAGGTGAATTTGCAGAAGGGGGTGGCACTCAGTCACACAGGTGGCCTTAATTTTGCATCCTCTGACTTTTAAGTAACACACTCTTACTCTTAACGTAAATGTCAATAATACATCATAGTCTCATGGTGCCCTTTTTCCAAGGCTCCCAAAGAGCTTTATGGAAGTGGGGAATTCTGTGGCTGAGTAAAGCGTGAAATCATGAGCAACACCAGGGGCTTGCAGTGTAAAGGGCAGGGGATAAGCACAAGGTAAAAGTGGTGAGCGGGACAAAGCGTGCGGAGGAGCCTGAGCCTTCATTAATGGGAACAACGCTGCACAGCTGCCAAGCTACTCCTGTCTAGTAGCAGGAGTGAGGCAGAAGGGAGAACATGTAACTACACACCTCATGAGCGTGGTGAGGGTCACATTTAAGCCTATATCTGCTCAGACACAGCCTGTCCCTGCCCTGTGCCTTTTTCACCCTGCACATTTTTGAATTAAGGGTGCGAGGGGCTGACCCAACCCCTCCCCGAAACAAAAAGAAGGATTTCAATGGTATTTGGATCACGCATTAAGTCTGGGGCGGCTCTGTTTTTTGCCGCCCCAAGCACGGCAGTGAGGCAGGCTTCGGCGGCATGCCTGCGGGCGGTCCCCGGTCACACGGATTCAGTGGCATTTAGGGTGACCAGATGTCCTGATTTTATAGGGACAGTCCCGATTTTTGGGTCTTTTTCTTATATAGGCTCCTATTACCCCCCACCCGCTATCCCGATTTTTCACATTTGCTGTCTGGTCACCCTACCGGCATTTCTGTGGGTGATCTGCCGGTCCCGCGGCTTTGGCGTACCTGCTGCCGAATTGCCGCCGACACCGTGGGACTGGCTTACCTCCCGCGGTCAAGCTGCCGAAGGCCGCCTGACTGCCGCCCTCACCAGCGACTGGCAGGCTGCCCCCCGTGGCTTGCCACCCCAGGCACGTGCTTGCTGCGCTGGTGCCTGGAGCCGCCCCTGCATTAAGTGCACAAGGGACTCGTGACTAGCTGTTGCTCATAGTATAGTAGCATGCCTAGCACCTACGTTAACTTGTACCCACGTTTGGACTTCACTCATACTTTCACTGGAGCACAACTGCTTTGTGTATGCAGCTGGGTGCCTCACAAGGACTTGCAGCATCAAGCATAAATTGGCCTGTGAGAACAATGCTGGGGCGTATCTGAGTGTAAGACTTAGGGATGCATTTTCAAAGCACTGAATTTCACTGTGATTAGCACAACTGAAGCCCCAAGCACCAGTTTGAAAATTCAGGGGTTAATGTCTCCCAGGAATAGAGAACACTCAGTACCTTCCCAAAACAACTCATTTTCTAGGAAATGGCACCCTCGCTCAAACTAATTACAAGGCACCGCTCCCATCATTATGGAGCAAAATTACCGGGGATCTGGAAGGAGCACAGCAAAAATCTGTGGAGCAGTAAACTTCAAATGAGGTGGAAATAATGTCTTCTGTGTGCAGGAGGCCTGGGTTTGCTAATTCAACGTTTCTGAGGCCAATAAGCTGTAGTAAGGAAAGGGAGACATCATCAGCAGGAATGAAGTTTAGGTCTGAAACTGCCCTACCTGACATAATAAGGGCACAGGCAGGAGGCAGGAGGTAAGCTGGAGAAATAGTCTCTCCTCATTTCATGGAGAAAGACATAGCCAGAAGCATGTTTTAAGAAGGGATTTGAATGTGGAGCAAGAGGGATCCTAGCAAGGAAGGGAAATAAATCCCAAGCATAGGGGGTGGCATCGTAGGAGGTGGGAAGAGACAAACAGAGAGGAAGTGTGGTACAGGCAATGAGAAGGGAAGCAGAAGGAAAAGGCAAACAAAGGTGTAGGCTGGAGCAGGGCCGCCCAGAGAATTCAGGGGGCCTGGGGCAAAGCAATTTCAGGGGCCCCTTCCATAAAAAAAAAGTTGCAATACTATGGTAACATGTATTTGGAAATGTAAAAAATAGCCAGTGAAATTTTGAATGTAATTTGAAAATACACTAAATACATTATTTAAAAAAATTAAATGCTTTAATGGTATGTATACATTTGCAATTACATAATGGGCTGTCACTGGGTGATGGTGATGGTTGGTGCCAATGGGCTGTCGCTGCCTGGGGGTGGCATTACTGTTGCCCAGGGCTGGGTGGGGAGCTGGGCTCTGGGTCCGGGAGTGCCTGGCTCAGAGGGGCTGGGCTCAGAGCTGGGGGTCAGGGCTGTGGGGGGGATGGGGTCAGGGGGGTGTCAGCCTCAGAGGGGCTGGGCTCAGAGCTAGGGGTCAGGGCTGCGGGGGGGAGTAGAGAGGGGGTGCCCGGCTCAGAGAGGCTGGGCTTGGAGCTGGGGGTCAGGGCTGGGGGGGGGGGGGATGGGGTCGGGGGGTGCCCGGCTCAGAGGGGCTTACCATGCTGCTTACCCCCACCTCCCAGACCCTCAGCGAGCCACGTCCAGGAGCTCCTGCCGCTTGGCCCGCCGGAGCTCGCAGCCCCGCCCCCTTACCACGCGGCTCCAAGTGGGAGGAGCTCAGGCCACGTGGCTGTAGCGCTGTCCAGGGCCACTCCTGGACACAGCGCGCTGAGGCGCCGGGGGATGGGGGAAGGGGAAGGAGGAGGGAGCAAATTGCCCCACTTGCCCCTCCCTCTGGGCGGCCCTGGGCTGGAGCAGAGCTATGAAGAACTTTGAAAGTGAAGAGCTTGGCTTTGATGAAGAAGGGGATGAGAAGCCAGTGAAGGAATTTAAAGAGGGGAATAACATGCCCAAAGCTGTGCATTAAAGCCCTATAACCAGCACTATGCACTGCATGTTAAAAGTTGTCTTCACAAAGGCCCAGGAGGGATGAAAGGAAACTACTAAGAACTAGAAGTAGGGATGAGGGGGGAAACCATCCCAGCCAGGGACAGACCTTTCCCATCTAACACCCTTTAGAAGAGATAACTTGAGTTTCCCACGAACCCATGGGCCCGGGGAAGGAACAAACAGGGGCAGTAACTTGTTAAACCAGCAAAATATTGTTTGCGAAATGGCTGCTTTACTAGTCATTACCTGTATAGTTAGAGCATTGAGAATGGCCTAAGCATTTCTGCCTGAACTCATTCTATCTACACGATAGTCTTGGAAGGTAATTCTCCCTAGATTTACAGTTCTGAGGTTTCACCTATGGCCAGCATGACCCTCAGACAGCTATATAATTTCTTTGATACATTGGCTAGAATGTTATTAATTTACCAGGACAAATTCAATTACTGGGCAATTACTCAGATTATTCATTCACGTGTCAGGGTTGCAGGATCAGCCTATTAATCTGTATTACTGTTCATGATACTGCTGAGACACAAGGAGGATCATAGCACAATACTACAGAATTATTATATGGTATATCAGAAAAGTACTGCTGCAAACTCATTACACTCAACCTACTTCTATCCCCACCAGATAAGAAACTGGCTTCTCATCTCAGCTTGGGGTGAGTCAAACCTTAGTCAAACACCGGACCACTCAGTGCTCTTTGGTCTTGGCTACGCTGAGGACTTACAGGAATTCTCCTACCAACGGTGCTAGCAATGGTGAGACCACTAGATAGACCAGACACTTGTGTTTCAACCACCTTATCATCTAAGCCTCCTCTGAGCGTAACCTGTGGTGTTCAGTGATCTGTTCGTGTTTAAGGTGCTTGTATGAGCTTGGCACTAGTCCGTGTCCAGTTCCAACTGCTGTGCGTAGCCAGTGCCCCATCCAGCCCTTCTGTCTGGCAAGCTGAGTCCTCAAAGACACCGCCCCCAATACCACATAACTCACATCTACTCCATGTGGCTCTCTGTCACCCTCTAGTGGTGGCTGGGCCACATATAGAGAGTGATGCTCCTGCTACAGACTGGACTAATGGAGCTGGGTCTTTTAGCTCTGACAGTAGAGTCTCACGCTTCAGGAGGTCCCAGATCTGACCCCAACTGCTGATGGCTCACCCAGCGGTGTCGCATTACATGGGATAGCCCAATGGTGAGTCTTAGTGCAAAGAGAGAGAAACATACTGATGGATGTCGAAAAATCTAGCTGCAATCTAGTAAGCTTTACTCTCCATGAACATCATTTGCTGTTGTCACGCCTCACGTGGTGGTGCTATTTTGCGCTAAGACAGTGAGGACTGTCATGCAATAGGGGGAGGGAGCTTAGCTATCTTGCTTCTGTGGTTTCTTATCCATTAGTTTCCTTTTATTGTCTATTGCCTCAATAAAAATCCAGGAAAACTAGTTCATGGTGTGAAGAATCTGTATTACAGGATAATATAAAATGTTATTGGCTCTAACTCTTAGATCCAGTATCAACAATCTCGGGTCTTGTGATGCTGCACGTTTATCATCCTGTGATCTCACACTGGGACAGGGAAATTTCAGCGAATCCTATGCACAGCCCTAACCTGCTGCGCCCTACTCCAAGCTAAAACAGTGTTGACTTCAATTTACATGACCCGGCCACTGATTGCAGCTTAGCAGGGTATTCAACTACCAATAAACATCTTGTTTTCATGTGAAGAGCTGTTTCGGCTACACTCCTTAGCCATCTTTTGCCAACATCCAGGTCTATGTGTAAAACTTTTTATTGATCAGATCATAGCAGTGCTGCTTCCCTACACACTTCCCACAGATCCTGACTTCACAAAGGGTTTCGATATGGGGAGGATGAAAGGTTCTGTAGAAAACTAATTTCCACAGCTTCCTATTATTGCAAACTCAGGTATTGCCACGTCTTGCCCCTCAGAGAACAGAGCAGGGGCTAGTGATGAGTGCAGGGGGCTGGGAATCCAGTTTTTTATGTCATTCCCCAAGTGTGCTGAGGCTGATTTTACCCCAAAATGCTAATGGTCTAAAATGTCTATAGCAATATTAGAGAATCCTGGACGGGGCAGCGAGTAGCAGAAAGCCAAATTCTTTGAAGAATGCAAGAGGCTTTGCTAGCAATTATTATTATTATTTATAATTTGTACTGCAGTAGCATCTAGGAGCCCCAGCCTTGGACCAAGAGCCTATTGTGTTAGGCGCTGTACAAACGCAGACATAGTGGCACCTTTCCTGATCACCTGGGAGCGCTGCCCAAACCACCAATTTTGTCCAAGCACAGACTCAGAAGCACTCTCATGGAAAAGCCCCCTCACATGAAATAAGGATTAAACCAATAGGCTTGTAGAGAAATGTATTGGGGTTTCATAGAATTCACTCTTAAATACCGATGGAATGTAACAGAGAGTAAGGCCCTTTCCACCGGGACTGTCACTCCTTTCTCACTGTCACCTTCATGAAAGCGAGCGAGCACAAACACAGAGATGCCTTTCACACGAGCCTTTCAGGATTCCGGGGGGATAAGATTAATAGAGGCCACTATGGCGCATCACCAGTCTTTGTTCAGGAAGTAAAGAATTCAAGTCAAAACCAGCTCTGACTCAGAGCTGTTCTGGATTCATTGCGATAAGAAAGAGCAGAGTCTGTTCTGAACTATGTTACCCTTTGTGACGGTGTGTTTATCGCTGTCAACTCCACTGACCTCACTGCTTCATATGGTAACTTATGCCAATTTGAAAGGGACATTGATATGCTAAAATCATGGGCCTGAGTCACAACATGGACTGGGATTGAGCTGGTGCAACCAGGACCGTGGGACTGTCGTGACCCTAAAGCTGCCACACGGAAGGAGCAGCAGCAGAAGATGTGCAGGAAACCCACCGCAACATGGGGCCCTGGACATATAGTTTGACTTCTATATCTGGGAAGGGGCAGCTCCAGCTAGGCCAACTGGGCTGCGTGTGAGGGGCAAATTCCACGCCTGCCGGAGGCTTGTCATTTGGGAGGGCATCCCCCCCGTATGTCCCTCCAAACTATGCCCATGGCCCTGGAGCCCACAGACTGGCCAGTCCTGATCTGGTAGGAGATGCACCAATTCACCGCATCCCCCGGAGAGCTTTTGTGAGGAGGGCTTCAGCAGAGCCCTGATTGTACAACAAAAGCTGTCTTACCCTGCCCAAACCCCCAGGAGTTCCAGGGGAGCAGTGGAGTGAAGAAGTCGAGTTTCTGTGCAAAGCCCACTTACTCAGCCTTTGCATGCAATGGGTAAAGGACAGCATCATCTGCCCCTAAAAGAGGTGTTAATTACTCCACTCATCTCAAAGGCACGTTTACGCTGAAGTCTAATGATGTAGATTCAATTGTCAACATTGCTAATTATTTGGGGGCCTCACTACCAGGGACTCCCTTGGATCCCTAGGGGAGGTGGGAAGCTACATGGAAAAGAGGACACTGTATTATCATTTCCATCTCAGTTCTCAAGGCCAAGAGGGGATTATGTGCATCCTTCATGGCCCGTCTACTTCTCCCCTGGGGCCCACTCTGCCTCTGCTCCTCCCCCTGCGTGGACCCAAGGAGTACCATTATGTTGGTAGAGGAACGGCGTTGCCAAAGCAGCTGGACTGCCCTTGTGGACAGGAGTGGGCGAGATGATCTAGGCCAAACTGTTTGGTCTGGCTGGCTTCCTGTTTTGAAAGACACTGCTCCACATTCAGATGATTACCTTTAAAAAAAATTCACAGCAGTTTAACATGGGGGGGGGGGGAGGAGGAGGGCAAGGGGGGACCAGACCTTTAAGAGGAGGCTGGAAAAGTGGGGGTTTTGGGGTAATTTTTCAGACTCTCTTTTTTCTCACTGCCTAAGATAATCTCTTGCAAATTTGAAAGAGAAGTCTGTTTTCTCACCAGTGTTTACCCTTCCCTGGTCTGCTTTATTTTTAGGGCTGTGATAATGAGAACTCTACTACTGTTAATTGAAAAAAAATCATTTGGTTTTTGAAACAATATAGCTATTACCTGGACTTTGAAACGAGATAAGAAGAGAATCATAATCTCTGCCTCTGCAGCCCTTTAATTCATCTAGGCAACAAACACCAACATCTGTCCCAGATCCAGAAAGGGGCTGAGTTCCTTCTGGATGGTATGAACATCCTCATTTCCCATTGAAGTCAATGAGGCGTGGAGGTCCCTCAGCACTTTGCAGCATTGTTTGGTTCTCACACAGCCGTTTTATAATATGAATCGATTTGCTCCTGCTCCAAGCCTCTTGCTTGGGTTACAGGACAGCAGCCCTGTGCAGTGGTATGGAGTGAACTATGAAGCACTAAAATATTTGCTCAAGTTTTATTTTATTAAAAGAAAGAACTCTCTCTCTCTCCACTGCTCACTGTTACCTTAAAATGGAGCTGAACAGTTACAAGCAAATCTAATGCTTCCGAAGAAGTGGGCTGTAGTCCACGAAAGCTTATGCTCTAATAAATTTATTAGTCTCTAAGGTGCCACAAGTACTCCTGTTCTTTTTGAGGATACAGACTCACACGGCTGCTATTTCTGAAACAAGCAAATCTAAGAATAGTTAGTTCCCCAGCCTGAGACTTCCCAGCTTGGAAAATTACAGGGTTAGTGGATTCAGCTTTTCCAGAGACCTGATTAATGAACAATCTCTCATACTAAAAGTGCACTTCACTGTGCGATGATATTATATATCTCAGACAGAGCGAGGGTGATTAAAAACGTCATTGCGCCTTTGCAATATACTCTAATGGACAGGATCAGCTCCCATTTAAATAATTGGCAAAACTCTCAGGGCTGATTCTTGATTGCTCTGTGGCCATTTGCTCAAGGTAGACAAGAGTAAGGCCTCCATCACTGCCCCAGGGCTGGGGTCCTCTAGACCCACCTGCTGACCCAGCTCCACTGCCCAGCTCTGTACCACCTCCAGGGATCCCCAGAGTGGATGCGAGATGGAGGTAGCAGTGGGGTGTTAAGTGCAAGGAAATGGGGACATGGCTGGAGCAGACTGATGCCTCAGTGACTCTGCTCCTCCATAAAGCATTATAGGCCCTTTCAAAGAGGGGCATAACTTAGGAGAGTCTCAGGGCTTCCCTGCTTCCCCAGACCAGAGAAGGGGCAAACAATTTCCTCACTGTCACTGCACAGCCGCACAGGGATGAATCTGCACTTCAGACTGCAATGTGTGGTGTTACAAGACAGCATACCTACACCCTGCTGATTATTTGTTACTGCTGACAGAACATCTTAGTCTTTATAATTCTGACAGATATTGATAATATTGATTTCTATTCACTTCTCTATCAACTTCGGGCTGCTGCTCCTGACATGCAGTGCTGGGATTTCCAGAGGCAGCAATTCCGCTGGACAACCGAGAGTTTCATATTATTCCACTCAAGTGGATTCAACAGCACATGGTTCCTTTGGGATCCACATCATCCTGGAGTTGGCTTGCCGCTTCCAATTAGTCCAGAAGCCCTAACCCACATCAAATTTCCTTTCTATTGCATCTTGAGAAGTGAAGTTTAGTTGGGTAACTAAAGCATACCTTTCATGCTGCCACGTCCCAAATGTGTGTTGCAATGTGTTCAAAATAAGGGTCCCCCAAAATTTCATTCAGGAAACTAAATATGCTGTATTCAGAATGGCAGCCGTGTTAGTCTGTATCCGCAAAAAGAACAGGAGTACTTGTGGCACCTTAGAGACTAACAAATTTATTAGAGCATAAGCTTTCATGGACTACAGCATCCAAAGAAGTGGGCAGTAGCCCACAAAAGCTTATGCTCTAATAAATTTATTAGTCTCTAAGGTGCCACAAGTACTCCTGTTCGTTTTGTAAATATGCTGTAGGATTAATTCCTTCAGTGCAAATAACTCTTTCTATAACCTCAGTGACGTGATTCTGCATTTCTGATGGAAACAACTTTGTACCCTAAAAGAGAGGGGACCCCAAATTTGTGTAAATAACTCTGGGACTCCGTCACTCAAAATGTGGGACAGTTGGGAAGTATGAACTACAGAGACAGACAGAACGCCTGAAAATTAAATCCCTCCTCTGGGTCTTCCAGTGTGTCTTGTCTTCACTGTGTTTATGCTTCTGACTGTAAGCTGTCCAGAGCATCATTAGTTTTATGTCCCATTAGAAGAGTTTAACAGATAATGTCATATTTCACTGTTTAGCACGGAGAAAGGGTAAAATGATGAATTCCAAAAAGAAAAGCACAGAAAATAATTCATACTGAAGAAATGAATGCCCCATCATGTCAAGCTTCTTCTGCCATTATTTATCACATTGCCCTTCAGTTCAGGTCTTTGTCCTAGATTATAAAGGTCTTTGTCATACATTTTGGCCCCGGGAAGCTGAGAGTTAGCGAACAGGGCAGAGGATTGCTGCTGGCACTGTAGATACAGCCCAGCGAGAGACAGGAAGGAATAAGCGTCCATTCTCCTAACAGTGTCCAAATTGAAATGGAACTCAGCATTAATAAATTCATTGATTGGTTGGAAAACAGTAGATAACAGGAGACAGCCCACTCTAGAGTTTGATTGCATAGGGAAGGAATAAAATGGACCTTTGACTCAGGATATGAGAGCTACTAAGCGCAACATTTTTTTAAAAGGCTTCTCAAAATGGGTAAATCAACGTCAAGGTGAATTTAGAGCTGCCTGAGGCATCTGATGATAGCCGTGCAAAATCTGACACTGTTCGTAATGAATGAGCTCAGAATTCCCTAATTAGAGCCTGATTCAAAATCCTCATTCAAGTACCCATCTGCATCGACATCAGTGGGACTCTTCATGGGAGTGAGGATTACAGGATCAGGCCCTTAAACTGCAAAGAACGGTTCTGAAGCCACTATTACCCGCTTTGCTTCCTCCCCCCGCCCCGAAAGCCTGACCCGCTGCTGGGCACACACGCACAAGCGTCAACCTGGGGGACTAATTCTGCTTTAAAGCTTCTATTTCTGTTCTTGCCATTTATACCTGTCTTGTCAGATTTGCACCTGAACTCACCTCAGAGGCATCAATACCAGCTAATGTATAGTTCCAGCCTCAGGCAGCAAAGACTCCACAGCTCTCTGGTGAGAACACAGTGAGCAATTTTCTAAAGTACACTTCTCTTTAAATTAAAAGAACAGCAATAAAAGTCTTTCAACCTGGGGGCAGCACAGGAGTCCTTACCACAGAGATAAACTCTTCAGAGAGCCCGAAAGATCTGTGGACTTTATTCCTTTGGGAGGAAGAAGTAACTGGGGACTTTCTCAGAACCACAGTCAAATGTTCTCTGTTGCTGAGAGCGTTGTAGCCTGGACAGGGCTGCTTGTTCTACCAGGGAACCAAACCAAAAGGTGGGCATAGTGGTGGTGTGGGGGAGTATTGGAGGGACACAGATCTAGAAACAGGCCTGAAATGCCAAATCCAGGGATCCCATAAACAATGCTACTGTTTCGGAGCGGTATGATTTTTAATTTCTTATAATGTGTCGAGTAGACATTTCCATCTTTTCTGACATCTCTATTTTCAGAATCCTTTGGCATGTTCAGCCAAAAGCTATTTTATCTTTTCCCCCTTGCCCTCTATGATTTTGTAATACTGTTAACCATTCTGGTTACCAATGAAATATTAAACAAAGAAACAGGCTGTTTAGACACATCAGGCTGCAAGGCATGTGCTTACAGATCAGCCCTTTTGATCTCCAACAGGACACAGTAACTACGTAAACTTTGGAGGTTAAAATAAATAAACTCCAGAGACCTCATGAACTGGGTCCATGAGGTTAAATGAGTTGCAGTCACTTGTCCAGGTACTCACAAACTCTCTTGAAATTTCAGACTCATTCATAAACTGCAATCACCAAGACGCAGCCTTTTTCCTACAATATAGCCACCTTACTATAAATATATGTTATAGAAGGGACCACTATAGGCTATCTGAATAACAGTCCACATAGATTGAATCACCTGAACTCCCATAAAATAAACG
Organism: Malaclemys terrapin pileata; assembly: GCF_027887155.1. Taxonomy (NCBI): domain Eukaryota; kingdom Metazoa; phylum Chordata; order Testudines; family Emydidae; genus Malaclemys; species Malaclemys terrapin. Next base: position 78,213,124 of record NC_071514.1, on the reverse strand, counting down.
TATGCAAGGCTAGAGTCCCCCAAATGAAATTGAATACAAAAAGAGGATCTAATCTAAAGCTGCACAGAACTATAGACACAGAAGCAGCGCTATTTAAAGAAAAGATCAGCCAGGATGTATTAGTGTGTGATGGAAAATGCCTTGAAATAACCCTGTACACATTACCTGTACATGGGGGCAGACTTAGGTAGTTGACCAGGAAAGAGTTGGAGGCAGGGAGTAAACACATGAACCTACCTTGTCTGTTGTGATGGTGACACACAATACAAAACCTGTACTACTGAGCATAGCACTTACTACCATACTCAGTCCCATTGACTTCAGTGAGATGATGGTTGGCAGGAAGGGGTTTGCAAGGTTGGGCCCCAAAAGGATAGAAGGATGATATATAACTCCAGTGGTGTATTAAGCCATGTAGAATCACACATTGCTGGAGAGGGTACAGCATACCTGGATCTTCCTTGTACATGTGGAGGATATTGTAATGTACTGGCCCTGTGCAGACGAGTGAGTGAGGTTACCCATTAGTGGCAGGACCACAGAGAAGTTATGAGACCTATCCCTGCAACTAGCCAGGTTGTAGAGAGTAGTGTTTCCGAAGTGGCCGGACCACCAGGATTCTCAGCTTGGCTTTCTTTATGTGCGTGTATACTTTATAAGTAATTATTTTTGTTCTCTAGCACATTGTTTAAAAATGGCCACTGATTGCAAAATTCTGCATAACTGAACCATTGCTATCAGCTAAATTGAACAAAATAGGACAGAATACCCCTCTGAACATTCACTTTAAAAACAAACCATACATGCCTTTTCCACGGAGTGTGGTGTGTGTGTGTGTGTGTGCGTGTGTGTGTGTTTATTTCCCCAAGCAATCCGCTAGAGAGTGACATGATTACAATCCCTTGTGCAGGTCTGATTGCATCCAGCAGAGGGCAGTGGTGACCCACAGCCATTACATTTACAAAAGGCAGAAAGGAACTAAAAATATTGGCAAAACTAGATATAAAAGTGATCTGTGACCTAAAATCCCACCTATTCCAGCTATTACCAGACTTATTTGTTATTATAAAGCCTTAAAATCACTCAACCCTTACTATCTAGTAGAACTGTGACCATGACTGAATGGAAATTTAACCTTTCCCCTATGGTTATAGTATGGTGAGCCATACTGTGGGAAACTGGAATTATGGTAGGGAAAATGAATAATAATAACGCATAGTCATTTGTGCCCAGATCCTCGAAGATATTGGTTTATTCATACTCTGGGCAAAATATACATCCTTTTGCATATGAAATTGGGCAATCCCATGCCTAACTATCTGATTTGAGCAACTACAATTGGCACCCTTTAACAGATCCACCATTTTGAATGATTCACGTGCACCCACTGTGCCAGATTTTAACATACACATGAAGAGGTTTGCTTTGTGTAATGACAACAAAGCATTTTCATAATTGCTTCCACGGCAATACCATCCCACGCCATCCTTACTTCTGCGCTGCTGCTGGTGGCGGCTCTGCCTTCAGAACTGGGCACCCGGCCAGCAGCCGCCGCTTTGCAGCTGTTCAGCTCTGAAGGCAGGGCTGCCATCAGCAGCAGTGCAGAAGTAAGGGTAGCAGTACCGCAACCCTCCCTCACCATAACTTTGCAACCGCCCCTCCCACCCAACTCCTTTTTGGGTCAGGAACCCTACAATTACAACACCATGACATTTCCAATTTAAAGAGCTGAAATCATGAAATTTACTATTTTTAAAATCCTCTGACCGTGAAATTGACCAATATGGACTGTGAATTTGGTAAGGCCCTATCCATAACTCAGGGTAGACTCCCCTTAGCCTACTCCTGGGACCAGCTTGCTTATCTGAATCCTACCACCATCCCCCGCAAGGGGGACCTCAGTCCACGAAGGTCACAAGATCTCCCCCATCTCATGGGCACAAGGCCCATCAGCAAAATCCCAGGTCTTTTACTTCTGGGAACTTTTCGTTTTATTCTTTTAACCACACTGGAAACTGGCCACTGGGGGTGCCAGTAATTAGATTTGTCGCACCTCCACCCACACTGCCTGGTATCAGAAGTCCTGCCTGCCTGATCCAGCCCCTCACATTCCAGAGCCAGATGTCGGCTGCTGCGTTTGACAGCGGTAGTCCATCGTCCCTGAAAAAATCAGGCTGGTTATAACGGATGACCCTATGCTGTACCACAGAACCACCAGTCTCCACGAATATCCTGGGAACCTCACAGTTCACACTCTTCCATGCCTTATTCACATGATCTGGTTCTGTGGCTGCTAAGAAAACCTGCCTTGTGAGCATTTTTGACTAGACAAACCTAACATATGACCTCAGTTGCTTAATCAACCTAACATCCCTGTTGGTGATCTCATCTATTTTGCATGTGTGCAGGATATTTCCAGTTGCTCGCTTCTGAGAGAGCACCTTGTATTTTATTGTATCATACCTTAGGTGTTTAGATGCAGAGATAGCAGGAGACAAATTCTTTCTTTTACTTACTCTCAGTTAATTCTACTAGGCTAAACTTGGAGACTCTGAAACACTCATTGGTACTGGATTGGGCAGCAAAATGTGCTGCTGACAGTTACTGAATTATCCAGGTAATGGTATGGTTTCAAGACTAAGAGAGAATATAATTACATCTTTTAAGGAAATGAAAAAAGGTTGGTAAGCTTCAGAGTTATGACTTTAACTGGCAAAACATCTGACAAATGTCCTACTTTCTACATAGCTCCAAAGCTCAGGATGTGGTCCTTAGCGTCCAGGGGATTTCATTACATTTTGCTGCATATTCAGGGAGGATTTAAAACCCAAGGAAGTATACTTGAGTGGGAGTACTGACGTTATCTATAGCTAGAAGATCATATATTATCATTAAAGACCCTCAGATATACAGCAACTTTCCTTTCCTTTGCGTCCAGAAGCAGTATATTTTTATCACTTAAACCAACATTTAGTCTTTATTATGAAATATTTTGCCATGGCTCACCAAAACTTTGCGGAGGCCAGGGGAAAATCAATTGCTTCCCCTCCCAACCATCAGCATTTGCCTATGCAGCAACTGAACCCCATATTATGGCTTGGCTGGAGAGAGCCAATTAAGTATGGGAAGATAGTGAAGCATATGGAAGCAACTTAACACATATACAAATTAGCATATAAAAAGTTCTTTGGGAATTGGGATGCTTTCAGGACACTTTAGTGCTGTATTATTTTTCTTTTCTGAAAGACACTATCACATTAGCCTGAGCAGCTTCAAGGTATTAGTGGTAGGCAGGTAGCTCAAGTCTCTCCAGAAATTTGTTGTAAAGTATGGCTTTTAAAAGCACTTCAGACTTGGGCTTTGACAGGACACAAATCTGCGTAAAAATGTCTGTTAAGAGAGGGGTGTATCAAAACGCTCAATGGTGCTGAAAGTGCCAGGATAAAGACCGACCTGCAGTGGCTGAACAGAATGAAGGGGCAGTCTGTGGGGATGAGGGGAGAAATGGGAAACTCTGAAGCAGTGAGAATTTCAGTTTGGTCTCTCATTTTCTTAACATAAATCACTGAGTTTCTGCACTGTTAAAACTGGAGTCCTGTGTCTGAAAACAAGAAATCCCAGAGCACCCCCTCATGGGAGAACTCTACACCTCAGGGAACAAAATGGTGACTGTCGGTCCTCCACTAGCCTGAGGCAAGTGTCTTATCATGAATGCACAAAGGATTGTGATCACTGTCCCTCTGCCAATGAAATAAGGCAAAAGGGACCAGATTGTCTGGCCAGTATTAGGCTGGGGGCAGGGCAGAGTGTACTTTCCTTGTAGATTTCCCCACAACCCGACACACTTTCCATGGTGAGCAGTCATATTTTCACAACACTTACTCCCCCAGTCTCTGCCTTTGGGGTGCCCCATCTGTGTGGTTGGGGAAACTCTGGCTGGGCACAGGGGGCTAACACAGCCTGACATTACAATAACTCTTCCATATCCCCTTCTACACTGAGGGACCCCCTTTAAGGGGGATTCCAAGAGGCAGCAGCAATGGAGGGAAGCCCTGACAGTGAGGCTTCAAAGAAAGCTCAATGCCAGGGAGCTGAACCAGGAGTTGGGACACAGAGCCTGTGAATGACGGGCCCTGGAGTCTAGTGAATCCCAGGGAGCCCCTGCTCATGGAATTCTCTGCTATCCAGATGTCCTCCCCAGGGCATTTCTACAGGAGGAGTGATATGCCTTAAGCCTGGAAGTGAGAAAAGTTATCATTTCCTGTTTTCTTATACGCTCATATCTTCTTTTATTGTTTGCATAAGATAGGACTGTGTGTTTAGCAACTCAGCTTTCTAAGTTTTCGTGACTAAAGGATATATCTATAAAAGTTAAAGGGACTCTGACCTTTCCTTTGGACTCACTTTATCATTCCTTAAAAACAATTTAAGCACTCAGGGAAAGGCTATGATTCTACAGTAATTAGAGCTGGTAGAATTTTTTCAATCAACAAATTTTCCCACTGAAAAATGGTGTTTTATTGAAAATAATTTTTTCCTCCCCAGAAAATATCACTTGTCTTTTTCTTTTCAATGAGGAAATTTTGAAACAAAACATTTTCTGTTTCATACTAAAATCACAAGTTTTGCTTTATTTCAGTTTGGGAAAACTGAAAATTATAAATTTTCAAAATGTTTTTTCCCTTCTCCTTCCTTTTCCCTCTTTCCTACTGAATGCAACAGAAAGAATGATGTCCAGGGCTTTATGAGTTCTTTTTTCGTTGTCCCATGCTGCAAGTTTCAAAATTTCTCCAACTCTGGAAAATGAAAGAGCGGACAAAGAAAAAACAAAACATGGTAATTTGGCCACTCTTGCATTTCAGAAGTTGAGGAAGTTTTGAGGAGTTACAGAGTAGAAAAAGGAAAAAGTGTGGGAGTGTGGAGAAAAGAGCCTGAACATTATTCACTTCATTGCACTTAATGGCAAAGCAGAAAAAAAAGCAACAGGGTTGTAAGAGAGGGGGGAAATGAAAATTTGCAAACTTCAGAAAATTTGAAATTCCAAAATTTCTGAAATGTTGAGATTTCAAAATGTTTTGAAAAATAGTTGGTGAAAATTTTAGAAAACAAAACAAAAAATTGTTCTGCCCCAAACCCTGCCAAATGGAAACAAATGGAACACTTCAGAATGTCCCACAAAATGGATTTTTTCCATTTTTTGAACAGCTCTAATACTCATGTTTTCCCTAAACGCAGTGAAAAAAACTCAAATTGTACCTTTGAGTTGTTTATTCCTTATCATTTCTATAACACCCTTCAAATTCTTTCTAAGCATTAATAAAACTTCCCAACACCCTGGTGTGATAAAAATTATTGTCCCCTTTTTAAGCTCTGTCCATACAGCAACAGTTTACCATGCCTCTAGGTGGGCAGTGAGTCGGCTAAAATCACAGATTGTGTCCATATAGCACACTTAATAATCAATATATCCTATCCACCCATACTAGCTGCATAGTCTGATACATGGTTCAGTTCCTGTAGTGGGTTAGGTACATGGTAGTTTTGCTGTAACAGATAAATCTTGTCCTCCCTCCACCCATAACTCTGTCCTGTTAGACATCCCACAGTGTACTTTTCCCCATGATGAGAATGCCACTTTGTGTGCCTGACCTGTAGCATCCCTGTCTCCCATGTAAAATCAGAGCCAGTCAGCTTCCTTGGCTACATTGCCCAATAGCTGTCAGCTGGTTTAAAATGCCTGTGACTTATTTTGCTCTCCCACCACTGCCTGGATAGCTGAACTTTGCAAACTGCAGAACAACTGAATCTACTTCTCTACCATTGAGAAGCTGAGAGAATATGCCTAGTGGAGACCAGGCCTTGCTCCCTATCTGGAATGAGAACATCCAGACTCATTCATATTGAGTCAAATGCAGTAGGCTGTTGACAGGCACACAAAGAGAAAAGCATCCCTCAACATTTTTTTGTCTGTGTAAAGTTATGTCCGTAAGTGGATGAATCAGGGAACTTGAGGTGGGAGACTGAATCACTCATCTCTAGGTCACTGACATTCATCTGGCCCAGATCAATATGACCAGAAGTTATCATCTATCAGCTGTTTCAAGGCCAGTTTGAAACAAGTCAATAGACACAGTCCAGTTGGTCTTGTGTCCCCAGTGCATAACCAATACTTAGGGTTGACACCGTCAGTCTTGTTGACAGTCCTAGCAGTGAGGCCAAGGCCACAATGAGCATGGAGTCTGAACTTCTCTGACCCCTATGAGATGGTTGGGTCTGAGTGGGGTTGGGGACTGAGGGAGTGGTAAAGCTAACAGCATTTCTGTTTTGTGGATAAACAACATCCCCTTCTTTCTGATAGGATGACTCTGGCACCTTTAGTCAACACTAAATTCACTGCAAGGAAATAGCAAATTTTGCAAGGGGAGAAACAGAGGAAAATAATTATGGTCATAGAATCCTAGCTGACAGGCTTGGAAAAGGCCTCTTAGATCAAGCAGTCTAACCTGCATCGAGGACACAACAGCAACTTGCCACAAGCTTATCTAACCTTGTCAAAAACTTGTCTACCCATGTCACACTTTTAAGAAGATTGCTGTTATTAGACACTAATCTGTGATTGATTGGTATCTGGAGGTTAGAGCAGAGGCCGGGAGAAGGCGAGGAGAAATACAGATCCTCTTGAGATAAGGTCAGACTCTGCCACTCATGCTGCTCTCTGATGTTATCCAGACATCAATCTATCCATCAGCAACCACAGCAATGTCCTTGGAGACACCCAGGCATTTGATGCTCCTAATACTTACAAGTTAGACTGCAATGGAATTCAGTAAGGGACCTTTTAGAGACAACATGTCAATATGAAGGAAGTGTGTTTACTTTAAAGTCTTATTCTTAATACAGCCCTAAATAATAACATAGGACCCACCTACCTGAAGGACACATCCTGCTGCCCTAGCTATTGTTCTGACAACTAATTGCATTAGAACGGCACACCTTAATAATCTTCTTACACCATGTGCCTGTGTCTCTGGAAAGCTATTCCCAAAGCACCCGAATATATTTGTGCCATCCTTCAGGGAAAGATTTACAACATATCTGTTTTTAGTTTCGGTTTCATGGTTTCTGTGTTGGGTTGTTGTGAGAAGAGGGCTGTTGCCTGGTTCCAGGATAAAGGTGAGATTTTTTAGAAGTTATGGTACCCCTACACAATCTCTGCTCACAGGCCCCAGAATAACAGGATGTTTCTGTGAAAATGATCAGTAACCAAAGTGTGTAGACTATTCTAAAACGTAGACTTTAAACTTGTTAGCATCCTACTGAGATGAATGGGGCAGTTCAGATTTCTCTTACAGCGTCTGTCGCAGATGATCTACAGATGCAAGCAGACAGTATTTTATTGGGTCATGGTAGATACATTTTCTTCAGAACTGTTAGGACTAGAAACATAATTGTTTAAAAACTAAACCTTAAATTCTACAGAAGCTAATTGGGTCACCAGAGAAGGGATGCTACCATATACTGCATCAATACCCATTCGGACTCCTGCACAATACAACTCTCATGCCTTCCCTTGGGATCACTCTGTGACTCTGCACCCCATATGCTTCATAGTGATATTATTATATGATATGATTATAGCATAATTATGATGCATTTTATATAAGATAAGTCATGTGAGGTGTCATTGAAAAAGTTCTAATTTGCTGAATATGATTACCTACTTGTGTGCACGTATCACTTTTGTATCTGAAGTTATGAATATTGACTATGTATCTATATTTCAAATGTAGTTACACCTGGGTGAGGCCCAGTAGGCAAGATGCTTTCAGTCTAGATAGTGGGTGAGGAAGGGCCTATTCAGGGTAATGGGCCATTAGGAAAAACAATAAGCATTAGGAGAAGCTTATCCCACACCTGGTGAGCATTCCTGAGAACGCTACAGACAGCCTGTAAGTAATGGCTGCTATGACTCTACAAGGACATGTGACCAGGCCACATGATTCTGGACTCCATTTTGGGATGTCAGTATTTTTCCATAAATCGGTCTGGGAACCAAGGTTTGAAACAAAGGGTTCCTGCCATATGCTAAATCTATATAAGGCAGGCAGTTCCATCATCTGAGGTTCTTTACTCCCCACACAGGAAGACTCCTGGAAATATCTGAGGAACAAAGACTGAACTGGGGGAAGTGCTGAACCCAGGCTAATGGGATTTCTAGCCTGTGTATGAAAGACCTGGGGATTCCAAGCTGTAGACAAGTGAAGCTTGCCCCTTAAGAATCTGCAGCCTGCTTGTATCATTTCTCAGGATGAGAATCTGCTAATTCATATCTAATCTATTTAGTATATTAAACTTAGTTTACATTTTTTGTTTATTTGCTAGGTAATCAGCTTTGCTCTGTTTGCTATCACTTATAATCACTTAAAATCTATCTTTTGTATTTAATAAACTTGTTTTTGTTTTAATTTAAACCAGTGATCTTTGACTGGAGTGCTTGGGGAAAATCTCTGCTTGGTTACCACAAGTGTGCATTGCTCTCTTCACATTGAGGGAGAGGTGGATTGGGTATTAAACCCATAAACTGGCCAGATTTCATAGAATACCAGTGTTAGAAGGGACCTCAGGAGGTCATCTAGTCCAACCCCCTGCTCAAAGGGGAACCAATCCCCAGACAGATTTTTGCCCCAGATCCCTAAAGGCCCCCTCAAGGACTCAACTTATAACCCTGGGTTTAGTAGACTAATGCTCAAACCACTGAGCTATCCCGCCCGGGCCAGGATGGTACTGCTCTGGGGTCCTAGGCTGGGAAGCTGGTGGTTAGAGAGCCTGTGTGTAACTGCATCTGGGTGTGTCCCTACCTGTGTGAATGCTCATGAAAGTGCAGGCTGGAAAGCTTTGTGGCTTGTCACAACAGTACAGTGTGTAAGGGAGCCCAGACTGGTAGGTCAGAGGGCTCAGTGGTACCAGTTCCAGGTGGCACCTGTCACACACTCTATATATGTATGTTGTCTTTTTATTGTCACTTTGACATTATTTATTTCTGTTTAAGAGCCCATTGGGTGGTTACTCATTAAAACTAAATATTACATTGGAGGAACTTTATCAAGAGAAAACTGGAATAGCTGGTTGTATGTATATTAAAGAACTTGTACTGAGGATCTTTATATTTCTAGAGATTATATTATATCTTTTGTCATGAGCTATTAAAGGTAACATTACTTGTCTAGATTGGCATTTTCACTATCTTTGATATTCACTCCACCCTTTTGATTACATAAAGGATCAGCTCAAGTTTCATTTAGTTACTGAGCCACGTGATTAGAGACAAATATAAGAAGTTGTGACACTGTTCTTTCCCTAGTCCCAAGAGTGATTAGAGCAGAGAGAGGGAAAAAACAACTGAGAAGTCAGATAGAGAACAAGAAACTGAGAGGTACAGAGCTAAAATGAACCTTCTTCCTAGCTTTTCCATTGAGACCTGGGCTCTCCTGATTGCACTGCTATTTCTCCTGATACTGTAAGTATAATTCTACACATTGCTTTTCTACTTGTGCTGTTTTCAAATTCTTGAAGGAGAGCCACTGTTAATTTAAATGTTACTGGTCTTTTCATAGAATCATATAAGTGTAGGGCTGGCAGGGACCTCAATAGGTCATCTAGATCAGTCCCCTGCACTCAAGGCAGGACTAAGTAATAACTAGACCATTCCTGACAGGTGTTTGTCCAATCTGCTCTTAAAAACCTCTAGTGCAGTGGTCCCCAAACTTTTGGGAGTTATGCCTTGTCTGCGCTCTCCCCGGAGCCAGTGCTGCAGCTCCAGGGAAGAGGGGGAAGGGATGTGGCCAGGGGTAAGAGGGCCGAGGTTGGGGGCTGCAGCTGGGGATAGGTCTAGGGCCAGGGCCAGAGATGGGGTTAGGGTTAGGGCAGGGGCCAGAGGCTGGGTGTGGGAGCAGAGCTGCGGCAGTCAGGGCCACGCCAGGGGCTGTCAATGGCTCCACTCCTGCTCCCGTCCCCAGACTTGGCCCTGGGAGCCAGGGCCAAGGCTGGGGTGGGGCCAGAAGCGGAGCCGCACTAAGGCTGGGGACAGCACCACAACTGGGGGTGGGGCCGGAGCAGAGCTGGGAACGGGGCAGGGCTGAATGGCGTTCCCTCCCCGCCTCCCATGGGGCTGGCCCAGCCTGCCGCATCCCCCGAATGTTCCTCCGCACCCCCCCTAGGGGTTGCACCCCACAGTTTGGGAACCTATGCTCTAATGACAGAGGTTCCCCAACCTTCCTAGGTAATTTGTTCCAGTGCTTAATTACCCTGACAGGAAGTTTCCTAATGTTCAACCTAAACCTCTCATTGCTTCTTGTCCTATCCTGAGAGGATAAGGAGAACAATTTTTCACCCTTCTCCTTGTAATAACCTTTTATGTACTTGAAAACTGTTATCCTGTCCCCCTCAGTCTTCTCTTCTCCAGACTAAACAAAGATTGTTTTTTTTCCCCAATCTTTCCTCACAGGTCATGTTTTATAGACCTTTAATGTTTATTGCTGCTCTCCTCAGGACTTTCTCCAATTTGTCCACATTTTACTGAAATGTGGTACCCAGAACTAGACACAATACTCCAGCTGAGACCTTATCAGCAGAGTAAAGTGGAAGAATAACTTCTCGTGTCCTGTTTTCAACACACCTGCTGATACATCCCAGAATGCTGTTTACTTTTTTTGCAACAGTGTTACACTATTTACTCATTTTTAGCTTGTGATCCACTATAATTCCCAGATCTCTTCCTACACTATTCTTTCCTGGGCAGTCATTTCCCATTTTGTATGTGTGCAATTGATTGTTCCTTCCTAAGTGGAGTACTCTGCATTTGTTCTCACTGAATTTGATCCTATTTACTTCAGACCATTTCTCCGGTTTGTCCAGATCATTTTGAATGTTAATCCTACCCTCCAAAGCACTTACAACTCCTCCCAGCTTGGTATCATCCATAAACTTTATAAGTGAACTCTCTATGCTATTATCTAAATCATTTATGAAGATATTGAACAGAACTGGATCCAGAACCAATCCTTGTGGTACCCCACTCAATTTGCCCTTCTAGCTTGACTGTGAACTACTGATAACTACTCTCTGGGAATGGTTTTCCAACCAGTTATGCGCCCACCTTCTGGTAGCTCCATCTAGTCCAGGGGTCATCAACCGGTCGATCGCGCTCGACTGGTCGATCCTAGAGAATCTCCCAGTCAATCGCAATCTCTGGCAGCACAGAGGGGCTGCCACTAAGACAGGTTCCCTGCCTGTGCCAGCCCCATGCCGCTCCCAGAAGTGGCCAGCGCAGCCCTGGGGGCAGGGGAGCAGGGGTCTCCCTCAGTGTGCTGTTCCTGCCTGCAAGCACCACCTCCGCACCTCCCATTGGCTGAGAATGGGGAGCTGCGGCCAATAGGAGCTGTGACGGCAGCGCTTGCAGAGAGGGGCAGGGCACGGAGTCATGTGCCGCCGCGCTCCCCCCCCGTCCCCGGGGCTGCAGGGCCGCGCTCCCCCCCACGTTCCCTGTCCCTTGCCTGCCCCAACCGCTCTCTACACCCCCTTCTCCTGACAGCCCCCCCAGAACCCCCGACCAATCTAACCTCCACTGTTCCCTGTCACTTGCCTGCCCCAACCGCTCTCTACACCCCCTTCTCCCAACAGCCCCCCACAGAAACCCCGACCAATCTAACCCCCCCGTTCCCTGTCCCTTGCCTGCTCCCCCCCTCCCCCCACCAGGCCAAGGGAGAACTACGAGCTCCACGTGCAGCCAAACACTGTGGCGCTGCTCTGCGGGGGCGGGGGAGGGACTCTGGCTGCTAGAGGCCCCAGTGGCTGAGAGCAGCTTTCAATCAGGCCCAGCCGTCCAATCAGCCGCGCCGCACTCTGCATGAGGGGAAGGGGGAAATCCCGGACATTTCTACTTTATTAGAAATCCCCCCTGGACGGTCATTTAAAGCTGAAAAAGCCGGACATGTCCGGGGAAACCCGGACGGATGGTCACCCTACTGGAATGGCACGGGGCCAGGGTAGGCAAGGAGCCTGCTTACCGGCAGCCACGCTGCACCACCAACCTTCTGTTTGTTTTCATTGTTTGAAAATGTAATGGTTATACTCTGACATTACAACATGTGTGTTATTCTGTGTTGCCCTGGCTACATTTCTGTCCTGTCCTACTAATACCTGTCACTTCTGTAGCACCATCTGTCTGAGGATCTCACAGCATTTTACAAATGGTGAATTGAGCCTAACAGCCCTGGGAGGGAGGCAAGGGTCATCATCCCAATTTTGAAGATTGGGAAATGGAGCCAGTGACTTGCGCTAGGGTCACAGCAAGCCAGTGACATACCCTGAAAAAAAAAGCCCACATTTCCTTTCTTACAGGTCCATGCTAAGCCCACTAGGCAATGCTAAACCCCAGAGAGTGCTGTAGTACAGTGGTGAGCAAGTATTCCCTGTAGATACAGGCACACTTGGACCAGAGTCATCAAAACTGGCAAATGCTCTGGCAAGAGCTCGCCACATGCAAACTGAGGATAATGATGTTTCCTTTTTCCTCACTCTGTCTGTCTTGGCTGTCTGGACTGTAAGCTCTTGGGAACAAAGACTCTCATACAGTGTGTTTGTACAGCACCTATCACAATGGGACTGATCTCAGCGGGGATTTCTAGGCATGACCATCATACAGATACTAACTAGTAATAATAAAGCGAGGGGTAAGTTACACCTCCCTACCCCAGCATGGTTCCTGGTGTCCGAGGGAGGAGTCACTTGGAAGAAAGGCAGGCTGTATGGCAGCTGTTGTTCTGGGCCAAACGAGGCCTTTGATACGGTTTCCTTGACAAACACTGGAGCTATAACATTCATTTAGTGACAAAGCTTTTGCTTGGGAAGCTGGTAACCTCCATCTGAAAACAAATACAGTACATTCTACCCCAATATAACGCGACCCGATATAACACGAATTCGGATATAACACGGTAAAGCAGTGCTCGGGGGGGGGGGGGGGGGGGGGCAGGGCTGCGCGCTCTGGCGGATCAAAGCAAGTTCAATATAACTTGGTTTCACCTATAACATGGTAAGATTTTTTGGCTCCCGAGGACAACGTTTTATCGGGGTAGAGGTGTATTTGAAAAGCTCTTTCAACCCAGCGAAAGACAAGCTTAGCCGAGAGCCCTGAGGTAGGAGTAATAACTTTACAACACCAAAAAAAAAAAAAAAAAAAAAAGGGGTTCTTCAGAGGAGAGAAATCTGCAAAGCTGTCAACAAAATCCAAACAGAAACCCATCAGACGGGGGCCCCCGACACACCACTGCACTAACATTGGGCTAAGCACAGGGAGAACAATTCATGAAATTAAAGTACAGCTTTCACAAAAGTCCTGCTCAGGACTTAACTTCCGGCTCCATTTTGATTTCTCTGAAAAAAAAAAAAAAAGTAAGCTTTGTTCTCATTTCCTCATTAGTTTCTGGCTCCTCTCTGTGAGCTGGCAATGAGCCTAGAGAGGCTTCTCATTTGCATTTTGCTAATGGGTTGAAGACCCCGTTTTTACTGGAGCACCTATTCCTTTATGAGAGGCTTGCTTTTACCTCAGGGCTCTCTCTCCAAAGATTTGTGGTGCAGCTGTGAGGTTTATCACTAGCTATGTTTATTAAATAGCTTTACAAGGCACAACTTTTTTGGACCACACTTTCGAGCTTCCAGAGTGGGTGCTTCATTCCTGAGCTAATGCAACATCTTCACTTCCTCCGGATAGGCTTTGAGATCTTTCAGTCCTGAAATCTTCAGAATCTTCTGTTATTTTTACAGATATGGGATCTGGCCATTTGGTTTTTTCAAGAAATTGGGTATCCCTGGGCCAAAGCCATTGCCTTTCTTTGGAACTGCTTTGGAGTATCGTAAAGTGAGTGTTTGAAGGCGTCTCCTGGCCTCCAGAAATATATGTCCTTCATCATACAATAGCTAGATTTGTATACTGCATTGCTGAGTTCTTCTGTGTGCTAAGCTCTGCTCTAATGCACAGGTTGTGTAGGACCCTAATGCAGGATAACAATTCTGTAATGCTGATTATAGTGTGAAGGGCCTGGTGAGCCCCGGAGTGATTGCCCAAAACAGGTGAACACATACAGGTGGCTGGTTTGCAGTCACTATTTACTGAGTTGCTTGCAAACAGTTTACTTACAGACTCCTTAACCTCAAGCATGATATGACCCTAGAATAACTAGATCCAGCGACGTTCTTATAGGATTCTATCCCTCACAAAGACATTAGGAGTCTCAGGAGCACACAGGAGTGCTTGGCCCGGCTGCTAGCTCTAGACTTTTAGTCCCACTACAGCCCCATTCCCAGCCCCACCCCTGGAAACCCTGCTTCTTTTCTAATTGTATTTTAAACATCTCTCTCTGCAGGGTTTCTTGACGTTTGACGCTACATGCTATGAGAAATACGGGAAAATCTGGGGGTGAGTATGTTTACCAACCAATACTGTTTGGTATTCTCCTCACATTATCCTATAGCCAGAATCCAAATCGGAGGGTGAAAAAAATCCACTGGAAGAGGCGATCTCAAAGGCCCAAATCCTGTAACTGGACCCTGTTCTCCATGTAGAACCCCAAAAAGGTTAATGGGGCAGTGCCCAGATGCAAGCATCCATTCACATGGATCTGACTGCAGGAGCCAGGCCACAGACATGCTATGTACATGTTAATCTGAACTCCCACATGAAAGCAGTTCCATATCAGATGCAGACTGCCAGCTCCTGCTCCCACTGAAGTTAATGGCAAAACTACCATTGACATAAAAGGAAATTTGTAACTTAGAAGTCCAGTTCTCCTGGACTGCAAACTGTAAAGGAAGGTATATGTATTCCAGATACTACACAGATATGCTGTTATTGTATATAGATCCCAGTTCTACCAACTCTGTTTCCATCTCTAACCCTGACATGCTGAAGTGTGACACATTTACATTACCACTGGTCTTATTCAACACTGGATACTCCCTACAGTATTTGCCACTGCGGTTATTACTTGGGCTACATGCTCTGGTATCTTCTGCAATCTATCCAGCTGGCCCTTATAACATTTTCCCATCCATTCAAAAACCCTTATAAATCCATATTTAACTTATTTATTATCCTATAATGGATGTCTTTAAAAATCTGGTCTTAAAACCATGATTTAAAACAAGAATTCAAACCAATCTACAGGTGTATTTCAGTGCAACCAGCTGAAAAGGTTCAAGTACGTGAATCAAAAGGATGGAACAAATTTACTGCTAACATCATAACAGAGAGTAAAAGTCTGGAAATCTATAGTCCAAAGAGTGAAAGTGAAGGTACCTACTACTGCCTTTTAGATTCTGTAGCTCTGTGTTCAGTATCTCTCATTGATTTTAGAAGGTGTTTGGCCTTCTACAGGATTGGACCCTTTCTTTAACATTTGTTCAAAAATGTGAAGCAATCCTTTTGTTTTCACATTGTGTGATAAGTTACTGTGACATCTGGCTGAACATTATTTGCTTCTGATAAACCTTTTGTTATTATTCGAGTTATGCATGACATCGCGTGAGGGGCTTGTGTCACAGAAAAATCTGTACTATTGATCGTTTGTTTTTGGAAAAGATTTCCCGGTACAAATCTCATACAGGAAAAATCCTATTCTAGCTCCAGAGAGAGGGGAGGGATTGATCTGAGGAAAAATTGAAAAGAATAAATGTTTTACTTGGGAAAATGAGGAACTTCTAGAGAGCTGTCTACATGCATTTGAAGGGCATAAGCACCGAAGAGGGAGAGGAGTTTAGGTCAGCAGGCTGAGGTACAACTAGGAGGAATGGGATGAAATTAAATGAGCATCACCCATTTAAAAATGACACCTTGGCCTGAAATCTTTTACTTACTAGAGATACCAGTAGCACCCACATGAATATAAATGAAAGAAAGTCGAGAAAAAACAGTATTTCTCTCTGTAGCTTCAGTTTGTTAACTATGTGCATTTGACAGCACTTTGTATATAGTCATTTTCACCATTTCCCCTGGATAGTCAGTTCCTCCTATTCTTTCTGTGGGTCTTTAATGCAACTACAAGAAACAGAAAACTAATTTAAAATAAAACTGTAATACTGTAAGCATAAGAGGGGGAACTGGGAACGGGTATAGTACTGCACCTAAAACTCCATTTAACTTCCTTTTTTTGAAGTGACTAAAATATGATGCTGGGTCCCTTTCAGAAAAGATACATGTAGGCTGTATATTGGGGACATTTATGTGTGTGTGAAAGAGAGATTTTTCAGACAGCCATAGTCTCTCAAGGAAACATTCCTGCAGTGGCTGGAAAAGGCAGGAATATATGGTGGCCTGAAAGGCCTTTTCCATCTCTAATTTCTATGATTCTGTATTTCCAGTCAGTGCACTTTGCTATAGAAGCTAATAAAGACTAGGACTTGTAGCTATCAGAGAAACACCAAGGAGAAAGGAGCTTTTGTTTAACTCCTGACTTTCACTGATAGTAGTTAATCATGAATTTTTATTTCTTTTCCCCCATAGGTTTTATGATGGCAGGCAACCTGTGCTGGCTGTCACAGATTCTACAATAATTAAAACCGTGCTGGTGAAAGAGTGCTTCACTACCTTTACCAACCGGAGGGTAGGCTTGTAATCATTAATATTAATCAGAAAGAGGCAATAAAGCCATAATAACATCAAATACTGTAGTTAAACACTGTAGGGATACACAAGATTTCTTTCGGAGATGCAGAACGAATGCACACCTGGGATTAATCTAAGTGGCCACTGCATATCCCTAAAGGAGCAAGGGAGCAGGGGAACCTCACCTGGAACTGGATACCCTGGCTCTCAAAGAAAACTGGGTGACTGCACTTTAAAAGCTGCTTAGGTTGTTGATTTTTATTTATTAAAAAAAAAAAAAAAGTATTTAGGACAAAGTCAGCTCTCGGTTACACCAGTATAAATAAGAGGTGAATTTGATTGTGTGTGTGTGCACAAGTGCATGTGCACCAGTCTGAGTTAGTGTGTATACATTTGTACAGGTCTCCCCCTGTGCGTGTAGAGTGGTGTCTTCTTGTGGGTATATCTGCTTAAGTGTAACCAGTTTGGGGAAGTCTATGTGTGTGTGTACATGGTGAGGGAAAAGGATTGCTTCATGCACTCTTACCTTTATTAGAGAAACCCAATAGCTTCTTGAGAGTTATAAACTTGCCTTTGTCACCCCAGAATTTAGGTCTAGTGGGAGTGCTGGAGTCGGCTGTCTCCCTAGCTGAGGATGAGAAGTGGAAGAGAATTCGTACTGTGCTCTCGCCAACCTTCACCAGTGGGAAGCTAAAGGAGGTAAAACCCAGAGGACGAGTCACAAACTAACCCTTGGGTCAGTGCACAGATGGCATTCAGGCTAAGATAGTTATAATGGTCTGGTCTCTTCAGTCCGATTCAAATGATTAAACTGGCCTATTTCAGTTGTGCCTCCTAATGTAAAAAAAAAAAAAAAAAGAAGGGAAAAAGGTTTAAAACAGAAAGCTCCCAACAGTAGCAACAGATCAAGTCTATAAGTATTAATGAACCTCCCCTCCACTTTTCACAAGCTAGGCTTAACGAAGAAGTAAAATTTGATATGTTTAACTCACGTCCTGTAATGTGTATTTCAGATGTTTCCCATTATCAAGCATTACGGGGACGTTTTGGTGAGAAATGTTCAGAAGAAAGCAGAAAAGGATGAGCCCGTGGACGTTAAGGAGTGAGTAACTCTGCCAGGAACAGGAACAGCAAATCTTGTTAGCAACCCTTTGGTTCATTCATTACTGGAAATGCAGATTGTTCTTTGGATGAACAGGGCTATCTGAAGGGCTAAGATGAAATTTAAAAGGGAAAATTTAGGCTAAATCTCAAGAAAAACTCCCTGGGGTGAAATCTGTGGAACAGTCTCGCAAGGGAATTGGTGGAAGCCCCAAAGTTTGGCACATTTTAACTAGAGTGGAAAAAACACTAGACTATGTAGTGTAGGGAACAACCCTGCACCGGCAAGGAGATTGAGAGGATGGTCTAACAGACCTTTACTATCTCTAGGTTTATGATTTAATACATGAGGACCAAAGCTGAGACTTGGTCAGACAAAACTTTTTTGTAAAGGTGTGCTTCCATGACGGTTCTTAGATGGTGAATCCTTTGGGGCAGAGACTGTCTTTTTGCCTGTGTTGACCCAGCATGTTTGGGCACTACCAGAATACAAATAATAAATAAATAAATAAATAAATAAAATATTATTATTGCATTTTTATTTATTTTTGACACCTCATTTATTGTACCGCTGGAGCACACAGATTTAATATCAGCTGTCAGCAGAACTAGGGCTCACAGCCTCTTAAAAGGCCACAGGCACCTGACAAGATATTCACAGGCCCTTGAATAGGTCTGATTCCACCAGAGGACACACACATAGGCCAATACGTTATGTTGTGTAATATCCAGAGCTGCAGAGCAAGGCTACCAGATTCTACATTCTGAGAGCTCTAGGTAAAACTTCATGAAAATCTATCCCTTTCTGTATAGATGTTCTACTTGTGTTGAGTACCTTGCCCCACCCTTTTCAACAGCATAAAGAAAAGTCTCATGAGAGTTTTCTTTTCTTTAAGGAGATGCAGTATAGGAAGGGAGGGAAAAGTTGTAATTACCTATTTCAAATATTAACTCCCCTATCTGTGTTCTGTTTTTTCTCAGCATCTTTGGAGCCTATAGCATGGATGTTGTCACTAGCAGTTCCTTCGGTGTGAACATTGACTCCATGAACAACCCCAAAGATCCTTTTGTCAAGGAAATCAAGAAGCTAGTGAAGTTTAACTTTTTTGACCCACTCTTCATGTTGATATGTAAGTTTGCTCTTGCTCACTAAAAGTGCTCATTTAAGTGTTTCGTTTTGAACCGTGACTTCAGCATCAGAATCAGACAAGTGGTCTATTGGTTACACAATACAAGTGACTATACCTTAGCCTATAAGCCAATGACTAGGCAACTTTACTGCTAAGGATAAAAGTCTCAAGGGTCTTCTTAGACAAATTCTGCTCCAATTTATACCCATACAATCACACTGATGAGAATCATCTGGAGTTATGCAAGTGCTAGTAAGCTCAGAATTTGGTCTATGGGTTGTGGGAAGGATCACAATGCTGTGGGGATGGTTTGGAGATGTTTGCTGGGACCTGAGATGTTAGTAAATCTCAGAACATTGAGATCAGTCTGAAATGACTTGAAGAAATTCAAAACTTTTAGATTATTTTCATTCTGGTCAATATCGCTGTAGTATTGCTAGTGCAAACTGGAAGAATGTCCTGCCCTCAGAATATGACTCACCAGTCTCAATGACAGTGCCTCCAGTCAGAGGTGCTGTGAAATAGTGTAATTTTCCTTTTGCTTTCATTTACATGTAGGACTAAATTATATCATTTCTGCAGAAACCTCAGTAGAGGCAGGGTGGAGCCCATCTGCCCCACAGAGAACATGGTGGCAGATGGGCCCTCAGTGAGCTCCTGAGTACATAGGAGACGTGATCAAATAGAGCCATCATTTAGATGCAGCCTCATCTTTCTAATAAACATTTCCAGTTGTTCTAATTAGTATTTTACCATAGATATCTTAGGTGAAATGGACTTTTATTCCATGGACCTTGCTTCAATCACAGTTATTTTTGTCTCCCTTCTAGTTGTATGCCCATTCCTCATTCCCCTTCTTAAGAAGATGGATGTGAATGTTTTCCCCAAAGATGCCATAGAATTCTTCACAAAGTCGATTGCCAGAATGAAGGAGGAACATGAAAAAGAGGCCAAAGGGGTAAGCAGAACTCTCCCAGTCATGATGCCAGAGAACATTCTCTATTCAATTAGCCCAAGTGAAAAACACTTACTTGCTTGAGTTAGAGTCTAGCAAAGGACCACAATAGCGTGTGTGCATCAGTGATCTCAGGCTATATCAGGGTAAAAACCATGCAAACTGAATTGCAGTTTGGGTGTGCAAAGATAATGATTTACAGAAAACTACCCTAGGGAGTAGACTTGGAGAGCTGGAGCAGAAAGAGGGAGAGACTCCACTGAGCCAGCAGTAGAGCTGTGCATCAATACACAGTGCAGTGTCATTGATATTGTGGTATTCACGAGCACAGTCCCCACAAGAGGCAGTCTTCACTCTCCAAAAATGACAGAATCACATTTATCTCCCTGCTAGACTTCCTCTCCCCAGAGCAATCCTGTTGTAAGTAGGGTAACCAGATAGTAAGTGTGAAAAATAGGGACGGGGTGGGGGGTAATTGGCACCTATATAAGAAAAAGTCCCAAATATCAGGACATCTGGTCACCGTAGTTGTAAGATAGCTACTCGTAAAAGTCACTTACTGAGATGTAGTTATTACTTTCCCCGAAAATTGCATAGCTGTATTAATGAGGGTGCTTTGCAAAGCGGACAAAAATAGTTTAGCTCTGCAGTCATCATTCCTTGCGACAGCAAGAGACCAAGTGTGCTGTCTTTGCTGACATCTCTTTGGGACTGGGCAGATGGAACCCTCCCAGAAGCGTAAGAATTCCATGTTTTGACCCACTGTAACAAGAAAGGCATTTACATTCTGCTGGGTCCTCTCTGGCTCGCCTGGGGACTTTAAAATACAACATTTGTGTTCTGAGGCCCATCTTTCTGAGCCTTCCCTGGGGGATCTCTCACCAGACCAGCTCTCCACTGAGTGGTTACTTCTTTTCCCAGGGCCGAGTGGATTTCCTGCAGCTGATGATCGAATCCCAGAACTCTAACACTAGCCATGAAAGCAATGGAGTGACTCACACATATAAAGGTAACACCATAAAAATACCCATACTTGTGAGTGCCTTTGGGGGCTGCTGGAGTGAGGGGAATAGGAATGGGTTCCTACTGGAGAGGAAATAAATGGTTCGTGCCCCTGTCTCCAGTTGGGGAGAGAACTCGTTGACTCACCTGGACTATACATACATTTTTGTTCAGCACAGAGTTAGATGGGGACAAGTGATCATCACTTTTATGTAACACTTTCTCCACTAGTAGAATAGAAGACATGCATTCCAGGCCAACTCCTGCCATATAATCGTTAGCCTTGGCCAGTGAAAAATATGGAGTTGGTACCTGCCAAAAGGCCAGCTCTGCCCCCCAGCTATTTGTTTGCATTGCATCACTATTCACAATTCATTTAAAGAAAACTGCTTCAATTACAGCTTGGTTAGAAATATCCTCAGTTCTTCTCAGGACTGGAAATAGCAGGTGTCCTATGACGTTTATGTAACTACAGAATACTTGGGTTAGATAACCTGAAAATGAACCACAGCAAACTTGGCAGGAACCCATGTTTTGCTTTGTGTGTTCTGCATAAACCAATCAACAATGCCAGAGGTTACAAAGCAATCATTAGTCCCTGTTTAATTTTCCCACCATACCCCATCAGCCATCCCTATGGGATAATAATAACAATTAAGGCTAAGATGTTGTCAGGGATATTTTTAGTAAAAGTCAGGGACCGGTCATGGGCAATAAAGAAAAATTCACGGAAGCCCGTGACCGGTCCCTGACTTTTACTAAAAATATCCTTGACAAAATGGGGAGCCCAGCTGCAGGGTCCCCACACTGCCTGCAAAGATTGAGCAGCTGCGGGGGCACTCCGAGCTCTGGGGGCCCCCACCACCTGTGGGGGCTTGGAGATCCAGGGCCCCCCTGCTCAGAGCTCCAAGGTAACCCTGCCACCCACAGTGGCCGGGACCTTTGAAAGCCTCCCGGTGCCCGCGGCAGCTCAGAACTCCGGGGGCTACACTGCCCATGGCGGTTCAGAGCTCCTGGGCACCCCTGCCCCATGGCAGCCAGGAGCTGGGGGCCCCCCGCTGCCTGCGGTGGCTCGGAGTTGTGGGGGAACCTCTACTGCCCGAGGTGGTTGGGAGCTTCGGCCCCACCGCCTGTGGTGGCTGGGAGCTCCGGGGAGCCTCACTGCCTGTGTCGGCTGGGAGCAGTGTGGGGGTCCCCACTGCCCACAGCACCTCAGAGCTCCGGGGGGCCCCCGCTGTGTGCGTCCGCCGGGAGCTGCCGGCAGCCAGGAGCTGCAGCCTCGCTGCCCGCATCAACCGGGAGCTGCGGCCCTGGCACCCACATCTACCGGGAGCTGAAGAGGCCCTGCCGCCTGCGTCCTCCAGGACCTGCAGGGGATCCCGCTGCCTGAGGCCATGGGGAACTGCAGGTCGCCCTTGCTGCAGCAGGTGGTAGGGGGACCCCGCAGCTCCTGGCCGACAGGGCTGAATTCATGGAGGTCGCTGGAAGTCACAGATTCCATGACTTCCGCAACCTCCTTGAAAAAATTGTAGCCTTAATAATAATAAATTGTTGTCCATCTATCATTTTATAAAATATACTATGTGCAGAGAGTGCAGCCTATGTGCGGTAGTGTTTGGGCCTCAACTTTTCTACCTATTTTCCTCTCTTCTCACAGGCCTGACTGATTCTGAGATTTTGGCACAAGCATTTATTTTCATTTTTGCTGGCTATGAGCCCACCAGCAACTCCCTTTGCTACCTCGCTTACAAACTGGCCACCCACCCTGATGTGCAGCAAAAGCTGCAGGAGGAGATCGACTCAGTTTTACCAAACAAGGTAAGAGAATGTGGGCTGCTCAGTGATTGTGTAGAGCCTCTTTAAAGTCAGTTTCTTCCCTCTAGTTAAGTCAAGTTAATGAGACTGTTCTTTAAAGATGTTAAATACATGTGCTAAAAAACTGCCATTTAATAAATACTGACTCTGCTATCCTGTGGAAGCTCTGATGGGCACACTTTAAGAAATTTCTGCTTTCACTAAAAGGAGAGCCAATAACTTGCTTCCAAAATGGCATATGTTCATTTCAGGGGTGTTACGTAAAGTACCATGTGTGGAATATACCACGACTGTCTTGCAAACTCCGTACCATAACTATTATATGCAAAATAGCTATTGTGCATTTCTCAAAATCTCCGGATGATGTATGAGGGGAAGGGAGGCTGAAGGGATGGTGAACATGGATAACAGTAGCCTGGCAATACCAGGGATTACAAATCAGTCTTTAGTACAATTTTTAAATCCCCAATCTCAAACCCACACCAGTAACTCTGGCCATGGGACAATAAAATAAATCCTTACTGAGTCATATATGTATATTATACCAACATATACAGACACAGAGACACACATACTTATCTTGTTTTTCTCATCTCTGGCTTGTCTATGTATTTTCCCCATACTACCCTTTTTTCTACCTATTATCTCTCACATCAGAATTCACACACTCAGCAAGGGCCAAATTATCTCTAGTTACTTTAACTTGCTAAACAACAATGAATTGTTTATGAAGCAGTAGCAAAAGGAAACAATGAAGAGTGGAAAGGAGATGCTAGATGGGAGACATGGAGTATTCTTGGAACAACTCAGGAAATTCATACCATTATTTATGGGTACTCATATTATGGTGTTTGTGATCTCTTACACTGGACTTCTACATGTCTCAAGAGATGCCACTTTTCAAAAATGCATTGGCCACACCAGGAGACTCAGAGAATTGCTGATTTTAAGTACAAACTTTGTTTGCAAAAATGGGCAGAGATTTCCAGAAACTTACATTATTTAGGAAAGAAAAATTAAGGTGAATCCTTAGGTTCACACTGAACATTCAGTTCAGCATTGAATGTAGAATGTGCACTGTGACAGATGAGAGGGGAGGACATGATGGTTGCCACACTGATCATATGGAAATCTGATCTAGACTCCCACATGTCTGACAACCTTTTTCCCATTCCCCTGAAGGCTCCTCTCACCTACAATGCCCTGATGCAGATGGAGTATCTAGACATGTCAGTGAATGAAATCCTTAGGCTGTTTCCTCTTGGAGGACGACTTGAAAGGGTCTGCAAGAAAGACGTAGAGATAAATGGACTGACCATTCCAAAAGACACCGTGATTATTATCCCACTCTCTGTTCTGCACCGTGTCCCAGAATACTGGCCAGAACCAGAGGAGTTCAGACCGGAAAGGTACAGAATCTATATCAATAGGGAATGAGCAATTCTCTCTTTTACCTATATTACACCTCATCCCCAATATAACGCTGTCCTCGGGAGCCAAAAAGATCTTACCGCGTTATAGGTGAAACCGCGTTATATCGAACTTGCTTTGATCCACCGGAGCACACAGCCCTGCCCCTCCCCCGCAGCGCTGCTTTACCGCGTTATATCCAAATTCGTGTTATATTGGGTCGCGTTATATCGGGGTAGAGGTGTACTTCATTCCTTGATATCAGTCTCTTACAAACGAATTCTTGTTGTGTTTAATCTTAACACCTGTTTGCCAATTCAAAAGCTGGAGAGGATTCATCATTATGAAGACACACCACTCATGATTCCCTAGTTAAGGGTTAATTGAATTTTGCACTTAAAGCAGGAATTTAACAACTCCGTTACATATGAAGAATACATCAGATCCTCCTCAGAAGTACAGCACTTACTCTCTGAGTACAGTTTTTCTCTGAGCTGAGATTTTGCAAGTACATTGGTTGATTAATTTAGGAGTTAAAATTAATTTTAAAAATTGGTCCTTTTGAGAAATTTAGCACCCATTGTCAGACTATTTCTTTCTCCGATCTCAACAACAGAATAATACTGACACTTCCAAACTTCCCATATAGTCAGAACTCACTGAAATCTTTTATATAAGCTACACTTGAAAACCATTAGGATTAAAGATAATTTTTCCCATTAGTATTCATCACTGAAAGTTTTTCCTTCAGAAGGGGTTGCTATAGAGAATTCCACGTAGAACTGCCCTCTTTCAAACTGATACCATCTCCCACTGGTCTCAGTGGGACTGAGGTCATACTTGCCCACAGTTAGATGTCATTTTCAAAATGGCCACCTATCTCCCATTGTTCCCAATAGGACTGAAACAACAGGCTGCTCTTAACAAAGATGTCTGGTGGCTTCACTCTCTCAGGAAACAATGGGAAAGAAGTTGTGGTCCTTTTGGAAGAGTGGAACTCACGATGCTGCTAGCCTGGGTGCAAAGGACATAATTTGGGCTTTGAACTCAGATCCTCCCCCTCACCCACCCCGAACATCCGAGGGGCTGTGTAACTATTAGACTGCTGGGATAACCAAAGATGTGCTAGTTCTAAAAGCAAAGTTTCTCTAATACACAATCAGAGGTTCTTTTAAAAAAGAGCGAGAGAGAGATACTTGGGCTCCTTTTTCTTTGCTTCCCTAATTTCCTTCTTACACTTGTGACTGGCACCAGGTTCAGTAAAGAGAACAAAGAGACTATGGATCCGTATATGTACCTGCCCTTTGGAGCTGGTCCCAGGAACTGCATTGGAATGAGGTTTGCTCTCCTCTCCATGAAAGTTGCTATCGCCAGTCTGCTGCAGAATTTCACCTTCAAACCCTGCAAAGAAACCCAGGTGAGAAATTTTGATTTACATTTGAAAACTCAGGTGTGAAAACCAGATGATGACCGTATTTACTGAAAACAGTTCATTAAAAACCATTTTAAATACTTTATTTGGGTAAACAGATGGTACACGGTGAAAAATGCAAAATAAATGTGCAACACAGATGAGAGAACATAGAAGTGTAATACATAGCAGATTGTATATTGCATGCACTGTGGGTAGTATACTGTATTCTAAAATATACCATGGGAGTAATTCTATAAGGGAAAAAATAGCAACCAAGAAAACATTACAGGACAGAAAGGAGAGGAAAGTGGTTAATCAGCTTTAGTGATGCCTTCATTCAAGTACATTAGTCAACAGTGTTACCATGTTCCATAGAGGAATAAAATTGCTTGACTCCTATCCAGTTATGATTATAAATATGTGTCTTTGTTGCCATTGCTCAAGTTCCTGAGTAGCATAAGGTGTGATATCTGGAAGTCATACCTCGTCCTTCATCTAATTATTGAATGTGTTCCAAACAAATCCAAAACCTCGTTTGCTCTTCTCTGGTTACCTGTTCAGCCATTCCTATGGGGGGCATAACAGGGAATGGCTTTAAGCTACTTATAAAGGGTTGAAACATTACCAGACTTTCAAAGTAAAATTATAACCACCTGTCACGAATATTAGGGTCACAAACTTTGCACTTTTTTTAAAGCAAGAAATAAGCTCTTGTTGAGGTGAACACTGCCTTCTATGAAAGCTACAGCCATCATAAACCATCAGGAATACTGCAACACAGACATACTGTGACAGACGTGCTGTAGAAATGGTTTTGCCAAGGATCTGTCATTTCCTGGAACTGGGAACCTTGCTGTCTTACAAAAGCAAATGCCTTCCCTGAGCATCAAAGAGGCAAATTTAGTTGTGCATCATGAGGTCTACATGAGTGATCAGAAATAACCAAGGGCCACAAATGGCATTTCAGTAAGTGCGTATAATCCATAAAGGATGGATGTCTTTTAGACATTTCTGAGGAGGAAGGCAAGTGTGTATTTGTCATTGGTGCCTGTAGTTTAATAAAGACCCATTTCATTTTCTGCTTTGAAAAGGGCTAACAGAGAAAGAGATCATTCTATCTAAAATGAACACTGTTTTAATTCAGAAATTCCCAGCCTGAAACACTAACAGTGTGTTTTACACAATTAGGCAGGCAAATGACATGGCAATCATAGAAATAATAATGGAGACTTTGCACTAACATAGCATTTTTCTTCTATGGATTTCAAAGATCCTCCTTAAAAACTACAAATAATGGGGAATACCAAATTTTACTATAATGATCATGGAGATTAAGCAATGATGAAAGAAAGAAGAGATGAAGAACAGCAAAGATACCTTCACACCGCTTGCTAGTTCTGTAACAGTTAGTTGAAATTCAGCTAAAAAATGGTCACCTGGGTTTTTAACTCCACAGCAAAAACAGTTTGTTGCAGTCATTAATTAAAGGTGCAGTCGGGTTGTGAGGCCCTGATCCTAGCTCAAGTGCTTTTGGAGTAGGATTGGAGAAGCTCCTCTCCTGCCTTAGCTCCAGCCAACAATCTCCCTCAGATGGGAGGGGGCAAGCCTGCTTATCTCACCTGGTGGGTCATGATTGGCTACTGCCTCCTTCTACTCCTTCTAGCCATTGGAGGACCAAGTCTTTTTGGTTCTGTCGGTACCAGAGCCTGACTGGCCTCTCTAAGTAGTGCTCAGATGTCTAAATTTACTGCCCCCTCTTTCCCCAGGTGGCAATTTTCTGTCTGGTGGGTGTGTCAAAGCAGAGATGCCTCCTGCAGGGGGCAGAGAAGGCATGGTAGACCCCATCACAGGCCATGAACATAAGAAATGCTGAGCACCTGCTGCTTCCATTGAGGCCAGGAGGCACTCAGCACCTCCCAGGTCTGGGCCCGTTAGGGCTGGATGAAACTTCTATAACAAAACCCCACGCAAGGAGTAAACTCTCCTGGATTGGGGGTTTGATAGAAAACCAAAAGCATGTCCGAGTTTGTAAAACTTACAGTAACTGTGGGGCAGGTTTTGAATGAACCTGGACTGGATTTTGGGCAAACAAGGGAAAACAAAAGCATAATCTGTGTATATTTTATTTGCTGGGCTACAAATGTTCTTTTCTCCGCTAATGTTGCAGATCCCACTCAAGCTGAGTTCCCAGGGATTCATAACACCTGAGAAACCTATTGTTTTGAAGTTAGTCCCCAGAGCTTATACCTCACACCCAGAGGACTAAGACCCAACAGAGTTTACAGCAGCTCTCCAGAGTACCAGCAGAGGCTTTACAAGTCATTAAGTCTCTGCAACAGACGCAGAAGAAGAGCTTCCATTCATTCCAAAGGCATTTACTAAATATCTACAGAAAAATGTGACTGTCAGAAATGTAAACTGAGTCACTGGGCAGTGATTGTAAATTAGAGAATGTACATAAAGGAAAAATTCTACTGAGGCGCTGCTCTGCCTCTCTGACTCCTTTTTAGTGAGGGTCCTCCATCTGGAGAGGGAATTACTGTCTCATCCAAGAGGCAGTGGGAACTTCTTTGCTGAAATAGAAATCACTAGAGTTACTGGGGGCAGGGATTGGTGAACGACAAGGAATGGGAGGGTTTTTGTGAGTTGTACTGATATTTGAAGAAGTATGTATAAACTGTTGGGCTGTTGAGTTTACTGGGATGTGGTGAGACGATCCTAGAAACCAAATCTATCTTGGGTCATATGTTAATGGAACAAAAGCATGTAACATATACAGAAAACAGAATTCATAAAATGTTTGTGAAAGGGCTCTCGGTTGTGTATTCTGAATAATTTGTTCACTTCTTACTTGAAAAAATATTCAGTCTGGACTCCTGAAATTATCCACATATAGCATCTTCCATTTAATTTACTGAATTTGGTCCTTCATTTAACTTGATCAAAGTTTCCTACTGTAAAGTGTATTACAAATAATACAATTCCTACCTAGTATTTTGGTTAAATGCAGGAGTGGCCAACCTGTGGCTCCAGAGCCACATGCGGCTCTTCAGAAGTTAATATGTGGCTCCTTGTATAGGCACCGACTCCGGGGCTGGAGCTACAGGCGCCAACTTTCCAATGTGCCAGGGGATGCTCATTGCTCAACCCCTGGCTCTGCCACAGGTCCTGCCCACACTCCACCCCTTCCCGCCCCCTCCCCTGAGCCTGCCGTGCCCTTGCTCCTCCTCCCTAGAGCCTCCTGCATGCCACAAAACAGCTGATTGGAAGGTGCAGGGAGGGAGGGGGAGGCGCTGATCAGCGGGGCTGCCGGTGGGAGGCCCTGGGAGTGGGGTTGGGGAGCTGATGGGGGGCTGCTGACGTATTACTGTTGCTCTTTGGCAATGTACATTGGTAAATTCCGGCTCCTTCTCAGGCTCGGGCTGGCCACCCCTGAGTTAAGTGGATCACTTTAGGGCAGGGTTATTAATTTGATCACTAACTACACAATGTTGTCATTTAATCAATAAAGTAAAATTCTGAATGTGGGAGAGACCTAGAAGAGCTCTTTGACAATGAACAAGATGACTGCAATGAAAGTTGCATTATGGGCATTGTTATTGACACTAGGCACTGCTATTGTGTTGCATTATGGGCACTGTTATTGACACTAGGCACAGAGAGCTGATAGGTAAAGTCCCATGGGAATCAAGACTGAGGGGAAAAACAACTGAGGAGAGTTGGCAGTTTTTCAAAGAGACACTATTAAGGGCCCAAAAGCAAGCTATTCCGCTGGTTAGGAAAGATAGAAAATGTGGCAAAAGACCACCTTGGCTTAACCACGAGATCTTGCACGATCTAAAAAATAAAAAGGAGTCATATAAAAAATGGAAACTAGGACAGATTACAAAGGATGAATATAGGCAAACAACACAGGAATGCAGGGGCAAGATTAGAAAGGCAAGGGCACAAAATGAGCTCAAACTAGCTACGGGAATAAAAGGAAACAAGAAGACTTTTTATCAATACATTAGAAGCAAGAGGAAGACCAAAGACAGGGTAGGCCCACTGCTTAGTGAAGAGGGAGAAACAGTAACAGGAAACTTGGAAATGGCAGAGATGCTTAATGACTTCTTTGTTTCGGTCTTCACCGAGAAGTCTGAAGGAATGCCTAACATAGTGAATACTAATGGGAAGGGGGTAGGTTTAGCGGATAAAATAAAAAAAGAACAAGTTAAAAATCACTTAGAAAAGTTAGATGCCTGCAAGTCACCCGGGCCTGATGAAATGCATCCTAGAATACTCAAGGAGCTAATAGAGGAGGTATCTGAGCCTCTAGCTATTATCTTTGGAAAGTCATGGGAGACGGGAGAGATTCCAGAAGACTGGAAAAGGGCAAATATAGTGCCCATCTATAAAAAGGGAAATAAAAACAACCCAGGTAACTACAGACCAGTTAGTTTAACTTCTGTGCCAGGGAAGATAATGGAGCAAGTAATTAAGGAAATCATCTGCCAACACTTGGAAGGTGGTAAGGTGATAGGGAATAGCCAGCATGGATTTGTGAAGAACAAATCATGTCAAACCAATCTGATAGCTTTCTTTGATAGGATAACGAGCCTTGTGGATAAGGGTGAAGCGGTGGATGTGGTATACCTAGACTTTAGTAAGGCATTTGATACGGTCTCGCATGATATTCTTATCGATAAACTAGGCAAATACAAATTAGATGGGGCTACTATAAGGTGGGTGCATAACTGGCTGGATAACCGTACTCAGAGAGTTGTTATTAATGGTTCCCAATCCTGCTGGAAAGGCGTAACGAGTGGGGTACCGCAGGGGTCTGTTTTGGGACCGGCTCTGTTCAATATCTTCATCAACGACTTAGATATTGGCATAGAAAGTACGCTTATTAAGTTTGCGGATGATACCAAACTGGGAGGGATTGCAACTACTTTGGAGGACAGGGTCATAATTCAAAATGATCTGGACAAATTGGAGAAATGGTCTGAGTTAAACAGGATGAAGTTTAACAAAGACAAATGCAAAGTGCTCCACTTAGGAAGGAAAAATCAATTTCACACATACAGAATGGGAAAAGACTGTCTAGGAAGGAGTACGGCAGAAAGGGATCTAGGGGTTATAGTGGACCACAAGCTAAATATGAGTCAACAGTGTGATGCTGTTGCAAAAAAAGCAAACATGATTCTGGGATGCATTAACAGGTGTGTTGTGAGCAAGACACGAGAAGTCATTCTTCCGCTCTACTCTGCTCTGGTTAGGCCTCAGCTGGAGTATTGTGTCCAGTTCTGGGCGCCGCATTTTAAAAAAGATGTGGAGAAATTGGAAAGGGTCCAAAGAAGAGCAACAAGAATGATTAAAGGTCTTGAGAACATGACCTATGAAGGAAGGCTGAAAGAACTGGGTTTGTTTAGTTTGGAAAAGAGAAGACTGAGAGGGGACATGATAGCAGTTTTCAGGTATCTAAAAGGGTGTCATAAGGAGGAGGGAGAGAACTTGTTCACCTTAGCCTCTAAGGATAGAACCAGAAACAATGGGTTTAAACTGCAGCAAGGGAGGTCTAGGTTGGACATTAGGAAAAAGTTCCTAACTGTCAGGGTGGTTAAACACTGGAACAAATTGCCTAGGGAGGTTGTGGAATCTCCGTCTCTGGAGATATTTAAGAGTAGGTTAGATAAATGTCTATTAGGGATGGTCTAGGCAGTATTTGGTCCTGCCATGCGGGCAGGGGACTGGACTCGATGACCTCTCGAGGTCCCTTCCAGTCCTATAATCTATGAATCTATGAATCTATAGGCACTCTGTGATATGAGCCCTACTTCTTGTATGGGTTGCAAGATCAATCACTTAGTAAGGTCAAACTGATAGGAAGAGATCCTAAGATAAGAGGCAGGCTACTACCCATAGTACTACTGTTTTCTTTCTATCTTATAAGCCACTTGGTCAAGTGATTCAGATAAATGCGATAACAAAAACCTAGCCTTTTGGTCATATACTTGATATGCCCTTTACATATCAGCAGCATTTGTTTTGGTTGCTGCAGGACGAGGTAGAATATTCACAGCAAACACAAAAAATATAACTTACTAAGCTCCTCTTTTGGGCAAGAAATGCTTCTTGTTAATAAAAACCATTAGAAACAATATGTCATAGGTGTTGTAATGATGCTCACTCTATCATATGGTAACACACTAGGCTTGTCTACATGAGAACACTCAGGAAAATTAATCCAGATTAACTACATGTTAATTAAAAGTGGAGTAGTTAAACTGCATTCGACTCTTGTGTGGACACTATATGCTGTTCATTTTCTCAAGAATGAAAAATATGGATAATTCTCCAGCAAGGGCCAACTATGACCTGCCAGCATGAGCACATGGAGTCATATATATGATGTTTAAAATAAGATAACATTAATACATCTTCTAGAAGAAAATTACACCCACAGTGGCTTAGCTACATAAAACTGCGTTGCCTATGCAGGCTGCTCCCTGCATATACCAGAACTTTCTAAAGTTCTTTGTTCATCATCATCACTTTTGGCATTTATCCAGCTACCAACAAACTGTCTGGGTATGTGATATGGGTGATCATTCTAGCCAGTCTACTGGCCAGCTAGTTACGCTATTTATGTGAGTTTATTCCTTTTCAATCCAGAGACTCTACTGTCCGGGCTGCAAAATACCATTTGTTTATCTTCGGGATATCAAGAAGTCCATGTTAATTAACATTAACTGTAGGGACTGGGGCAGTCAGAGCCAGGTGCCAAGCCAAGGGTTGGAGCTGGAGTCAGCATCAGGGGAAGGGGCTTAAAGGCAGTGACCTGGAGTGAGGCAGAAAAGCCAGAACCAGGAACAGACAGGGGTCTGGGATATGGAGGGCAGTAGTCGGGTAAGTAGGCAGGATTAATAATAGTACCCAACCAGGATTCACCCAGTTGCTCAGACAACTTCCTGTGCCTCTTTCTGGTTTAAATAGTGCATCCCAGCCAACTCGTGGGGCTGGACAATTCCCCCAATCAGGAAGTTTGTGGGGGGGGCCATTTGTGAGCTAGCGCTTCATTAACCCCCTTCTCCAGTGGCTCAGGTGATCTGCGCACTAGCTAGGAACCTCCAGGCCCAGGTTTGAGGGCTGTGATTCCTCACATCAACTGTTGAGATATTGATAGTTTTATATATGGTTTTGTAATTTCATAGGTATAGATATATCCCCTTTTAGGCCTCAAACCAAATCAAGCCAACAGAAAGGAATTAAGGAGCTCGATTAGCACATCTACAGAGAGAGAGTCTGTTCCAGGAGGTGACAAGAGCTGTTGTAAAAACAACTGTGCTCTGAAATTGGTCTTGCAGAAACCCCTTATCCCCTTTGTTTATTATCCTGCTTGCTTTCTGCTATTGTATTAAAAAGGTTAAATAGACTGATGAAAGTCTGTCACATCTGGAAAACAGAATTGTAAAATAAGGTTGTCAAGGAAGAGGAGGTAGTAAAACAAAAGTAGAAGATGTGACTTATAGATAAGGGATGAATGTGAATGAATGTGTGTGATGCAAATAAATAATTAGCAAATCAAAGGTGCCAGCCAAAGAGTCATAACTGTGATCTCCAATGGCCGAAGAATGCATAGCATGGAGATAACAGGATGACCCCGCAGGGCGGGCCGGAATTCATGCAAGTGCCATCCCCCATGGAGGGCTAAAGACTCCGAAGAACAAGAGAACACTCAGCATCAGGGATGTGCCACCTGCTGATTGATAATCACTTCAAACAAACATCAGCATGATGAAGCAATTCCCATAGACTTGTATAAGGACAAAACCCTATAAAGAACAGAACCAAAAACTCAGGGACTTTGATTCTGGTTCTGCAACCACCCTCCAGGAGCATCGGACAAGGACTTGGCTCCACCGTTGTGTGCAGGCTACCTGGCCAGTACTCTGCCACGAGCAACCTCTACACTGGTAACTATAACAACTCTGCAGAACTTGGATGAATGAGTGTGTGAATGATAAGGAATGGTAGTGAAATAATATTGAATTGCATATCCTGATTTCTCTCTCACTCTCTGTATTTACAATAAACCTGGCATTTTGTCTTATTCCTCTTATAAGTTCCTGTTGGTATTATTTTATTAGTGTAACATAATTTCATATAGGCTTTACCGCTATTAGGATGTCATCCTTTCTAACTGATGCTCACAGCATACAGTTGACAGGTCTGGACCATTGTTTTGCATCAAGTCTTGCATTGCAGTGGCCAAGCCCTTTCTGTGTCAGATTATTTGTTTTCCAAATGCAAGACAGCATGGGAGTTAATTTAAGGGCACATCTCTTTCACTTCCTCTCTAAAACCCTCCCAAATAACTCAAAAATATAAAAAAGTTGAAAGTGGAACAAGCTGTTAATAACATCTAATAATTCTGGCCCTTATTCAGGAAAGCACTTAAGCACATGCCAGGTAATTCTATTTATATGGCTCCCATTGCTGTAGTATCTCTGTGCCTCAATCTTTCAATGTATTTATCTGCACAACATCCTGGGAAGTGAAGCAGTGCTATTATCCCCATTTTACAGATGGGGAATTGAGGCCCAGAGAGGCTAAGTGACTTGCCCAAGGTCACACAGTAGTCTATGGCAGAGCAAAGAAATTGAATATAGGTATCCCAAGCCCTAAGCTAGTGCTCTAACCACGGAAAATCCTTCATTGACTCTTAAATCCAGCCCTATTCAGGATGAGTGCTGAAGCAAGTGCTTAATTGCAATTCCTCATTATGGATGCTTTCTTGAATCCCTGCCTATTTCAGAATGGGAGTGTCACTCTTGAACTATAATCTACACGCGTAGTTTAAAAAAAAACTTTATTAAGCCTTCTTTGCTCTTGAGAATTAAGTTGACCAAATTAAATTTGATTGGTTTCTCAAAAGCTTTTTTTTTTAAAACACTACTTCATCATATCAGTATTGTTAGTGGGCAACCCTATATTAGTAGGTTTCAGAGTAGCAGCCGTGTTAGTCTGTATCCTCAAAAAGAACAGGAGTACTTGTGGCACCTTAGAGACTAACAAATTTATTAGAGCATAAGCTTTCGTGGGCTACAACCCACTTCTTCGGATGCATATATTAGTACAAAACAGTGAAAAAGTAACACAGGATCCAAACTTTGGTAATCTACCCCGGGTAGCTGGTTATCCAGGCAAGCTTCTAGAAGAGGTTTTCTGCACAGATATCTCCCATTCTAATTTAAAATCTTTGCTGAAACTTTTCAAAAGGGGAATGTTTCTCATGATACAAGAACGGCTCAAATTAACTTTGGAGAAAGGTACAGTTGGTCATAATTGGTAAGATTTCCTTCCTATGTCTCTGTAAAATACAGAATAGAAAATATTTACCAAACTTCTAGCAGCCTGTCTAAATGACAGGAGTGCTGGAACAATTTGTATAGTGGGGGTGCTAAGAGTCATTGAATCAAACTGTAAACCCTGTATATAATAGAAACCACTTCAAGCCAAGGGGCGTGGCAGCACCCCCAACATCCCTAGTTCCAGCACCTATACTAAATGAAGCAATCCCTTTAATTATTTACAAAAGTGAATTTGGTTTTGTGAAAGGCAGAATTGCTGCTGATAGCAAAAGAAAAATATTTCACTTAATTCACCAAGCCCAAGTTACTAGGTATTCCATCAATAATTTTATCCAGACATTTGATAGGGTCGAGTGTCTCTTGTTAATTGCACAACTAATTTTTGGTCCCAATTTTTCTTAACTGTGTTGAAGTTCTTTACAATACCCCTTTTGCAAAGGAGCTGACAAATGGAATTCTTTTACATATATTTCAGTTGGAAGAAGGAATGCGGCAAAGTTGTCCCCTCTCCCTTTTATCTGTTGAGCACCTAGTAATAAGTCTAAGAAAGTAGTCCAGCATTGCAAGCCTACAAATAAACAAAAGGTATGCACAGAGCAAAAGAGTAGTTTGCATGCAGATGATTTTTAATGTTACTTGGGAATTATTATTATTCAGTCTTCCCTTGCTGGCATTAATAAACCGGTTTGGAGAATTATCAGGATGCCAAATCACTTGGAATTGATTCTCACATAATGGACATTTTTGAAAGATCATATGCTTTTTAAAATCTGCAGGGATATTACATACTCAGGCATGCACAACCTCTCCCATATACCCCATGCAGACACTACATAATAAAACCACTATGACATTATAAGGTGGTCGCTTCTTCCCTTTTCTTTGCGGGCAGAATTGAAATTGTTAAAATGAACACAAGGTGTTTATATTGCGTTTGTTACCAATGGAGATCTCTGCTTTATTATTGAACCAGCTAAATAAGCTAATCACACTATGTGGGACTTGAGGAGCACTGTTAGGCCTTGGTTACACTTGCAAGTTACAGCGCTGTAATGCCTCCCCCAGCACTGTAACTCACTCCCCGTCCACACTGGCAGGGCACTTGCAGTGCTGTATCTCCCTGGGTACACCGCTGCAGGTACTCCACATCTCCGAGAGGAATAACAGCTGCAGCGGAGTGGCTATGACTCACGGGTGTGAGTGTAAACGCTTGCAGCACTGTACTAATCACCTTGTCAAGTGGCCAATCCTCTCCATTGTTGTGACCGGACTGCAGGAATGCAGAAGTGCCTGTTTCAAAGCTCGTACTACAGAGAAAAGCAAACAGTTTGCAACTGGCTTTGAGTGAGTAAGTGAATGAGCAGGGGGCCGGGAGTTCGGAACTTGCAAAATAGAGAGCTGACATGCTCCAAAAAGCACTCTCTCTCCCCCGCACACTCCCTGTCACAATCCACCCCACCCCCCAAATTTTGAAAAGCATGTTGCAGCCACATGAATGCTGGGATAGTGGCCCATAATGCACCGCTCCCAACACAGCTGCAAATGTTGCAAGTGTGGCCACACCACTGCGCTGTCAGTAGGGTTACCATATCTCATAAATAAAAAAAGAGGACCCTCCACGGGCCATGGCCCCGCCCATTTCCCCACCCCTAGCCCCGCCCCAACTCCGCCCCTTCCCCCACCCTAACTCCGCCCCCTCCTCCCTCCCACTCCCAGCCAGGGGGAAAGGGCTGCCCCAGTGCTACCAGCATCACGGTTTCCCGGGCAGCCCCCAGACCCTGCGCCCCCAGCCGGCGCTTCCCCAGCGCAGCTGGTGCCCGGGAGGGGAAGCGCCCAGCCGGGGGCGCAGGGTCTGGAGGCTGCCCAGCAAACCGTGAAGCCGGTAGCGCTCGGGCTTTGGGCAGCCCCCATGCCTCCGGACCCTGTGCCCCCAGCCGGGCACTTCCCCTCCGGGGCTCCGGCGGCTCTGCGTAACTTACACTGTATAAGTTACACAGAGCCGAAGAGGAGCAGAGCCCCCGCAGCTGGAGGCTCTGCTCCTCTTAGGCTCTGTTTAAGAGCCGGGCTGCCCCAGCGCTACCGGCTTTGGGCAGCCCCCGTGCCTCCGGACCCTGCGCCGCCGGAGCCCGGGAGGGGAAGTGCCCGGCTGGGGGCGCAGGGTCCGGAGGCAAGGGGGCTGCCCGAAGCCAGTAGCTCTCGGGCAGCCCGGTTCTTAAACAGAGCCTCCAGCGGCTGGGGCTCTGTGTAACTGACACTGTGTCAGTTACACAGAGCCCCGGGGGCTGGAGGCTTTTCTCCTCTTTGGCTCTGTGTAACTGACACTGGGTCAGTTACACAGAGCCCCGGGGGCTGGAGGCTCCAGCCGCCCCCGCTCTGTTTAAGAGCTGGGCTGCCCAAGCGCTACCGGCTTCGGGCAGCCCCGTGCCTCCAGACCCTGCGCCCCCAGCCGGGCACTTCCCCTCCCGGGCTCCGGCGGCGCAGGGTCCGGAGGCACGGGGCTGCCCGAAGCCGGTAGCGCTCGGGCAGCCCGGCTCTTAAATAGAGACGCGGGGACTGGAGCCTCCAGCCGCCGGGGCTGTGTGTAACTGACACAGTGTCAGTTACACAGAGCCGGGCTGCCCGAGAGCTACCGGCTTCGGGCAGCCCCGTGCCTGGAGACCCTGCGCCGCCTGAGCCCGGGAGGGGAAGTGCCCGGCTGGGGGCGCAGGGTCTGTAGGCACGGGGCTGCCCGAAGCTGGTAGCGCTCGGGCAGCCCGGCTCTTAAACAGAGCCTCCAGCGGCTGGGGCTCTGTGTAACTGACACTGTGTCAGTTACACACAGCCCCGGCGACTGGAGGCTCCAGTCCCCGCGGCTCTATTTAAGAGCCGGGCTGCCCGAGAGCTACCGGCTTCGGGCAGCCCCGTGCCTCCAGACCCTGCGCCCCCAGCCGGGCACTTCCCCTCCCGGGCTCCAGCGGCGCAGGGTCTCCAGGCACGGGGCTGCCCGAAGCCGGTAGCGTTCAGGCAGCCGGGCTCTTAAACAGAGCCGCCATTTTCCCGGACATGTTCTGCTTTTTGGCAATTCCCCCCGGACGGGGGTTTGACTGCCGAAAAGCCGGACATGTCCGGGAAAAAGAGGACGTATGGTAACCCTAGCTGTCAGCTGTCAGTGTGGACAGACTGCAGCGCTTTTCCCTACTCAGCTGTATGAAGACAGGTTTACTTCACAGCGCTGTACAGCTGCAAGTGTAGCCAAGGCCTTAGGGGTCCTAGAACAGGCATTGAGGCTCATAGCCTTGTTAGGTCCAAGGAAAATGGAGTATAGAACAGGTTGTTTGGCCTGCTTAGCCAAAGTTAGGCTAACTGTAGTTGCTGGGCCATTCCTGTCTCTCTGTGAAACATGAGGACATGCTTGCTTGGGCTTCAAAGAATGAGATAAAGGGGGGGACCATATTCTTGTACCAAATGTACTAAGAACGGTTTGTTTGGACATATGGAGACCTTGCAGTCTCCACTCCCTGTTTCTGTTCTTAACTCCCTACTTTCTCCTAGTTTCTAGTGCATGACGAAAAAGCTGATAAGAAGCTGCTGAGGAATCATGAACTGTTTGTACTGTCAAAGAACATAGATATGCATGAATATTAGAAGCTTTTAACTAGTAAAGGAGGAAATTGGGTTGCTTTAACTATGACGCGACGGAACTGTCTATATAATCTCACTAGTTATTGTAATCGTGGCTGGGTCTCTCTGGAGACGGGCCGCTCTCTATTGTTGTGTGCACTCTTCAATAAAGAGCTTGTATTGGACCTTGCTGGTGTTGCCTGTCTCTCACTCTGCGGTCAGACAACGAACCTTGCCGTCTGGGTTAAAAAGTCCCTGACAAATTTGGCGACTCCGCCGGGACTCGTCTGACTCTCCGGTGCGGGATCAGACTCCGAAGCAACGCAGCGCGCATCCTCTGGCTTCGAGGAGCCTTGCCCGGTAACCTGATCCCTGCATCGGCGATAAGGCGAGTTCTGTGAACCAGCTGAAGCCCGTAGAAACCCAGCAATGTCCACCTACCCGTTGAGTAGGATCCAGGTCTTCGGAGTTCGAGTCCCTGGGAAGGTCAGGTCTTTAGGGTTCGAGTCCCTGAATAAGGTAAGCGATCGCCATAAAGAGGTTAGAGTCCCCGGCAAAGGGGTTAGAGTCCCCAGTGAAGGGTTAGAGTCCCCGGAGTAAGGTTAGAGTCCCTACAGGCTAAATGGGACAGTTTGGCAGCAATGCCCGGGAGACGCCCCGTTGTCTCTGGTACTTAAAAATTGGAAAAAAATCTCTAGAACAACCGGTTTGACTAAATCTAAATGAGAAACTTATGCCAAATTCAATGGCCTTCCTTTACTACCCATTTGTCCCCGACTAAAGACTGGCCAAAGTGCAAAACCTTTTCTGTTGACAGGATGGATTCCCTCAGGAATATCCTGGTTAATCTTAAACCAGGACAAATGGATTATTTATTTGTATGGTATAACTATAAACCAAAAAAAAAACTGCTTTCGGCCCCAGCTAGCTGTAAAAAAATATAGACAGAGGCAAACCAAAAGCAGTACAAGTTACAGTGCTGAGATTACATTTGCAAAGCTTAACTATCCAGTGAGATCCAACAGTCTGCCTTTGAGACCCTAGAGCTAGTATGGTTTGGGGATGCTGAAGAAGCCCCAGGCAGCCGGCCTGGATTAGAATCTCTAAAAGAGACCCCAGGGTGTAAAAGAACAGCCCTCCCAAGAGTAAAAAGTTAACTCTATAGTTGCTAGAAAAAATTAAGCAGTGAAACTTGGTAAAAATTTCTGTAAGTAATCCAGGCAAGAAGTTATTTAAGTGGAATTATTCGACTATGAATACGTTAGTCTAATTTGCTGAAGAACACTCCTGCTGTGTACAATCTGTATTTTATAAGTTTAAAATAAATTGGTATTGTTTAAAGTTGCAAAAACCGAGAATACTTTTGCCAGGCACAGGAAACTAGTGTTGTTTAAAGTATTTAGCATTTAATCCTTAAAGTGACTTAATGCTACAAAATTTAAAATGTTTTAAATAAAGACCAAAAGTTGTGGCTGCAGCAGAGTAGTCAAAGTCAAAAGAATATAAGATTTAAATTTGTTTTTGAGTAACAAAATAGCAGATAAAAGATCTAGTAAAGAGATAGAAAGACAGTGCCCCTGGCTCTGTGTGGTCGAGCTGTCACTTTGCTGTGGGTGCATGAAGATTTTGTAAGCATAAAAAAACCAGTTACACCTTGTGTAAAAATTGATGTGGCTAGTGTTGTAGAAATTGAATTGTAGAGAAAATGTGCATTTTCCCCAGAATATGTGCAGTGTATATTGTAGCAGAAGTAAAAGAAATGCAAACTTGCCAATATAAGTTGTGTTGTCTTTTTCAGATCACTGTGTGTTTAAAAGCAGAAGTTAGAAGTAAAAGGCAATCAAAAGTCTAAAAAAGTTAATTGTGTCCTTTTTTAAAGTAAAAATCTTTAAGCTGTGGATAGTTTTGGATCTAGAAGCAAGCCAGAAAGCATCTGTATTAATGCAAGTTTCTAACTAATAAAGTAGAAGCCACTGAAATCTGGGCTGCCTATGAACAAATACAAGGAAACATTTTAAGCAATGACTGACTGCCCAAAAGGGGTAGACCTCTGTTCTTTTGTTTTTCAGATCATCAGAGAAAACGGATGCCAGCTGAACAGCATTCAATGTACCATGCATTTACTA
This sequence comes from Malaclemys terrapin pileata, assembly GCF_027887155.1. NCBI lineage: Eukaryota > Metazoa > Chordata > Testudines > Emydidae > Malaclemys > Malaclemys terrapin. The sequence goes on along the minus strand of NC_071514.1, from coordinate 78,172,555 downwards.
GCACAATAGGGATTATTTTTGTGTTTTATGGCAAAAATTGTTGTTAAGAGTTGCATACCAACAGTCTTTAGAAGCAAGGACATGGAAGGTTAACCCACTCCCCATATTGCCCATGGGATCCTTCTGGCTACCTCAGATTTCTAGCCAGAGGGCTGGGGAGAAAAAAAAGCAATTAGACACCTGAGGTTGTACCGAGTGCACTCCTCAAAAGTGGGTGTGCTTGTCCCGGTTTGTTGCTCCAAAGCTCTGTAATAAAGTTATTTTACTAGAAAAGTGAAAGTTTCCTTTGTAAGTTAAAAAAAGCCAAAAAAAAAAAAAAGAAAAAAGCACAAAATAAGTTAACTAAGAAAAAAATACAGCTTGCAGGCTCATCCAAGGCCACAGCCAAAACTTGGCTGACCCCCAAGACAAGGGGGGGGCTTAAATGTGCCCGAGCAACTATGAGATTTGCAAAACACTGCCAGGCATTAATAAAATGTGTTAAGTTTCTTTTCTCACAGGTAAAAAAGTGCTACCCAAAGACCCTAGCACCCCTGCCATTTATTAAAACCAAAAGACTAAGTCTATGTAAAGTCCATCAACGAAAGACTGCTTTGGCTCCATGCTGGAAAGGCTCTTTCCAAGTCCTGTTAACCACCAACACCGCTGTGAAGTGCCAAGGACTGCCTGCCTAGACCCATGCTTTTCACTGCAAAAAGACCCCTCCACCTCGGGAGGACTCTTTGACTAATGATAAGCCTATTTCTTCTTCTAGCCCTGCTGTGCCTTCTGGACAGCAAAAAAAAAAAAAAAAAAAAAACAAAGTGAAGTGCTAGTAACCTCTCCCTTGTCCACTGACAAACCTACTGTTGCTCTGAATTTTTCCAGAAAAAGCAAAACCATCACAGGGTGATGTGCTAGTAACCTCTCCCCTGTATAATGCTAAACCACACTGTTTCAAGAAATGAGAAGAAGGAACACTTGCTCCATTGAAACCACCAAAGTCCAAGAATTCCTGATTACAAAAAAAAATTAAAAACTGACCCTAGTAAAGAAACAAAAAATTATACACTGGCAAGAAAAAACTTGTAGGACCCATGCTTAAGAATGTGGTTTTAATTGAATTTTGGGGTTTATTCTACAGGCTGCGCCCTGTGTTTTGAATAAGTCCTTCAGCATGTATTGCCCTCCCTAATTAAATTTTAAATGCAAAAAGGGCTGTATTAAATTAGCACAACAGAGGGCTTGAGTTATTTCCTCTAGAAAGAAGAGAGACTTGACCAGATCCCTATGAGATAGGGCCAATAGTACAGCAGCAGTTTAAAATATTTTTAAAAAACCAAAAACATAATAAAAAATTAAAGCAACTAAAGAAGGCCACAAGCCTTATTTGTGGAGCACAGCTAACCCAAGTACAGGCTAAAATTAGTGAGTTACATGTTATCTCCGTCCTTAGTTTTATGACCCAGAAGTTGCTGACAGAGATGGTATTGAATATCACTGAAGCTGGGAAGGCATTGCAGTGGGATCTAACATGTTCAGGCTTGGCCCACTGCCCTTACAGACACATCAGGAGTACCATCTGATCTGTGGCCATAAAGAAATACTTGGAGACTTCCTGGTGGAAGTGCGGACATTCTCAATGCTCCTTCCAAGCATATAGACCGGTTAAGGAGATGTGCGCTCCCACATACCAAATCCTGCCGAGTCCATGAGAAAAATGCATGTGGAATTAGGTAATTCACCGAGACATCTGGGAAATTAGACTAACGCCGATGCCCTGGTGGACTTAGCAACCGCACAAAGAAAACTAAGGCAGATGGTTCTCCAGAACCACTTGGCTCTAGATATTTTACTGGCCTCTCAGAGAAAAACATGTGCATTAATTAGACAAGAATGCTGTGTGTATGTCCCAGACGTTTATAATGCCACTTAAAAAAGAGCAAACCACCTTATAAAAGTAGCAAAAGACCACGAAAGAAAGCGAATTGAATCCTGGTGGAGTAACCTGTTCAATTAAATTCCAGATATAAGTGGTTGGCTCCATAATGTACTCCGAAGCGCCGTTGTAATTATATGCGGCTTACTAGCCTTGTATGTTATAATAAAAGTTGAACGTTGGATAGGCGCCAAGGTGTGTTCTGCCCAAAAGTAACCAACCCCAATCTTTCTGCTCAGTAGTTGTCCCAGGAGTCCCTTCGAGGTACTCCAGGGACAAAGGGGGGACTGTTAGGTCCAAAAAAAATGGAGTATAGAACAGGTTGTTTGGCCTGCTTAGCCAAAGTTAGGCTAACTGTAGTTGCTGGGCCATTCCTGTCTCTCTGTGAAACATGAGGACATGCTTGCTTGGGCTTCAAAGAATGAGATAAAGGGGGGGACCATATTCTTGTACCAAATGTACTAAGAACGGTTTGTTTGGACATATGGAGACCTTGCAGTCTCCACTCCCTGTTTCTGTTCTTAACTCCCTACTTTCTCCTAGTTTCTAGTGCATAACGAAAAAGCTAATAAGAAGCTGCTGAGAAATCATGAACTGTTTGTACTGTCAAAGAACATAAATATGCATGAATATTAGAAGCTTTTAACTAGTAAAGGAAAAAATTGAGTTGCTTTAACTATGACGCGACGGAACTGTCTATATAATCTCACTAGTTATTGTAATCGTGGCTGGGTCTCTCTGGAGACGGGCCGCTCTCTATTGTTGTGTGCACTCTTCAATAAAGAGCTTGTATTGGACCTTGCTGGTGTTGCCTGTCTCTCACTCTGCGGTCAGACAACGAACCTTGCCGTCTGGGTTAAAAAGTCCCTGACAGCCTCATCACAGAAGACCCCGGGTTCCTGTGGATCCCCTGCTAGAGGATTTTCAAGGGATTTACCATCCCCCAGAGCTCCTCCCATAGCAATTTCTACAGGAGATCTAGGTTTGGAAATGAGAAAAGCTGACAGCCCAGTTTATGGCCTTCATCTTTGTTTGCATAAGATAGAAGAAAATATCTCTTAGTTAATGAACTTTGCATGCTCTTATGATTACACCAGTTTGTTGACAGGATTGGTATTTACAATATCAATAAAAGCTAAAGGGACTCTGTCCTAACTTGAGGACTCACATGATTGACCTTTAAAAACAAAACTAATAGGACTATGGGGTATCAGCTCATCTCTGATTGCTTGGTAAAGAACTGGCTTCTGTGGAAAGCCAGGGAAAAAAAATCAAGTCTACACTTCATATCCTGAACTGGGTCTGAGCAGTCTCAGGAGGTGGCATGCACAACCTTGGCAACTAACTCCCTGATCCTGGAGATGGCCAGTCACTGTTATTATAGAATCCTAGATAATAGGATTGGAAAATGCCTTTTGGATCACAGAGTCCAATCTCCCTGCATTAAGGAGAACAGGATACTAATTTGCCACATGCTTACCTAATCCTGTCATTAACTTGTCTACATAACACACGTAATAATTTTAAGACATTTGTTGTTAATAGGCATTAATCTGTGACTGATTTGTATCCAAAGCTCTCAGCAAAAGCCAGGGGAAAGTGGAAAGCAATACAGATCCTCCTGAAAGAAGATCAGATGCTGCCATTCATGGTGCTTTCTGGTGTTATCCACACATCACTCCAGCCATCAGCAAAATGACCTAGGAAACACCCAGATGTTTGATTCTCCTAATAACTATAACTTATATTGTAGTAGAATTCAGTACGGTCTTTTTTTAAAAAAGGCCAATTCTAATCAGTTAGCGTCAAGCAAATGTACTTGCATCAATGTTCTATTCTTAGTACAGCCCTAAATAATAATACAGGGCCAATCTACCTGAAGGACACTTGTTGCCCTTCCTACTGTTAAGCACAGCATGGTTAGAACTGCCAACCTTCCTACATAATAATCTTCTACAGAAAAATCTGTGTGGACAAGAAGCCCCTTCCATAAACACCAGAGAACACCTGTGCCAGTCTTCAGGGAGAGCCTAACACAGATATCTTTTAATGTTTTTGGTTGTCTGGCGCTTTTGTGTTGGGTGGGAAAGGGTTTATTGGATGGCTCTCCTCAAGTCTTGCTCACAAGTCCAAATTCTATTCAGTGCAACAGTGATGATGTTTAAATTGTGAACACCCCCACATTCATGAATGGGAAGTTCACTTTGTCACACTGGTATGAATCATGAGCAATGTCACCGGCATTAGCTTGGTGTAAGAGAGTGGAGAATCATGCCCATTGTTTCGGTCTCTCTGCCTGCAGACTCAGGAGGACATTACTGCATTGGTTCACATTAGATATGTTTTCTTCAGTAGAGCTAGCAACTTTTTTTTTTTTTAAATTAAAGTTTTAAATTTTGACTGAAAACTGATGGGACCACCAGAGATGTGATGGGATGGTTACTCCTACTCCTAACTCCTGCTCAAGCCAGCTCTGACTCCTGATTTTGGAAATGTTTTCATGGAAACAGGGTTTATTTTTTTAAATTGTACCTGTATTTATATTTATTTCCCTTAAGGAGACCAGAGGCTTTTGGATACGGATAGCTACTAAACAAACATAATTATCCTTAAATTTTTAAAACGACCTTATTATAATCTAAAAAGAGATGCTGTAGTTCAAACTGAAGTTATGCATTTGATATAGATATTATTGGATGAGGTTCTTTGACCTGTGTTATGCAGGAGGACAGGCTACAGCAGGGATCGGCAACCTTTGGCACGCGGCTCGCCAGGGTAAGCACCCTGGCGGGCCGGGCCAGTTTGTTTACCTGCCGCGTCCGCAGGTTCGGCCGATTGCGGCTCCCACTGGCTGCGGTTTGCTGCTCCAGGCTAATAGGGGTGACGGGAAGCAGCGGCCAGCACATCCCTCGGCCCGTGCCACTTTCCGCAGCCCCCATTGGCCTGGAGCAGTAAACCGTGGCCAGTGGGAGCCGCGATTGGCTGAACCTGTGGACGCGGCAGGTAAACAAACCGGCCCGGGCCGCCAGGTGCTTACCCTGGCAAGCCGCAGGTCAAAGGTTGCCGATCCCTGGGCTAGATGATCTGGCTTTAAAATCTATGAGATTATCACCATAATAAAGGAACATCTATCACATAGGTTAGGAATTGCTGACAATTTATCATTGAAGTATTTGTTTTGAAGAAATTTAAAACCCTTGAGATTAGTTTCAGATGCTCTTACATCATAAGATAACATAACCTTTCTGGATTTGCCACTTTCCACTCGCACTGGCATTTACTCCTCCCTCTCCTTTCACAAGGCTACTGCGTCACATGAGTAACAGACAAAATTGTGAAACTCTCTCTCATTTTCCCTAGTGTGCCGACCTAATCAAGGGCAGAGAAGAGTTAGACTAGTCAGAGAGAGGAGTACAGAGCTAAGATGAACTTCTTTCCATATTTCTCCATTGAGACCTGGGGTCTTCTGATCATCCTCCTCGCTCTCCTGATACTGTAAGTGAAGTTCTATACATTACTTCTCTTCTTGTGCTATGTTCTTCAAGATCTTGAGAATTGTCAATATCTTAATTCTAGTGGTCTCCTGAAATGCAACCTGCACTTTAGTCCTGTAGGACAGGGGTTCTCAACCTTTTTCTTTCTGAGGCCCCCGAACATGTTATAAAAACCCCACAGTCCAGCTATGCCACAACAACTTTTTTCTGCATATAAAAGCCAGAGCCGGTGTTAGGGGGTAGCAGCAAGGCTATTGCCCAGGGCCCCACACCACAGGGGCCCCTGCAAAGCTAAGTTGCTCAGGCTTCGACTTCAGCCCCAGGTGGCAGGGTTCAGAGCCCCAGACTTCAGCCCCGCATGGTGGGGCTTCGGCTTCCTGCCCTGGGCCCCAGCAAGTCTAACACTGGCCCTGCTTGGCGGACCCCCTGAAACCGGTTTGCAGGCCCCCCAGGGGACCCTGGACCCCTGGCTGAGAACCACTGCTATAGGATCTGTAGCCTGTGAACTCAAAGGGCTCTCTGGCTAGCAAAACTTTTTGAAAGACATATTGGCAAAGGGATGGTCCAGCCATCCTTAATCCAATCTAGGGAGATCTGCAAACAGAGTATTTTTGTGAATTGCTATTATCTGGTTACAAAGTGTCAAGGTAATAACAATCCCCTTGTGATAGCGGGGGATACTTATATTGATTCATGTATTTTAAGGCCAGAAGGGACCATTATGATCATCTAGCTTTGACCTTCTGCATAACGCAAGCCAAAGAATCTCCCCCCATATTTCTGCATCAAACTCATAACTTCAGTTTCAGCTATAGCAGATCTCTTAGAAAGATATCCAGTCCTGTTTTAAAGACAGCAACTGTTGGAGAATCCACCACATACCTAGGTAAGTTGTTCCTCACTATTAAAAGTTTGTGCTTTATTTCTAGTCTGAATTTTTCTAGTTTCAGCTTCCAACCTTTGGAATTCATTATACCTGTATCTGCTAGATGAGTTACAGAGCTGTCTACTAAGGTTTTGGTGGAGGTTATAATTTGCATTACAGTAGCACCAAACAGGATCACAGACCAGTTTTGCTACACACTGTAGAAATACATAGCAAGAGATTGTAAACTCTGTGAGGCAAGCACTATCTTAAAGCTACTGTAGAGATAGAATATGCAGTAAATAGAAGTATTTACATGTACAGCTCTATAAAAATGTACATACGTATATACACACACACAAACACACTTCAACAATAAAGAGTAGCAGAAAGACAATACAGGACAGCAACACCCAGGAGGGCAATCTGGAGGGTGGCAATGGGTCCTAGGTTTCTCACTTGCCAATGCTGCTCTTCCTTTAATGGCTTGAAGGGGACTGGGGTATGCATGGGGTTCTCGGAGAAATACTTCTGAAGCGGTTGGAAGTTCATTGCTTCTGAGAAGTTGCTGAGGGATCTTTTTATTAAGCCTGCTCCTCCCAACTACCTTCCTTGAGGCAGGAAAAGCAGCACAGATTTTCACAGAGCTAGAGACTGCAGGTTTTTAAGCACAGAGCCTAATGATTAATGTGGTCAATAGCACAGTCCATTTATCTGATCTACACTGGCCATTATCGAGCTCCTACAACTCAGTAATATCTGGCTTCCAAAACGGTGACCACCTAATTCTTGAACATCTTTGCATGACTTAGATTGAGGTGGGCTGTGCCAAGGACAAACCCTTCCTCCTGCCCCCATGAACTTTCTGCTCTTCAGTTTGGATCCTTTGCTGATCCAAACCCTGATCTTTTAACAAACCTGTCTCTAGGACTTCCCAGGTGTCATTTGGCTGCACCCCATGGCTATTCCGAACTTCCCTGTGACAACAGTGATAGAAGCTAAATCCTTCTGCTCTGAAAGTATAGCCCACTTGAAGGAGAATCTTTATTAGCTGTTAGAAATATAGGGCAATACACAAGTTGTGATTCTACCCAGGGAAGGGCAATGGTTTGCCCACACACTAGCCAGTAGAGATAACTAAAAATGGGTCCAAATATTCACACAATCTTGTATCATTTTGTTCTTGACATTTGAAATGTTGACAAATTTGTTGAAATTTCAAATGCTGACATTTTTCACCCAGCTCTACTATCCATTTTTTTGTACTCCCTACACTGAGATTTGGGGTAGCTTAGATCCCAAACAAATCAAAATGCAGTGTTTTCTTTTTGTTTTCATATGAAAACTTCCTAGTTACCTACAGGGATTAAATTGGAGCACCATTCCCCTTTCTCAAGGTGGAAAGGAACAGATTGGGTAGATCACATTACAGTTACAAGTGTGTTTGTTAGTCTGTAGTGTTCTGGCAACATTTCAAATTAGGTAATTCTACTCTGCTATCCTAAAATTCCCCTGTGATTTCAACTGGGCATGGAGTTTGTTACCATCTGTCATGGGAATCTTAAAACATTATACAAACATCAATGAATAAACCGTCCTGACAAGGTGTGAGGAAGAGAAGTACTGTCATCCCAATTTTGTATAATGGAAAGCAGAGGCACAAACAAGTAACTGATGTGCCCTATATCACACAGCAAGTCAGTGACAGACCCAGAAATAGAGCATGTCTCCTAACTCACAGGCCTGTGCTGTACCCACTGGTGACCAGGGCCACCCAGAGGATTCAGGGGGCCCGGGGTCTTCCCGCCACTGAATTGCCGCCAAAGACCTGGCACTTCGGTGGCGGGTCCCGGGGCGAAAGGACCCCCCGCCGCAGGTCTTCGGGGCACTTCGGCGGCGGGTCCTGGAGCAGGAGGACACCCTGCCACCGAATTGCTGCCGAAGACCCGGAGCGGAAGAAGCTCTGAGGGCCCGGGCCCCGTGAGAGTTTTCTGGGGCCCCCAGTGCGAGTGAAGGACCCCTCTCCAGGGCCCCCAAAAAACTCTCGTGGGGGCCCCTGTGGGGCCCGGGCCAAATTGCCCCACTTGCCCCCCTCTCTGGGCAGCCCTGCTGGTGACTAGGCCATTGGGGGGAGGGATAGCTCAGTGGCTTGAGCATTGGCCTGCTAAACCCAGGGTTGTGAGTTTAATCCTTGAGGGGGCCATTTAGGGATCTGGGGCAAAAAACTGGATGATTTAGTTGGGGATTGGTCCTGCTTTGAGCAGGGGGTTGGACTAGATGATCTCTTGAGGTCCCTTCCAACCCTGATATTCTATGAAAAACCTCCAGAGCTGGTAGCATTTCAGTGCTGGGTCAGTAAACTCCACTATTATCTCTATGCACCTGGGGGAAGGGCTAAGCATGCTGATGCTATTGCCTCCCATCTGAGTTTTCTGTACATTAAATCACAGTTGGGCTTTCAATGGACTTCTACTGGTAGAGGTAGTTGAGGGAATGTGCTAAATTTGTGTATCACCATTCATTTTGGGGGCAGCACTAGCCTGGAGGAGCCTCCAGTAGATGGAAGGATGTCGACACTTCCCACCACAACCGCCTCCTGCATCCAGACAGAGTTTGAGTCTAGGATTTACTGTGGCAGAATCTGGGATAGACGGTGGGGTGACTATTGCTCAGTCTATAACTGCTTTGGGATCCTTTGCATGAATTATAAATATTGATAAACATCTTGTACAATTTCCAGTGTCAGTATGATGCACAATAAAATACAGCATCAGCAAGAGGTCAATCTTTCAATATACTCACCCCTTTTTAAACCCCCACAACCCCCCTCCTTGTTCCGGCCTAAACAAAGCCTCTGCTAAGGTTTCCTTGGTAAACATTAGAGCTATAACATTCACCCAGTGATAAACTCTTGTGGGGGCCCCTGTGGGGCCCGGGCCAAATTGCCCCACTTGCCCCCCCCCTCTGGGAAGTTGGTAATCTCCATCCAGAAACAAATATTTTGAAAAGCTCTTTCAACACTGCCAAAGACAAGCTTCAAAATGCCGCAGCCCAGATCTTTATAGAGAAGCAGAGAGCCCTGAGGTAGGAGGAATAGCTTTACACCAAAAAAAGGGTGCTTCAGAGGAGAGAAATCTGCAAAGCTGTCAACAAAATCCAAACAGAAACCCGTCAGACTAGGCTCCCCGACACACCACTGCACTAACATTGGGTTAAGCACTGGGAGAACAATACATGAAATTAAAGTGCAGCCTTATAAAAGCTCCGCTCAGGACAATGTCTGTCTAGGCTTTGGTTTGTCTGTAATAAACATATGTAAGCTTTCCCCCCCCATGGTTCTCTCTCTCTTTATTGGCTCCTCTCCCTATGCTGGCAATGAGCCCAGAGAGGCTTCTCTTTTGCATTTTGCTAATGGCTTGAAGGACCCATTCTACTGGAGCAATTATTCCTTTATGAGATGATTACCTCAGGGCTCGCTCGTTGATGGTCCATTACAGCAGTGAAGCTTATCACTGGCTGTGTTTATTAAACAGATTTACAAAATACTAATTTTTGGACCAAATTTTCCACAGCCTCGTTCCTGTTATAGTGCAACAGCTCCGCTGCCCCTGGATAGCTTTGAGATCCAACAGCCTGTTGTCACTGTTCTGTGACCTTCACATTCTTATTATTTTACAGATATGGGATCTGGCCATATGGTACATTTAAGAAACTGGGTATTCCTGGGCCAACACCCCTGCCTTTCTTTGGGACCACCTTGGCGTATCGCAACGTAAGTGACTGAGGGCTCCAGAAATACACGTCCCTCATATTACAGTACCAAAACATTTACACAGCACTGATGGATATATCCTGTACAAGCTGCTCTGCTCGCACCTGGAAACCCAAGACAGCAGAGAGTCTCTGTAATGTAGACCATGACACCTATTCTGTACTGCTCAAGTAAAGGAACTGGTGGGACCTTGGTGCTAACTCAAAAAAGACAAACATAGATGTAGCTGGCTTGCAGACTCAACATTTTCCTTTAAAACAATTTTTTTGATACACCGTTTACTTACAGTCTCCTTAAGTTCAGGTTTGACATACGGGCACACATATCCAATGATGGTCTTAGGAGGGTCTTGTTGCTCACAGGTCATTGGGAGTCACACAGGCCTCAGGAACAGCCTATACAGGAGTCTTCTCAGCCCAGCTGCCAGCTTTAGCTTCACTTTCCCATCTCAGCAGGTTTCCTGCTTCCTCCTTATCTGGCACAGGCAAAGGAGAAGTACATGGCTCCTTCTTAAAAGGGCAGCATTCTGTCCCTTCTGACCATTACACTCTATTTGCATAACAGGAAATTGTTTATTTATTAACTACTAAACTACTTGGGCATCTATTGGATTGTCTGAACACCCCTGACCGAACATGGTAGAATATTCCCTTCCTCCAACCCATCCCAGGAATGACAGGTAGACCCACCAAGCAACAGGCAGACCCAGCAGACAGGCAGACCCATCAAGCCTATCCAGCTATGTTTGTGGTTTAAAAAAGAAATCACAGTAACGAACATCAGGATGAACTATGTGCACAGGTACATGTGTGATGTAACCATCAAAGTCAATGTGCATGTCTATCTGAGGGCAGCATTTGCTTATAATGTAGATCCTCAAGAGTCCCTAGGCTGTTTCTGCCATGTAGCTGCTGAAATTTCTGCCTGAGTACTCTTGCTCCATTTCTAATTCCATCTTAAAATTTCTTTTGCAGGGTATGGTGGACTTTGACAAAAACTGCTTTCAGAAATATGGGAAAATCTGGGGGTGAGTATTTGTACTAGACAGTATTTATCAGCTCAGGGTCTTTAAAGTTCACCCCAAAAATAAATTGGATGGTGAAAAAAATCCACCAGAAGAGGTGAGCTTAACCTCATGTTATAGGCTAGGTCTACACGGGGGTGGGGGGGGGGGTGGGGCGAGGGGGGGAATATGTCGAATTCAGCGTAGCTGAATTCGACATATCCTATTTGACTTACCCCACTGTGAGGATGGCGGCAAATCGACCGCCACGGCTCCTCCGTCGACAGTGCTTACTCCTCCTGATGAGGTGGGAGTACGCGCGTCAATTCGGGGATCGATTTCTCCGTCTAGATGAGACGCGATAAATCAATCCCCGAGAGATCGATTTCTACCTGCCGATCCGGGTGGGTAGTGTAGACTAGCCCATATAGAGCTTAACCTGGATTGTCAGATGAAAGGTGTTCAAATTTGGATCCAAATGACTAGATCCTGCTTTCAGTGATGACAATAACAAAATTCCCATTGCCTTTAATAAGAAAAAGATCCAGCAGGGTTTATAACTCAGGTGTTCTATTCTCCTTGTTTAAAACCTGTGACAGGAGTATATATACCCCAGATACTCCACTGAGAAACAGCCATAATACTGTAGCTGATGGGTGCTATAGAGTCTGCCTTGTCACATCTGTCCTGACCCTGACCTGATGAAGGGTAATACATCTGCATTACCAACACTCTTATTCTGCATTGGATGTTCGCATCACCTTTTGTCACTCTGATTATAACTCAGGATCTACACCTGGAACACACCTTGCTGTTTTCAGCAATGTATATATCTATTCACTGTAACAACTCTGAAAAAGTTTCAGAGTCTAGGGAAAATACCTTTAAATGCCCCCTCCACCCCCCCCCCCAATTTTCTCTCCTTTTCCCCACAAACTTTCCTACCCATTAATTGTTATTATGTATTATTGTAGCACATAGGATCCCCAGTCATGGCCCAGGACCCCATTGTGGTAGGAGCTGTACAAACACAGAACAAGAAGACAGTCTTTGCCGCAGAGTTTATAATCCAAGAATAAGACAAAAGACAACAGGACAAGGAAACAATGAGACAATACCAGTCAGCACGATAGGCAGTGGGTCTTCCACTCTGCCACTCCTATTTCTCTGAGCTCCCTCATCCTCCCTACAGCCTCCTCTGCCCTAGTCTCCTTCTACAACCCACATGACTCTGCTTCCCACCTCATTCTCCCTACAGCAGTCCACATATCCTTGCACCAGCCATCTTCCTGCCTTCTCTCCCTCCCATCGTCTCCTTACAATTCCCAATACAGAGCCCAAGGACAGCCATGTTTCTTGAGGGTAGCCCCTTGGAAACAATGTGAGGGAGCAAACATCTTTACTAGACCTGGCCTCACTTCTACATGCAAAGTAGGGAAATAGAAGCCAACTTCACTAAGGACACCATCAGGCTTCAAACACTTTGAAAGTAGTGGGAAAGGGTGGGCATTCTGAAGAAGGGCAAAATTCATGAGTTTGATGCCAGAAATAAGTACACAATCAGAAACTTAACACAAATGCCTAAAATGTCAAGAGTTAACAACTTAGGTGCTGTGACTCATCAAACTGCCATGGATTGCAGTGGATGTCATAGGTGCTCAATCCCCTTTGCGCCTGGATCTTTTCTTTAAAATTTTGCAAAGAAACTCGAAGAAATCACTTTGTTATGAGTCAAGGTGACAGCCTGCTGTACATTCTTTTTTGTAAAACATTTTCCATGTCTATTCTATTTCTATATTGTAGAAATGCTCCCCAATGACACAGGACAAGGTGCTTGTGTCACAGAAAAACTTGTGTCCTTTGTCTGGTTTTGGAAAGATGTTTTCAGTACAAATTCTATTCTAGCTCCAGTGGGAATGAAGGGATTGATTTATGAAGAGAGATTAAGGAACTGAGTATGTATTGCTTGGCAAAATGAGGACTTGTAGGGAATGGTCTACATGTATTTGAAGGATGTAAACATCAAGGAGGCAGTGGTGGTATTTAGAGGAATTGAAAAAGACATAACTAGGAGGAATGGGATGAAATTAAATGAGCATCATCAACTTAAAAACCACACTTCTGTCTGCAAATCCTTTACCTATTGTTACCAGTAGCACCTTGATGACTATAAATGAAAGATTAAAGAAAAAATATTCCTATTTTTCAGATCCAGTCATGTACTTTACTATAAAAAGCTCATGAAGACTAGATCTTGTGGCCATCATAGAAAACTTGATGAAGGCGCTTCCACTGAATTCATTATTTTCCATTGACAGTGGTGGGTTTTGAAATGTGTTATTTTTTCCATAGGCTTTACGATGGCAGACAGCCTGTGCTGGCCATCCTGGATTCTACACTCATTAAAACTGTGCTGGTGAAAGAGTGCTACACCACCTTTACCAACCGACGGGTAGGTTTCCAATCTTTAACCTTCTTCATTAAGACATAATAAAGTCTTAAACGAAAACAATCTCAATTACTGTTAGAAACACACAGTATTGGTATGCATTAGAGTCTCTTAGTATAGGAGAATGAATGTACATCTAGGATTAAGCTCATTTCCCACTGCGTGTCACTCCACTCCTGCACTAAAGAAAGAGGGAGGAAAAGTTCAGTTGGAATAGGGTACTTTGGTTGTCAAAGAAACCTGTTTGACTGCACTTCAAAAGTGGCTGAACCTGTGAGGGTAGTTTACTGAGCAAAACACTCAGAACAAATTCCACTCAGTTGAAACAATCAGTGAGAGCTAAATATGACCCTTTCTGTGCTTTGCCTTTTCCCCCCAGGGATTTGGTCCAACAGGAGTGCTGAAGTCGGCTGTCTCCATCGCTGAGGATGAGCAGTGGAAGAGGATTCGCACTGTACTCTCTCCAACCTTCACCAGTGGGAAGCTAAAGGAGGTAAAACCCAGAAGAGCAGTCACAAACTAAACCATTGGGTCAGTGCAGACAGCACTGAGGCAAAGATAGTCACAATGGTCTGGTCTCTTCTGTCAGAATCAGATTACTAAATCAGCTTGTTTCCTTTGCGCCTCCTAATGTAAAGAGGAAAAGGATTAAAATGAAAATGCCAGAAAGCTGAAAGAGATGATGTTTGTGAATGTTTATGATTCTCCCCTAGGCTATTAGAAACCATGTTTTAAACCAGAGGAAAAGTTACTATATTAATTATCTATAAATAGGACATTTTTATTTATGGGTGCTGATTTATATTTCAGATGTTTCCCATCATGATGCATTATGGGAAGGTTTTGGTGAGAAATGTTCAGAAGCAAGTGGAAAAGGATGAACCCATAGCTGTTAAAGAGTGAGTAAATCTGTCCTGCAAGACTGGGACTTGTCAGACAACAGCTGTTGATATGGTGTGATTTTTAGATTTTGAGCTCTTCGAGGCAGGGATGGTGTCTGTCCGGGGCGCACCTATGCCCACTGGAGTGTAAATAATAAATGAAACTAATGGTAATAAAGTCATTGTCACCATACATGCAGCATGGGAGACAGAATTTAGCATACTTGGTTCCAATACCACAGATTTTACTACTGGAGCAAACAGAGACTCCACTGTTTTACTATTATGGCTTAACGGGCCACAGCCATTAGCTGACAAGATCATCACAACACTTGAGCAGGTCTGACTCCACCAGAATACCTACACATGAGCTAATAACTGTGTAATACCCCGAGGGAGATTACGAGATTCTAGCCTATGCAAGTTCTGAGTGAGGGTTTATGGAAATTTGTCCGTTTCCTGACTGATGCAATACCAGTATTGCGTATCTTTCTTTGTTTTCAGAAGAAGGAAAGAGGATTCCTCCTGAGGGTTTTGTTTTCTTTAAGGAGGTATCATATGGGAAGCAAGTGAAAGGTTATAATCACCTATTTCAAACGTTAAGTCCATAATCCGTATTCTATTTTCCATCTTTTCTCAGTGTGTTTGGTGCCTACAGCATGGATGTTATCACTAGCACTTCGTTTGGTGTGAATATTGACTCCATGAACAACCCCCAAGACCCATTTGTGAAGGAGGCTAAGAAACTAGTGAAGTTTGACGTCTTTTCCCCGCTCTTTGTTTTGATATGTAAGTTGGCTCCTGCTCATTGAAAACTTTAGCCAAGTTTGTGATCCTGACGTTCAGTAAGGATGAGTGGAGCAACAACAGTACATACTGCTCCATTCCATAACTTAGCTAATGTCTAGGGAAACTAAACTCTCCACCTTGATTGCTTAGTCCTGCCATAAGTACAGGAGACTGGACTAGATGACCTCCTCAGTCCCTTCCAGTCCTATGATTACACTAGGATGGTTTTATCTGTGTCAAATTATACTCATTTATACCCATGCTATGCCCAATGGCTATGGTAATCTCTAGAAGAGACAAGATTTTCTGTTGTCAGTGGAGTTGTGTTGACACATAAGACCAAAATTTGTCAATTCTATTGTATAGCAGGTAGGAAGGGTCACAACAGTGTAGTGGAGATTTGGAGCTGGTTCCTAGGGTATGGGACAATAAAGGGTTTGAGAACATTCAAGCCAGTCTGAAACAAACTTCAAAAGCTTTCAGAATATAGTTATGAGCTGGGTGAAACCTTGTTATGGGCTGAGGTAAAGCCTCATTCAAGCTGAAGTGTGAGTGTGTCCTCCCTTTAAGATAATTGTAAGAGACACTTAAGGGGCCACACCTAAACCAAAGCCTAATACGGTGTGCCCAGAAACTAGCACCGCAGGGGCAATGGGTTCAGCTGGGTGTGTGACCAGCAGGTGAGGGAGTACACACAGATACTGAGGTCACAGTCAAGAACAGAGAGAGGAAGAGGAAAAGAGCCAAGAAAAAGCCAAGCAAGAGCCTGTAAGCACAAATTTGGTCCTGGAAAAAGCTAGAGCGCGCTTTTGGGTCTGATGTTGGCCACAGAGGCTTGGGGGCTGTTAGCTAAGAAACTGCTCCTTTTGTTCTTGGTTCCTTCTGCATTCAGAGAGAAAGGACTTTGTAAACAAACAAAACTGCGTCAAACAAATGCCTGATTATCACGTTTCTACTTCCAGCCCCAAATCTTGACTAGCTGCTCAGGACAAAAAAGGGCAACACTATTTTCATCCTGAGTACGCCATGCTTTGTTATTCGTTCGGTTTTTCCAACGATTTCTTGGGGTGGGAAGCTATTTCTGTGGAACATTGCTAGTGCTAGCTGGAGGAATGTCCTGTACTCCCACAGTATAATCAACCCCAGTCTCAACGGCAAAAAGACACCAGACACACATGGCTTGAAAGCAGGGCTGAATTAGGGGCTGCAGCCCAGGGCCAGAGGCTAAGAGGGGCCCTGGTGCAGCAGGGCTCAGGCAGGTTGCCTGCATGCTGTGGCCCCACGCCGCTCCCGGAAGGGGGAGGCAGCTCTGCATACTACCCCTTCCCCCAGCACCATCCCCGCAGCTCCCATTGGCCAGGAACACTGTTCCCTTCCCCCCAGGGGCACACACAGATGGGCCAGCAGCCGCCTCTTCCAGGAGCTGCGTGGGGCCACGGCATGCAGGCAGCCCTGCTGTGCCTCTGGCCGGGAGCCACCTGTGGTAAGCGCCTCCCGGCCAGAACCTGCAGCTCACACCCCTCCTGCACCCCAACCCCTACCCCAAACTCCCTCCCAGAGCCTGCACCCCAACACTCTGCCCCAGCCTGGAACCCCCTCCTGCACCCAAACTCCCTCCTGGAAAGAAACTAATATGACAGCTGTTCTAAGGTAAGAAGGAGGCTATTTTGAATTAATTTAACTATATTCTACATGTTTTAAGACTGAAATGTAACCACAGAACAGCTTTATATCAATTAAAAGGCAAGTTTAGTATAGTGTTAATAGCCTCGATGCCATAATTGTGATCATTTTGTTTTAAATTAGGAAAAAGACTTGTACACGGGGCCCCATAAAAATCTAATAGCCCTGGCCCACAGGAGAGTTAATCCGACTGGAATGTTCTTGGGGCAGGTATTCATACACCGGGCTAAATGGTAGCAGTGCGGCAGGAACCTTAGTAAGAGGTAGTGTGAAACTGCATTGCCCCAGGCAGAGCTCAAGCAGGAACTGCGTTCGAGGAGGGACTATCCCTCTCAACTCCCTGTTGCCTTTGGGTCGTACACAAACTGTACCATGTCAGCACACCTGCCTATGTAAATGGGAGCAGTGCCCATTTGCTCCAGGGGTGAATTGGGCACTAGGTTGCTGCTATCTGGAGCTGGATTTGAATCACTATACTAGCGCAGTGCCTGGTTCAGCTAAGAATGTCATTTGGATCCTAACAGCCAAATAAAAAAATCTGGATTCTGAACCATTCAGAAAAGGGTCTAAATCTTGTCAAATTTATTGTTCTGATTATATTTTTCCATTGATACCTTAAGGAAATGGATTTTTTTGCCCAGGTTGCCTGACTCTCACAATGAATTTCTCTCTGCTCTAGCTATATTTCCATTCCTTACTCCTCTTCTTGATATGCTGAATGTGAACATTTTCCCAAATGATGCCCTGGAATTCTTCACACGGTCAGTCATCAAAATAAAGGAAAAGCGCAAGGAAGACACCCCCACGGTAAGGAAGACTTCTCCAATGATGGAACCAAAGAATATTATCCATTCAGTTAGCCCACGTGAAAAATTCTTCACGTGACAGCATTGAAAATGCAACTAAAGTCAAATAATGACCAGAAGCCAGCACAACACCACCCCCAGAATTTTGCTTGAACTAGAGTCCCAGCAGAGTCACAGAACAGAATGAATGTAGCAGTGACCTCGGGCTACATCAGGATAAAAGCAACTGCAGTTTGGGCTTGCAATGCTTTTGATTTGACAGCAAATTGGCAGAAGATGTGATCACCCATAGAGTGGACTAGAGACGCTGGAGCAGAGAGAGGGAGAGATACTGCTGAGTAAGCAGTAGATATAGTAATGACTACAAATACTCAATATTCAGCAACATGGTCCCCATAAAAGACGTGGTCTTCACACCAAAGATAAGAGGACAGAGTCACTCTTATTACCCTGCAGGACTTCCTCAATCCAGGCCCAGGGAGAATATTAAACCCTATCGTAGAGGGTTCTGAAATACACTTACTCTATTATTTCCCCCGAAATTGTAAAGTCGTATAAGGGTGCCAAGTAATCTGGACTCAAGAGGTTTAGCTCTGTAGTTCCAGGCTCTACTCAGTGCTTCTTGTGAGAATGATAGTCCAAGTCTGCTGTCTTTGCCGTCAGCTGTCTTCTAAATGTTACTTCTCTCCCCAGAACCGAGTGGATTTCCTACAGCTGATGATTGACTCCCAGAATTTAAACACCAGTCACGAGAGCAATGGGTTGAATCACCCAAATAAAGGTAAAAACCATGAAGTTATTTATAACTGAGTGCCTTTGGAGGCTCCTGGACTGAGGGGGATAGGATTGTTCATCCTGTTCAGCTGTGGAGAAGATTTATACTCATTCATGTGCACATTTGCACAACAGTGTTATATAAAATAGGTAACTTGTCTCCTTTCCTGGAGTTTAAAAAAAAAATGCATTCCATGGCATCTTCTATAGCATATTAGTTAGGGCTGTTCAATGAAAGATACTGGGGTGGTATGTACCAATATACCCAGGGACAAACTGTCCCTCTTCACTTCCCCAAATATTTGTCAGCAATGTATTTCTTATCACTATGAGCAAATATTCTCAGTTCTTTTCAGGGGTGGATGGAGGCAGGTGCTCTGAGAGATTTTCCCCCTTTTTTCTTTTCTCACATCATCCTCAAAAAGCCCCACGTCTGACACCCCTTCTCTGCCTAAAGGGGACAAAACACAGCTGGCCCTGGAGCCCAGCAATTGACCATTCATTAGCTAGCAGGGTCATTTCAGAGGGACTGAATTTACTCTCCCTGTAGAACTCAAGTCTTGGGGTGAGGGATGAGCTTGAGATCCAAACACAGACATTCTCATTTTAACCCCTTCAGTAGTCTTTTCCCTGCTCTACAGGCTACAAGGATGAGATGATTACACCAACTCCAGACCAAGGTCTCTGCCTCATGCTCCAGGTTTAGGGCTATAGTGAGCTCACTGACCTTACATCAGACTCCCTGCCAAACAGGTTCACCTGGCCACAGGGTGATGCATACACCCGTAATTTACATTTAGTTATTTCTTTAGGCCCTGCTGCATTAATCAGGAGAACCTTTCATAGGGATTGTGGCAGGATTATATAGGTTACATGATTTTTTTTATTATAGCAAACTATAATTATAATACCTGCAGAGGAACAGCAAACTTGACTTTCTTGTTTTGACTGGTGTTTTCTGAATAAGCCAACTCTCAATACCAGGGACTCAAATCAATTATTAGCATCTAATTCACCTACCTCAACCCTGTGCTCCTGCACATGGGACAATAAGAGAAACCTTCCTCATCTGGGTGTATGTATATAAAATACAATATGCATTGTGCCACAAACAGCACAGTCTACATACTGTGCATTTGGACTTCACCTTTTCTGCCGGTTTTTAATCTCCTTTCACAGTCCTGACTGATACTGAGATTCTGGCACAAGCAATTATCTTTATTTTTGCTGGCTATGAGACCACCAGCTCCATTCTTGGCTACATAGTTTACAGTCTAGCTACTCACCCCGATGTACAGCAGAAGATGCAGGAGGAGATTGACTCTGTTCTTCCCAACCAGGTAAGAATATTGGATGCTCAGTGATATGTAGCGTCTCTTTATGGGAAATCCCTCTTCTCTAGTTCAAAGTCAGCAACACTGTTCTTTAAAGAAATTAAATGGTTGTATTAAAAATAATAATAATTAATGGAGATATCCTATCTCCTAGAACTGGAAGGGACCTTGAAAGGTCATTGAGTCCAGCCCCCTGCCTTCACTAGGCAGGACCAAGTGCTGATTTTGCCCCAGATCCCTAAGTGGCCCCCTCAAGGACTGAACTCACAACCCTGGGTTTAGCAGGCCAATGCTCAAACCACTGAGATATCCCTCCCCCAATAGTCTAAGTGTTGATTCACCACTGCTTTGGGAGCTCAGAAGGACACAGTGAGAAGACAATAAGAAATCTTCACCAACCCACATATAAGTCTTCTCTGTATCTGTTTGTCTTTATGTCTCCCCCTTCCACCAACTTCATTCATTTATCTCTCATCAAAATCCCACCATTCAACAATGCATATTAAAAGGGACAATTTACCTCTGTTTTCTTAATCCTGCTATTCAACAATAAGGCATTTATAGGGCAGAGGCAAAGGAGGAGGGAAGGGGCAATTGTAAGAAGAGAAAGCACATGCACAGTATTGAGGGGGGATTGGCTGAGAGATATGGAGCAGTGACAGGGCAATAAGGTAACTCATCGCATTTTCACAGGTACCAACTTGCGTTTATAATCTCTTACATTGGGCTCCTGTACCGCCACTTTTCACCAATATTTTGGCCACAGCAAGAGGCTCAGAACTGCCGATTTTAACTACAAGCCTTGTTTTCATACAGCTTGTGTGTTTAAGGGGGGTCCCTTTCCATCTAAGCTTTCAGTATAAGCAAAATGGGCACCGATTCCTGTTCACCTTGATTTTCCTGTCCTCAATGTAAGTTAACTCCTAGCTTTACCCCCAGTATACGTAGGACACGTCCTGTGACAAGAGATAAAACCATGCCGTCCTCCCCAATTTAACACTGATCAGATTAAAACTAGCTGTGTAAACTCCCCCATGCCTGACAAACATTTTTGCTTTCCACTAAAGGCGCCTCTCACTTATGATGCCCTGATGCAGCTGGAGTATGTCGACATGACAGTGAGTGAAACCCTCAGGCTCTTTCCTCTCGGAGGGCGAATTGAAAGGGTCTGCAAGAAAGACGTAGAGATAAATGGAGTGAGCATTCCCAAAGGCACTGTGGTTATGATCCCACCCCACCTTCTGCATCGTATCCCAGAATACTGGCCAGAACCAGAGGAGTTCAGACCGGAAAGGTACAGAACCTATGTTTATAGGGAAGAAGTAATATACAGTACCGACATCTTTAAATATCAGTCTCTTGCAAAGCAATTCCTTGTCATGTTTAACCTTCATAACTGTAACGAGACAGGCGAGAGTCTTCAGAGAATATCAAAATACTTGCTCCTGCTCCCACTGAAGCCAACTGCAAAATCCCCATCAACTTCAACAGGAGCAAGATTATACGCCCAATATGAGCAACTGTGTCTGAGTTTTACTGGTCTTTCATTTATGAACTCAATGCTGACGTCTCCAAGGTGCCACCCCTCTTTATAACAGTCACATATAGAAGATATAGAGAAACATTTGGCCTGGTCCAGCTGACGGACATCTATGGCCCTGCACTTACACTTTACAGTAACCTGACCAATGACAGACCATGCCATGATGAGGCGGTACTGCTGCCATGCAATGTGATATGACAACCTCATTAACAGCTAGAAGGTGAACATAACTGGTAATCACAAGCACTCAGATGTTTTAAGGACTATCAACTGAACCTCCACAGGAAAACCTGTATCCTATGGGAGCAGATTGTCAGCTCAGTTTCTTTGTTTTGGCTGTTCACTTTCCTGTCCTGCCTGAGGTTGAAATTCATTTCTGACCCCACTGGACACTTCAACGTACCTTGTCAAGTTTCTAAGGCCAAACAGATATAATCAAAAGTGTGCCCAAAAGTCAGGATCTTCTTGTCCAAAAAAACCCACTGGCTTTTATCATTTCAGATTAAGAAGGCATTACATCTTCCATTAGCCAGTGAGAGGGTGTCATGATTGCACACACTTGAGTAGGTCTGACATTTCATCTGGTAGAGACCAGCAGTGTAAACTCCCTATCAGTACATCAATTATACTTCACACCCCTATAGCATTTTCCACCAGAGGATTTAAAAAAAAAAACTTTACAAAAATTATTCAGTTAAATCTCACAACACCCATGTGAAGGTCAGAGTCCAAGACAGGCCAGAGGGAAAATCAAGAGACAGGCATCAGTAAGCAGGCAGGGTCCAATTACTGGGAGGTCAGAGTCCCAGATAGGCCAGAGGATAAACCAAGAGTCAAGCAAGGTCAAAAGCCAGAGTCTGAGATCTCTCGCACACAGGGTTTGAAGCAAGACAGAAAGGCAGTCTGTACTGTTGTTCAGACAATCCCCAGTCATGGCTGCCTGGTTTAAGTACCAGTGCCAGCCAATCAGTGGACTTCAAGGAGCTGCCACTCAGGATCTTCTGGGCAGTACTTCCTGCTGGGCTCAGCCTTACAGGGCCCTCCAACAGGAGCCCAACCTCCTGTGGAGGCATCAGGGGACCACAGTCCCAGGTTTTAGCCCTGCAAATTCTTACAGCTAGCCCCTGGGCTTTCATGAAACTTTGCCAACTTTTTCCATGTGTCAGGGTTCCCTCCCCACTCTGAACTCTGGGGTACAGATGTGGGGACCCGCATGAAAGACCGCCTAAACTTATATTTCACCAGTTTAGGTTAAAAACTTCCCCAAGGCACAAATTCCTTTCTTTGTCCTTGGACGGTATCACTGCCACCACCAAGTGATTTAAAGAAGCATTCAGGGAGGGGCCACTTGGAGCCCAACCCCCCCCCCCAAAATATCCCCCCCAAACCCCTTCATCTCCTTACCTGGGGAGGCTTGAGAATAATATACCAACCAAATAGGTTAACAAGGTGAGCACAGACCAGACCCTTTGGTTTTTAGGACACTAAAACCCAATCAGGTTCTTAAAAGAAGAACTTTATTATAAAAAAAGTAAAAGCAGCACCTCTGTAAAATCAGGATGGAAGGTAATTTTACAGGGTAATAAAAAGACTTAACACACAGAGGATTCCCCTCTAGGCTTAACTTTAAAGTTACAAAAGAGGAATAAACCTCCCTCTTAGCATAGGGAAAATTCACAAGCTAAAACAAAAGATCATCTAACACATTTCCTTGCTATTACTTACAATTTCTGTAATTTTAGATGCATCATTTCAGTAGGAGCTGGATTACCTACTTAGTCTCTGTCTTTGTCTCAAGAGGGAACACACAGAGAGCACAAACAAAACCTCCCCCCCCGCCCCCCAACCCCTGATTTGAAAGTATCTTCTTTCCCCATTGGTCCTTCTGGTCAGGTGCCAACTAGGTTAATGGAACTGATTAACCCCTTACAGGTAAGTGATTTTGTACCTGTGGCCAGGAGGGATTTGATGTTACTGCATACATAAAGGTTGTTACCCTTCCCTTTATATTTATGACACCATTTGACACACTCTCTTCCCCACCCAAACTCATCCCCAAGATTCATTCCTGCCTGAAACAGGGCAGTTCAGCCATTCTTCAGGACATCCTCTGTAGAGGCCAGCAAGGTCCCTGGTGCTGTGAAGCAACCCCTGACTTTACTTTCATGAAGTTCCCAGGAAGTCCTGGGGAGAAAGGATAGAACTTTGATCTTGAACTGAAATTCCCCCATATGGCAAGGGGCTGGGTAACTGTTAGACCATTCATGTGGCAAATACAAGTTATTTCTAAAATCAGATCATGTTTCTGTACCCCAAAACCAAGCATGTTGTCTATAAAAAAAGACATTTCAGGTGAAGTCATCCCTGGGGTAGCTCTGCTGAAGTCAATGGAGTTACAGCAGGCAAGAATTTGCGTCTCAGTTCCTGTATAAACGCTCATGTGCTTGTATCTGGAACCAGGTTCAGTAAAGAGAACAAAGAGATGATGGATCCTTATATATACCTGCCCTTTGGAGCTGGACCCAGAAACTGCATTGGAATGAGGTTTGCTGTCCTCTCCATGAAAGTTGCTATTGCCAGTCTGCTGCAGAATTTCACCTTCAGACCCTGCAAAGAAACTCCGGTGAGAAATCCAGATTTATATGCAGTTATTTACAAAAACAGTTAATATAAAACGGCCTCAATTTATTTGGCTAGAACAGTGGAATATAGTGCAAGAGAAATATGCAACACAAGATGTAAAGTGTACAGGTATAATACATGGCAGACTATACACCATATTCAATGCGCATAATGTGAAGTAGTCTGAAATTTACAATGGAATATTCTGAAAGGGAAAAGAGACTGTCTAGGAGAGAGAAATTAGAGGGCAGAGGAGAGTGAGAAGGATTCATCAGTTTTAGTGGAAACCTTCAAGTACATTAGTTGATATCAGCATAGTGGTCCATACAGAAATGAAATGACTTGACTCATATCAAGTTGAACAACAAAACAAGGACTCATTGATAGTGTAAGTCCCTAAGCAGCTTAAGGTGAGGTTTCTGCAAATCATGGCTCATCCTTCATCTATTTAGTAAAGTGGCCCCTTTGAAGTCCAAACCCCTTTTGCTTTTGCTTAGTTGCCTACATAACATTTTCCTAAGAAAACAATGGCTCGAGTCAAAATATTGCCAGACTTCCACTGCAAAGTTATAACCTGCTTTGACAAATATTAAGATCACAGGCTTTAAACATTTTTAGCAGGAAACAAGCTCTTGTAGAGATGAACACTACATATCTGAAAGCCAAAGGCCTTCACAAACCATAACCAGGAGTACTATAATGCAGACATACTGTGACACAGACATATTAGAGAAAGGATTTCATCGAGAATCTGTCATTCCCTGGAACTAGGAACCTTGCTATTCAGAAATGCACATTTATCTCCTTCCCTGAACATCATGAAGAAATATTTAGTTGTGAGTCATGGAGACAAAGGGAGCAAGGGACTGTAAGAATGATCATAAATAATCAGTCTCCACAAATAACATTTCAGTAGGTGCCCATATGATCATCCAAAAGTATTATCTCTTGGACAATTTGTTATATTGTCCAAGAGATAATAGGCAAGTGAATGTTTGTTATTGGTTCATTTAGTTTCATCAGGACTCAACTCACTTCCTTGCACTAGGACTACACAGAAAGAGACCATTCTACCTAAAGGCAGTGATATATATGCTGATAGTTTCAATTTTACCTTCACCAAATCCTAGCCAAAATGTTAATGGAATACTGTGACTTGCAAAATAAGCCATTTGGATATGTGGTTTGGTCCAGGCCCACCTCTACCCAAAAATCAGGCAAACCTATTCAATATGAGTTTCATTTAGAGATTTTGGCTTAGTTTAAACCTACAAGTCAACTAAACCAGTGGTAGAGGGAGGGCTGCAAACCCCAGGAGATTTGCATGAAGCCACCACGTTTCGCACAAATCTTGTAAACTTCAAACAGGGAAAACCGAGGACCCAGACATACAAGGGTTTGTGTTCCTGAGTAGGCCAGAAACAGTCCTATTCCCAAGGACAAAATCCCTCTGTCCTATGTTCCCTTTTTATCTGTCTTTTATTGAGTGGGATCTAAATGATCTTCTCTAATTACTGCAGATACCTCTCAAACTGAGTTCAAGAGGATTCATAACTCCAGTGGAACCTATCATTCTGAAGTTGGTCCCCAGAACCACAGTATCGAAGGAGTAAAATCCAGTGGAGTTTTATAGCAGCTTTTCAGAGGCCAATAGCTGCTATACCAACAGATGTTCTACACGTTATTCTGGGAAGCTAATGTAGACACAGAAGAGTTTAATTCAGAAATGCTAACTATTTACGCTAAACTATCTGTTCAATCTCGTATTTAGCTGTGACACACTTGAGTACCTTTCCCAGGCCTGGAGAGGAGCTCTGTGTAGCTGGAAAGCTTGTCTCTCTCGCCACAAAATTTGGTCCAATAAAAGATATTACCTCACCCACCTTGTGTCTCTACTATCCTGGGATCAATATGGCTACAACAACACTGCACACAAAAAGCATGTTTGTCAGAAATGTAATCTGAGTCACTGGACAGTAACTATACAGTAAATAGCTTTTCTAATTCTGATTGTATAAAATGTATTTACAAATGTAGCGCCCCCTCTCCACCCGGTTACCTTCTTTAATGCCAACCTGCTTACAGGTTTTGATGGACAGGTCTGGGTTCTTCTGGATCCTGCCACCCACTCAGCAGGGTGTATCTTCTTTATTTTTTCCTATGAATTTATTTGGCGGTGCCTCCACCCCCCTCGCTCCTTCCTGGCATGGTCACCAGGGCAGCTTGGGAGGAAAATTCTAACCATAGGGTAATCCCCACTTACTTGCCAGTTAGTTGGAGACTTCCAAGAAATAACACAAATGCATACAATATATTCAGACACAATAATTATATTAAACAGGAAACAAATACAGGATAAAATACTATTTTTAGGTTCACCGGTGCCCATGCTGCTAATACCTGTGACTTTCCCCAGTCATGTGACTTGATGTAGCAAATGTAAGATTAGTGTCCCATTGGTACACGTACTTTGTTGGGGCCCTTGATGACCTATGACTACAAAATTCTTCTCTGCAGTGGTTTAGCAGTGTGGCTGACTCGGTTCAGTACAGTCCAAAGGACTCACAAGTGGGAGGAGGTGGTAAGTCCCTTCACAGATTTAATATGCATCAGGTTATAAAATCCCCAAACCCTTCCTCCCTGGCTTGAGGATACAGTTCAGGAAGTAGGGGGTCCCCAAAACAAATTCCCTGACTAACTAACTAAAAGATGATGCACTCACTAACTCCATGAATGATCCTCAGGTTCAGAGATGACGCTGGACTCCTCAGTCACTGCAGAGGGCGGATCTCTGCTGGCATATATCCTCTTCAGGCAGGAATCAGGCTGCTCTGGTCCCAGGATTTCCCCTCACCACAAAGGGGTGCAGGGCTCAAGGTGCAGGTTACACAACTGTACTAAAATCCAAACTGTCATCTCCTAGCCCAGCATCCAGACACACACACAGCAGGCAGCAGCCCTGAACTAGCAGGCAGAGCAGAGCTGACCATTGGTGACTGGTCTCACCTAGGGAGCTGGAGGGCTAACTTAGCCTGGCTGGGGAAGTTTCCCAGCAAAACTCTACAAACTGGAATAATCAGTGGAGAAGGAAAAGCCCAGCTGAGGGATCTTACTTTCAGGTCCCTAGAGGCCAGGTCTCAGGGGGAACCCTGCATGTAGGCCTGGGACTTACCAGCTCCCCACAGAGCCAGTCCTGCCCTTGTCCTGGATGGCTCCAGACTCACTCAAAAGTGGCTTCTCCCCTTTCCCTGGGAGGGGCATCTCACTCCCTATTGGTTGCCTGGCAGACTCTGAGTTTCCCCTACCAGGGACAGTGCACCTCTCCCTGAGCTGCCAGCAGACAGAGCCCCAGGAATCTAGGTAACCTCCTTGGGGGTTACACAAAGTAGAGTTTCCACTAAAGAGCAACACCTCATTCACAAAGTTACCTTCTGCTACCTGGTCCACAGTATGAAATTTAATCAAGTCTGAACAGAGTTGTCAGCAATTGCATTAGCTGAATGGGCTTGGAACACAATTTAGCAGTAAGCGTGGACAAGGGTAAACAATGTTCAGTATTGTGTTAGCTAATTAAACTCAACCACACCTACCCCTTGTTGACAGACATGATTGCTGGCAACTGTGCTGAGTCAGGCACCGTTAAACTTCAGTGCAGGCCAGGTCTGACTCTCTTCTAGCGGTATTCCTTCCCAAAAGGGAGAAACGTACAGTCTTTTTCCAGATGCAGAAGAGACTTGTTTGAGACCAATAGGAATCAGTTATTAATTATTATTATTATTGAGTGGGAATATAGGTGATGAAAAATGGGTGAATGACAAGGTTCTTTTTGATGTATTGATATTTTAAGGATAGTGCAAATAGTTCTTGTCTGGATACAGTTATACAAATAAAGTGGTTGCAGTGAGGCTATATGCTGCTAACTAATCGCTTGTGTAGTGCATCTATTTTATAAAGTGGTAATTTACAGAGATGACAGAAATCAATAAAAATATGTTGATCAGAGCTCATTTGTCTGTTTTATATTATGAACGAGTTCATCACTTCTTGTCATTTGAAAGAAATATGCAGTCTTGACCGCTGAAATTATTAATATATAGTATTTTCGACTCAATTCAATCTCTGGTAAATTTGAACATTTATCTTGCTCAAAATCTCCTAAACAAAAACATTTGTTTTACATATAATACAACTTCCACATACCTTGATGAATGGGATTGCTTTAGGCAAATATTTGATAATTTGAGCAGTGGCTATAGGAAGTTCCCATTTAATCAACAGAGAAGACCAATTGTCTTATGGGTCTTCATTCAGACTATACACCAGATAAGCTATAGAGGAAATTTGTGTTTAGACACTGTTACTGACATTCTGAGCATTGGCATGTCTGTGCTAAACAATCTGTGATGAGAGTCCTCATTATTGTATGGATGACAAGATTAATTGTTTAGTTCAGTCAAAGCAATAGGAATGGACTTAATCTAATAAACTGTTTACACACTGTACTACTAATTTCATTTCCATCTTGTAATCCACTTGGTCAAATGAATGAAGTAAATATGATAAAAAGCCTTTTAGACATATTTGATATGCAGTTTCCCACATGACCACCTCTTGTTTCGCTTGTTGTGGGATTGGGCACAATAGTTTCCACAGTCGTCACAAAACGTATCACTACACTTGTATTTTGGGCAAGAAATGCTTCCTGTATTTCTGGCTAGAACCTCATGAAGATGTTGTTCCTTAATCAAGTGAAGCAATTGCTGTTCTGTCAACATCCTTTTGGTCTCATGATGTTCTACAGATGAGCTCACCCTGGGATACCTCACAAACGAAAGGAAAAAAATAGTACATACTCTTGTCTTTCCCAGATCACTTTTCAAATTCAGTGTTTTCTTCAAAGTGCAAGACTGTTGTGCTTTGTCATGTACTGTACATTCACACTTCTGTCCCTGAATCTATACCTACGCACCAACCCCTGCACCCAAAATGGATTTCAGCTTGAATATGTCTACTGGTAGCCTCACTTTGACACCTTCAGAAACAGTCACAGGAACCTGATGGAGTGTTAGCTTCTGTTAACATGAGTATTAACTGGCTATGATCAATGGTGCCCAGATACAGTACCATGGTAATGAATGCTCTAGAAATGTACGGACAGATTCCAGACTGTGGTTACCATTGTTTGCCACAGGAAAACTATTACTATACAGTAATTTAAAAATTATAATGCAGGAATCATTCTCTTTGCTTAAGTGTGTGGGCCTGAACATGCCCTACCATTGTTAGTAGCTACCGTAAACAGACTCCACCATCTTTTTATGACTTCCTATCTTGTATAAAGGACAATATATGGCTGTAGCTGTTTAATTGTACTATGAAAAAATTAACAAGACGACTTCAGACATTTCTCACGCATGCACATGTTTCTTCTATCTAATTTCTTTACCCATTTTAATCAGCACTTGGAGAGCATTTCTGCCAACACCACAAGTCCCTCTCCACTCCTCCATTCAGGCCCTCTTCCTTGAAAGTCAATAGAGCTCTCAGATCATGTGCCTAGCCAGGCTTTGGTTGGTTCAGTATGGTGATTAGAGCCGCTGTGATTTACTGCATAACACTAATCTGACTATTCAGGCTGGTTCCCACGTATCCCAACACTTTCCAGACTTCTGTGTCATCTTCAGTCATGGAAGCGAAGTCCAAGAGTCACCATACTGAACCAACCAAAGCCTGGCTAGGCACATGATCTGAGAGCTCTATTGACTTTCAAGGAAGAGGGGCTGAATGGAGGAGTGGAGAGGGACTTGTGGTGTTGGCAGAAATGCTAGTAAAGACTGGGTACCTGTCATCTTCTAGACTCTCAACATTTGCAGAGGGATGGAAAAGGATAAATGTCAATAGCAGAAGTTTATGTTTACTATCGTTCTTGCATTATCTTGGAGAATAGTTATTACTAGTGAAATATTAATCATAGATAAAGTGTCCATAATACACTTACAGTACAGGTCGTTGTATATGGAGCCTTTAACCTCAAGTTCACAGGTACAATCCTGACTCATGTCAATGATGTCCTCAAATTACTACCATTTTTATGCCTAGTCACTGATCAGGATGAAATTAGCTGATCTTCTCTGTCCTTTTCCTAGAGTAAAGATGTCCAAATCACAAAAACCAGCCACAAGTTCCAATCTCAGTAGAGAAGGAGAGGACTGAATAGAATGGAGTATAAACTCTGTTCTCAAATTCAGAGGTGGTCTTCATGGGACCAGGTTGAAGGCCATTGTCAGGGCAGTGCAAGGTAGCTTGCACTAATTCTGGTCATGATCTACTTGATTTGAGGACACACACAAGACTGACTGAAGCGCTAGTAATTTGATCCATTTCATTAGCACTTGAAGTTAATTTTTAAGATTACTCTAAATATACTTCTTACTTTTCAAGTTCTCTAGATTGTATAGACAGTTGTAATCATTCTAATTCCTGTTATGAGAAGGAGCTTGCTGGTGAAGTACAGGATCTTTCTCACACCAGCATGGCAGAAAGAAAGTAACATTAGTAGGGGGATTTACTGAGAAAAAAGCAAACTTGTGCACTCTGGAAAAAAGTTCTGAAATTAATCATTAAGCATCCCCAAACCATGGTAGAAAAATCCTATCGGACTCTGCTCTATCCCCAACATGTACATTCTCAAGTCCTTTCACATGTCAGCAAAGTGTTGACAGAGTGACAGTGAGGCATATTGGAGTGGAAGCAAAAAGAAGCACCGTGCCTTTCATTTTAACCACAGACCCATGTGAGTTCAGGGAAAAGTAAAGAAGAGAGACTGAGAGGATAACGGAGAGAATGAAAATGAGCTTCCTTCTATAGAAATCTGGATTCCTATTATATTGCTAGCTCTGCTGGCACTTCAAGTGTAATTTTCCTTATTGCTTCTGAAAATGTGCTTTGCTGATTTTTTACTTTTGTTCTTGATGCAAAAACTCCTGACAGACTTGTCCAGGGGTGGGGGTGGGAAAGAGATGCTGGACACTGCACTTATAGGGGTATAGAGGTTGATTTTTTCCATTGACATTTTCTACAATCCCATCCACACCCACAGATTAATACATCTTGTTGTTTCTCCCCTGTGCTTCCTCTTTTGATCTTCCCATTTTTCTCCCTCCCTCCCACCTGATCCAGTTTTCCCCTTCTTTTTCCTTCCCAAACGCCAATGTTGCTAGCAGTCCACTCCCTCCTCCTCCCCCTCCCACCCATCACTCCTATGCTGCCAGTTGCACATAAACAGAGCACTGAACCAACTGCCAGTCAAATGGCCACTCCTTTCACACTGCCTGAAACACATGAGCAGACCAGAGAGATGAGCGTGGATCAACTGGGCTGCGTTTTTTAGCTCTTTATGCAGTGATTAATGACTGATTACATGGTGTGCACATTCTCCTGCACTATAAAATACCAGTTACATTACCTATGTCCTAAAAATAATAAAATCAGATTTAACCGCCCCACCCCACCCCAGGTCTGAGGTAATTCCACACATTGCTAAGCGACTGGCATTGACTGAGGGGAAACCCCTCCCTGGGAATGCAGCCCGAGTTTCCAGCTTCCCAAGTTTATATGGCAATCCAGTGGTTCCACACAACATTCTACTTCTTATAATACTGTAGCTCACCTTTCACACAAACCTTTCTTCGTTTCTTTGCAGGTATGGGATCTGGGCATTCGTTTTCGTCAAGAAATTGGGTCTTCCTGGGCCAAGACCCCTGCCTTCCTTTGAAATGTGCCTAGAGTACGGTAAAGTGACTTACATGAGGCTTCCAGTGTTAAAGCAGCACAACCCTTGTGCTGACTGAATAATTACACCCCCTTGTTGGTACAGGTCTGTTAGCTAACCCTGCTCATAACCCCAGTTCCCCTCCCGCACTTTCTTGCAGGGGTTTGTGAACTTCAGTGAGGAGTGTTTTCAGAAATATGGGAAAATCTTGGGGCGAGTAGTCTTCTATCGCAGTAAAACTGACTTGACTCTTTCGGTGCTGCACACGGTGTTACAGGCACTGCCCCCAGCTCACGGTGTGCAGTGTACACACGCACTGCCCCCAGCTCACGGTGTGCGGTGTACACACGCACTGCCCCCAGCTCAAATCCTAGAGTCCAAGTGGAAAAAGATAGCTGGAGGGATCTCAAGGTCATGCCACAAGACCCTGCTCCCCCTCAGGTTTTTGTCCCTCTCAGTCTATTCCTCCTCATGCCCCCTTGTGTCCCCTCCTTGAGTCCCTGTCTCCTCTCACCCCAGGTTCTGCTTCATTCAAGCTTTACCCTGTGTGACGTTATCTGATTATAATATGACCACATAGATCATTGTTGCTACCACTGTTATATACTTGCAATAAATAATGTACAAAGGTTGTCAAGTAAGGTGTCTGTGGAAAGGTTATGATTTGCTGAATATGATTATGCTATTTGTATTCATGTAACATTTTTGTATTTGAAGTTATGCGCCTTGGCTCTGTACCTGGATTTCAAATGTTTGCTCTTGGGTAACACCCACAAGGTAGTTAGCCAGCACATCTTGGAGTGACTATTTAAATTGAGTGGCCCATCAAAAGAACATTTAACTCACAATGGAAGACGCCCATCTAACCTGAATGGACTTTCCTGTGAACCTTTGAGGTATAGGTAATGACTCCCGCCATGACTAAGCGAAGTCATGCATGGACATGTGACTCGCTCATGTGACTCCAAACTCCATCTTTTACCTGTAATTTTCCACTCGCTATGCTGAGGGCTTTGTTTGAAACAATGGGTTTCCCTCCACAAGGCAGAAGCTATAAAAGGCCCTGGAAACACCTCCATTTTGCCTCTTTCCTGCTCAAGCCTTTGGACTATGGGCTTATACTAATGGGAGCATTTTAACCAAGGGACTGAGGACCTTCCAATAATTTGGAAACAACCAGAGACCTGACTTAAGCCAGCAGTTTATTCCATCACTGCTACAAGCCTGAACCAAGAACTTTGCAATTGTTGTATGTATTTGATTCCTTTAAACAATTTTAACTCTCACCTTTCTTTCTTTTTATAAACAAACCTTTAGATACTAAAGAATTGGCATCAGCGTGATTTTTGGGTAAGATCTAAGTTATATATTGACCCGGGTGTGTGGCTGGTCCTTTGGGATCAGAAGAACCTTTTGTTTGATGAGACTGGTTTTAAAGAACCACTCAACTTTAAATCCAGTGATTTTTGGTGGTGATACAAGGACTGGAATACCTAAGGAAACTGTTTTCCTGACTTCTTGTTAGCCAGTGTGGTGAAACAGATGTTTACTTTTGTTGCTGGTTTGGTATATCCTATGGGGTATTAACCACCAGTCTTGGGGTGTATCTGCCCTATTTCTCAGCAGTTTGGCCTGAATTTGGCATTCTCAGTTGTGACCCACTGAGGCACAGTTACACCGTTTGCCTTCAGCAAAGTGACTGCTGCTGGTTGTGTGACATGAACACATATCCGCTGAGAACTAACTTGAGTGAAACCACGGAGTCATTTCATATAAGCCCCAGCAGCTGTCAGAGGGTAACATCCTGTGATTGCAGGTTTATTCTTAAAGCCTGTTAAATTCAGTCTAAAGCTTCCCACATGATATCAGCACTTCTTCTGTTATTACATCGTTTGAATTCAGTGCAAATGCATTGTGACCAAGAGACAGTGCGTTTCACCATCCAATTCTCCATGTGTAGAGCTGTGTTGCATGAACAAAACTGTGGAAACTGTAAGCTGAACCAGTGGTAATAATGCAGAGTTAGGTTGTCAGGGTACGAACACAGCTTTGAATGGCGATCAGAGTGGCAGAACTCCTTTGACACGCCCAGAAAAGTAAACTGTATCAGTGCCGTAACAAGGGCGAGGCGAGTGAGGCACTTGCCTCGGACACACAAAGCCGAGGGGCGCCGAAAGCGACGGAGAAAATAAAAAGCTGTGATTGGTGGCGCTTAAGCGGCAGCTTTACCGCCGCCGCTTCATTCATTCTTCGGCGGCAATTCGGCGGCAGGCCCTTCCCTCCGAGAGGGACTGAGGGACCTGCCGCCGAATTGCCGCCGAAGAGCCAGCCCTGGGGGAGGGCGCAATTTTATATTCTTGCCTCGGGCGCAAAAATATCTAGTTACGGCTCTGAACTGTATATTACTAATATTACCATATTGTTGTGATGCTTTGCTTGAGAGAGAGAGAGAAAGAAACTGACTATCCTGAAATATCTTATCAGAAAGGTTGTATTTTATACCTAGGAGTGTGTTTGGCTTAGTTATGATGCATGTGACTTAACCCAACATAGCAATGGAGTGAGTGGAAAGCGCCTTTGCTGTTCTCAAAGCCCCTTTGAAAGATGTTGGACATGTAGCTGAACATGGTTGGTTGGGATGTGGCTTTCTGTGCAGCAGACAGCAAAATATAGCTGAGTTATTAATTCATAGCTCTTCTTCCTGAACTGCAATACTGGGTCCCGCTACTGTTCCATCTGACAGACTGGGGCACCTCTCAAGACACGGACCAGAGAACCTCCTGAGTCTTGGCATCACAGAGTCAGTGGATTCTCCCTTTTTGCTCTCCCTTCTGAGGGCTGAGCCTTGCTTGGGCTCCCTCTCAGTGTTTGCTGGTCTAGCTGCACGTGCCATATATTTAAGAGAGAAGAGAGAAAGAGCTTAAAATATAGAAAGGTGTTTGCTCTCAGGTAGACGCAGCAGCAGGACGTTGCATCACTGAGGATTATGAAACATAAAAGGTGGCAGCAGTAACCTCAGATGTCAGAATCCATGTCCGTACTTTCAGTGTTCTCTCTCCCGGTTCATAGCTGGCTCCCCGAAAATTAAAAAAATAAATCTTCCTCTATCTCCCTTCTCTAGGTAAGGAAAGCCCTATATTGGGAATGTCATCCTGTATAGAAAGCATGTTATGTTTCCCTAATGTAGCATTCTACCAAATTCCACAAGGATACAAGTATAGAGAAAATAACATGTGTGGTCCTGGATAGCGAATACGCACTAGTAGAAGATAGCTCCTAAAATTGATGGTTGGTATAAAAGCCATTTAGACAGTCTCCAGAGCTTTACCCAGCCTTTTCCGATGGATTGGTGTATTTCTGTTGGTTAATAGGAGTCAGAAGTATCCAATTTTAGGATCTGTGTTTCTAAGCTGCAGCCAGAAGTGGCTCTTTCTGCTGCTGACATAATGCTCTAATGCTTTGTGTTCTACAGTAAAGATTGATTATAATAATGATTTTCCATCGCACAGGAATCCCTAAGTGCATCACAAATGTTACAGATTGTAAAGCCTATATAGAAATCACTTCTCCCACTCTGAAATGCAGCCACTTTTAGGGAAAACCATGGCAGCTGTTAAATAGTGCACAGAAATAATGCGCCATACATTTTGTAAAAGGATGTGAAATGTATTTTATCACAGAATATGACGAGCTAATTTGCAAGTTGGAGAGGATACGATAATTAGAACGCTGTACTCTTGTGAAAAGTGCCAAGGGATCAGATCGCAGAAAGTCAAGAGCTTGGTTTTACATCTCATTTAAAAGATGGCACCTCCAGTAGTTCATTGATTCATAGCAGGGTATTTGCTCATTCCTGACTCAGAGGGAAGAGGGTCCCCATCTCAGTCATTAATGTAACTTTCCTGCAACACCAGGGATTTCCCTAGAAGTCTCCCATCTAGCTAATGACAAAGCCCCACCCTGCTGAGTTTGGGAGATGTAACGAGATTGTGAACTGCACGGACACTGTCCTAGAAAAGGATTGATTTGTGTGTGGAAGAGCGAGGAGTGGAATCAGATGTTGGCATCATCTCAGTGCAAATGATAAGGAATTATGTTGATTTTTATTTTAATTATCCTTTTATTAGTACTTTTTGGATTAGTAAATATGAAATCACAGCACCTATGATACAGAGCATTCAGCATTATGCTCATTTGGAATTTAAGAATGACAAGGTCCAGTGAGCCTTCTCTGCTCTCAGTATCCAAGAGAGAGAGACATCCTTCTTCCAAACCCAAGTCCTCCAGGACTCCAAGGGCTTTCCCAGCACTGCACCTTGCCGTAATACTACAATTCAAATCAAAGTTACAAAATGGAATAATAGAGAACAAAGTTAGAAAGTCATAACTGGGCTAATATCTATGTAAAGAATCCCTCTCACAGGAGACCACTGGATACAATAAGCAAACAAATAAAAAGAACACATGATATGCTTCACTCCCACTTAGCAAATTACTGCTTATACATGGTACCTGCTTATACCTACGCTGCTCTAGTTAACTCATCTGCAAGCTGAGCCATTTTGCAAGTCTTTAGTAATAACAGTCACCTAAAAACATACCAGAATCTAGCCAAGTCAGCCCTAGAAATTGGTCACATGCATTATTTCCTGCAAGGATGTGGTCACTTTAACACCTGACAGAGCCATAACGCTACAGCATCACGTGATCCAGGAAAACAGCCCGGGATGTCACCTCCTTCCTGGGGTTGTAAAACCAGAAGACAGACAGGGCCAATTTGGCAAGAAATAGGAATGGGGACAAAATAGGCAGCACCAGTCACATATGGGCAATTTGCTCTACACCGTGATTTCAATTGAAGTGCCAGAAGAGACTGACAATGTCTGAATAAAATTGCTGAGCAGGGCCCAATATCCAAAAAGCTTCATAAATGCAGCTGAACCTAGCAGTGTGAATGGTGTCTCAAAGCCAGTGCTCAGCTAAAAGGGTGATGGTCATGATACGAGGGGTACTCATCTAGACTAGGGTAATTTGCACCAGTGTAGCACTGATGTATTTACATTGGGGCAGACCCTTAGTGTGGACACACTGCACTTCTACAAAATGGGGTTGGCATCAATGCAGCTTATCCCAGTCAAGTTCCAGGGTAAGCTGCCGTGGTGCAGCATCTACTCTGAGGGGGTTGCAACGTGTAGCTACACTGGTGTGACGCAACCAAGCAGAAGCAAAGCTTCAGTAAGGGGAATGTATGGAAGGAAACCTCACATGGGGGGAGGGATAGCTCAGTGGTTTGAGCATTGGCCTGTTAAACCCAGGGTTGCGAGTTCAATCCTTGAGGGAGCCATTTAGGGATCTGGGGCAAAAATCTGTCTGGGGATTGGTCCTGCTTTGAGTAGGGGGTTGGACTAGATGAGCTCTTGAGGTCCCTTCCAACCCTGATATTCTATGAACTGTGACCGCTGCTAAGAGAGAGAGATCCTCCTGACCTCTCCTTCTAAAGCATCAGATCGCCCAGAAGACTGGCAGTGTCTTTGGACTAGGGTCAGAAACAGCACCAATAAGTCTTTCAAACCAAGCAGAGATCTCTGATGCATTGACAGTTGACAGAGACAGTGCTGCTGTAGCACCAGATTACATAGCCATTGAGGGCAGAAGGCTCTTTGATGTCTGATGCCTGGTTTACACTTAAAAGGTAGATCGACCTAGCTACGGAGTTCAGGGGTGTGAAAAATTCCTGACCACTATGGTTAAGCCATCCTAACCTCCAGTGTAGACATGGTTTGGCAGATGGAAGAATTCCTTCATCAACCCAGCTCCCTCCGAGACCAATCCCTGTACCACGTGCATCTGTCCACATGCTGCCTATGTTTTGACTTCCTCTTTACCTTATCTCTACATTCCTAACTTATTTTGTCCCTTGCTATCTAGTTCATAGCAAACAGTTCCTGGGGTGTTCTTCCTCTTCTCTCAGCTGGTTCTGACATTCTGTCTTTTTAGCCTACTAACCTATTTACTTCGCTTATTTAGCACAAATGTCCTGTTTTAGCACAAATGTCCTGTTTTCAGCCTGATGATTCATTTATCTTCCTAATGCTATCTTCCAAAGAATGGGGCCTCCCCCTCCATGTATCAATCACTCATGTCAGGCTTCAGCTGCACTCCCTCTCGGGGAGGTGGATTACCTCCTACATTGTCAGAAAACCCCCCTCCATTGATGTCAGAAGCGTCTACATGATGAGGCTACAGTGGTGTAGTTGCAGCCATGCCACTGTAGTGTCATAGCATAGACTAAGCGTACATCTACGCAGTAGTCAAGAGTGTGACTGTGACATGTGTAATCATAGCCGAGCTTGCTTTGAACTAGCTCAAATAAAATAATGACACTCCAGCAGCACAGGCTAGCTGCTTGAGTACACACCTAGTGTCCCCAGGTGCGGTTGTACAGCCCGGGTGGTTCTGGTTTCACTGCTAGTGAGATTAAAGCTAGCTCAGGTACGTCTACCCACGCGGCATTGTAAACTAACTTGGGGCATGTGATTTTTATACAGAGTCATAACAACCTCAACTTTGGCTGAGTCTAGCCAGATGGGAGGTGACACCGTTTTTGTCCCAACGCCGGGAGGCCTGATTCTCATGTACGCTAAGCCCTGCTCTGGCAGTGTAAGGGGGCCTGAAAGCGGGTGCAGACCCTTAAAGGTCCCTTTAGACTGTCCGAACAGTGTAAAGGGGTCCCTGGTATAAATCAGAAACAGGCCAGGGTCTCTGTTATTGCTTTGTAAAAATTGAACTCTGCTCAGCCTGTACTTTGTGTGGGTTTGTTTGCTAGAAAAGCCATCCGCAATCTCCGATTAAAATTTGGTGTGCTGTATATTCACAAGGCCCTGCTTTCATGACAGCTGGGGCTTTTTCTAGATATTGCTTTTACTTTCTCTATGCAGTTTTACATGGCTCATTCCTATTCTCATGGGAGTGATAGAGAGACGAGTGGGGCGGAAGGAGCAGCTCACAGCAGCCTCTGATCCGCTGCAAAATTCTTTTACTCTTCTGGATCAACCTGGGTTCTGGGGACCATCTTCAGAATGATTGGCTTCTTGGGCTGCAAGAAACCCTTCGTGTCCAGCACCAGAGGGATCTTCACCATTAGTAGAGAAAAATCAAAAGAAAGCTAGTGAATGCAGAGAGCTATAAAGGGACACAGCAGACATTACACCCCTCCCAGGCTTTTCTGACAAAAGCCCAATGCCCTGGGAACAACTAAGGGCATGTTGTCTACACGTCGGTGTGGGGTTGTGATTCCCAGCTTGAGCAGACATACAGGCGCTAGCTGTCATCAAGCGAGCATGCAAAAAATAGAACGTAGCCATGGCAGCATGAACCGCAGGAGGGGCTAACTGCCCTGAGTACATACCTAGGGTCTCTGACGGGGACACACTCAGAGCAGCTACACACTATTTTTAGCATGCTAGCTCAGAGAGTGCTTGATCTGCCAGCTCCAAATGTGGACATACCCTACAAAGCACCCATTTAGGGTGACCAGATAGCAAGTATGGAAAATTAGGACCCGCGAGTGGGGGTAATAGGTGGAGCCGGCCCTGGGTGCAGTACAGGTATAATGTTCTCCAGTAGCAGGATCAATATTGCCTTCAATTCTGGCCCCCTAAGATATTGATATATAGGGAGGAGCTCAAAGGAGAACCACACAACGGATGAGGGAGCTGGACATACAAGGATAGGTTTTATGAGGTAAATCTTGGCTGAGCAATGACTAAACAGGGACATGGTAGCAGTCTGTTAATAGCTGATAAGTGTAAACGCTAAGGCGGGAGAGGTATTGTATGTGACATGCAGGAGTAATGGAATGAAACGAAGAAAGGATTATCAGACTGAATAGCCGGAGAAACTTCCTGTCAGTGAGAGGCACCAGGCAGTGAAACTGTCTGTCCCAGGGACAGGCTGGAAACATCGAACCAGGAGACTTTTAAAACTAGTCTGGATAGAGCAACAGAGGATGTAGTGCTGGGAACAGTCTTGCACTTGCAGAGGATGGGTAGGACATGGTCTATTTCCCTGTCTAGCTCTTAGGGGATTCAATGCTGCTGAGATTCACCAGTTCAAGCAGGATACCCAGCATCCTCCTTCCCAACAAGACAACATCAACAACGCAACAGGTTGCTTCAGGCTTCCTACGGGCTCATACCAGGAATCCTGAGTAACCTCCTGATGCCTGAAGTTTGGCTCTCAGTACAGCCTGCATCACTCAGCCCAAGGGGAAAGCAGTCTCTTTGAGCATATATTTTGGAGTGGTATTTTGGTGGGCAAGCTGGAAGAGCTACATAAAGCTACTGGCATTAGTGATATGATACATATTTAACTAGTCTTCCTCTAATTAAATGAAACGGATCCATTTCAGGACTAGAAAAGTGTCTTTAGACTCAGGGGAGGCTGGGTAGGTCAGTGGATTGTTAATGGGCTGCTACAGTCTTTCACCTCCAAGTTAACAGTTCAGTTACAGCTCAGGTCAGTAGAGTTTAGAGCTGAGCACTCACAGCCAAGAAAAACTTCTGCAAATATCTGTTTGATTTTTAAAACAAATCTGGTTTGAGCATGTTCCTGGCCATTGGGCTCATCTTCCCCCAGCAAACAAGCTCATGGACAATGACGTCCTTGGAAACGGCACATTTTACGGGAGTGCTGTAGAATATTCACAGAAAGCAAACTTAGAATTTGAAATTGTAAGAACCTGCCCTGAAAACCTAAGAATAACACTCACTTAGCTGGGAACAGAACAAACTTTTCCCAAAGCAGTTACAGACAAAGAGCTTACAGCAGGGATTATTTGACATATACTTTCAAATAGCAAATTGCACCTACTTTATGTCAAATATAAATTGCACCATCTCCAACTTTCTGAGTGCCTTGCTCAATCAGTACATGTATGAATCTGAAGCCCAAGCAAGACTGAGGACATGCTGACAGGAGGAAGGAGGTAGTTTGAAGAATTTGCCTCATCTATATAAGATCTCCCAATATCGAAGAGCCTAAGCCCTGACCACTAGGCAACACTTCCCACGAGCGAAGACCATCACAGGAAGTAAAACAAATGATACAGATACAAGGCTGGATTCTCACCGGGGTGTCTTTGCAGGTTCTGAAGGAAAACCTTTGCAACAGCACAATCATGGCCACTTTCAGGCTGAGAAGAGCAAACCTCATTCCAATGCAGTTCCTGGGACCAGCTCCAAAGGGCAGGAAAATGTAGGGGTCAATGCTCTCTCTGTTGTCTTTACTGAACCTGTTCCAATCAGAGAAATGAAGAAACAAGTTATTGTCTCAGGACCTGTCCTTTGGCATGCTCAAGGGATTGGGAGGAGGCAAAGGCCTGTTTTGCATATTTCAATCAGAACTCATCTATTTCCCATGTTCCTCCATCACCGTACAACTTCCATGCTGGTGCCTAGAATTTGCTGTATATCTTCAGGGCCTTCAAATGAGCAGGAAGTCCTAGAATATACTAGTGATTTCAGAGTAACTCTGTTCTCAGAACTGAAGTTGAAATCCTTCTCGTCCCAGAAACTAAACCCAGAGTCCATATCACAAAAACCAGCTCTAGATCTTCTTATACCAAATAAATGGACAAACAGAGCAAGGGTCTCTCCCTGTCTGGTCTGTACAAGAGCTAGCTTTTGAGACGTGCCGCTCAGAAGAGAAGAGATATTCTTTCTTTGTGCTGCAAACCGGACAGGATCAGTGAAATAAAAGAGCTTTGCCAGTGAAACATTTAAATAATCCTAAGTCAAAATGACAACTTATATTTTTATAGCACATTCCATTCCAAAGTACTTCACAGATTTAAATGGGTCTACAAACTAGATAAGGCTCACTGCAATCACCACTGAAATAGAGCCTCTGGGGTAGAATAGAGCAGCTGTTTAACGGCAGACAACAACACTACACAAATGCTTAGACTAGGAAGTGAAGACGAATACTATATCTAACTGTAATGGGGAAAGGTAGGCTAGGTAGATTACAATATCCCAGGCTGGAATTTAGCTAGAATACCCGTACTCTTATGAAAAGCAGCATGGGAACATTAATCACACAAGTGGACAAAATGTCAATTTTACACTTCATCTGAACCAACAGTACCTCCAGAAGGCCAGCACTCTAGCTTGAGTCTGAGGTACATATGCAGTGCTGACCCAGAGGAACGTGTTACACCTACTTAATTCCCAACACCGCTTCCCAGAGCACACACACACAATGTCAGGTGTTCCTTGGAGCTCACCCATCCAACTGCTGAGGTGGCCCTAC
This sequence comes from Malaclemys terrapin pileata, assembly GCF_027887155.1. Lineage (NCBI taxonomy): Eukaryota > Metazoa > Chordata > Testudines > Emydidae > Malaclemys > Malaclemys terrapin. Next base: position 78,130,540 of record NC_071514.1, on the reverse strand, counting down.
CATGCCTGGCTTGGGAGAGCTGTTTGGAGCGCATCACAAAGAGGCTAAGTTGACTTCAGAGTAACTTGTGCGGAACTTCTAGTTCTTTAGTCATTTTTACGTTATTCAGTCTCATCTCTAATGCTGTCCCCTCCTGAGTGGTGCTATCTGCCATCAGTTGTATCACTTGCCAGCTATGTATCTGATACTAAAGCAGAGTTGGCCACCTAGCACAGTTCTCATCACTGTGCGTAAATCCAATTGGGTAATTACATTTCATCTGTCTAAGATTCCTCATGCAGTTTCAGCTGGACATGTTATTCTTCACATCTTCTAAACTTTGGCCTGGTGCTGTCATGCACTGTTAAACAGCTGCCCTGTTTCACCCCAGAGGTGGGTGCATTTCAATGACTGGGGATTAGTCTGCAATAGTTTGTAGAGTTTGGGCTCTTCGCATGAAGACTGCTATATAAATGTCAGCACTTAATATCATTATTGAGAGAGAGAATTATTCCTGGCTCTCTGTGCCAACTCAGAATAGCTGCTGGGCCTTTTGCAATCCAGTGAGGGTTAGGCCACCTAATTCCATCAGATTCTTGCCTCATTTCTCAGGGTCTGACCCATCAGTAATTCCTGAGCAGGGAACATTCATAACGTGAACTGGAAAATTAAATTTTATTTTCTACACCCCTTTGCCCTTCCATTGCTGATCTGCATGGCACCGTGCCAGTCACCCTATTGCTCTTGCTTTAATGTCTGGCCATAAACCCCTCAGAGTTATAGCGGCTGAGCACTGGTTTCAGTGTCATTTTCTTCAATACAGTTAATTAAATTCCATGCACAGTTTATGGATGTAGATCATAAAACTCCCTGCGCGGCAACGCTAGGACTGGATGTCAGACATTAATAAATGCCTCATTTAAATGCTATAGTCACGCTTCCCCCATTTTCGCTGCCATTTTCACTCACAGAGAGGAGGAAGCAGCACATCTTCCCTCTCCCTGGCCCTTACCTCTCGGGCCTGAACTCTTCCGGCTCTGCCCAGTATTCCGGGTCCTGATGCAGCACGTAGGCTGGGATCAGTGTCACGGTGCCTTTCGGAATGGTCACTCCGTTTATCTCAATGGTTTTCTTGCAGACTCTTTCGATCCGCCCACCTGCGGGGAAGAGCCTGAGGGTTTCGTTCACCACCATGTCGAGATACTCCATCTGCAGGATGGCGTCGTAGGTGGGAGCAGCCTGGGGAGGGAATGGCAGAGGGAAACAGATTTTCAGGTACAGAGGAGGCCATCTGAGGGCTTGCCTGGCTGCGTATATGCACAATAGCCATGCTAAACAGATCGGGATGACGATGGGACCCGGGGGCAAATCGTCATGTCCACCTCCAGCAGGACAGCGCCCTCTAGCATGAGGCTGAGGTTCTGGTACAGTGCTGACCCAGAGGGCTGCTACTTTAAATACTGCAGCATCAGGATGCCAAGATTAAACTGGGGCTAGTTAGGCCCCGTCTTGCAGATGTGGGCTCAATGAGGCTCCTGTATCCAGGTTCCCCTTCAGTAGCCTCTGCCTGTGTCATCCAATCCAGAGGTTGTCTAAGATGGACACCAGGGAATGACCTCAATCCCCGTCCTTGGTCCTGCCCTGCCATTCCAGGTGCCCCCTGGCACAGACAGGCAGGTCGCACGAGGGAACTTCCATAGACGTCTCTGCTCCCTGATTCACCCAGATGCTATCGAAAGACTGGGATACTATGGCCAAAGGAAGCCTTGGTCACAATAGTGCATGGTGTAGGATTGACAGCCCTGGTGGGGAAACCTCCTATGCACAGAACAGATGCTCCGCCTTCCACCCAGGTTGAGCTCAGCCCCCGCCCAGCAGCGACCAGAGTGCGTCTGCTGGACCCAGAGCCCTGCAAACCCCTCTGACCTTGTTGGGAAGAGCGGCGTCAATCTCCTCCTGCAGTCTCTGCTGCACGTCGGGGTGAGTGGCCAGGTTATATGAGAGGAAGTTGAGGGTGGAGCTGGTGGTCTCATAACCAGCTAAGATAAAGACAAGGGCCTGCGCCATAATTTCCTTGTCAGACAGAGCTGGAAAAAGAGGAATGAAAGCACACAGGGAGGGTGAAGCCTCCCTTCTATACACTGACCAGCTCAGATGAGAGCCCTATGCCTGGGTTTACTACAGTTCCTTTGCTGATCTTTTCACCACAACAGCGAAAGGTCCATCTGACGTGGGTTAACCCCTCTAGAATCCAATAAGCAACAGCGGCAAGTGGTGGACTTGACTCCCCTCTCACCCTGGTGTAAATCAGGAGTAACTCCATTAAAATCAACTGAGTCACATCCACGTCCGTGAGATGGGAAACAGGCCCATTGAGTTTATTCGCTGCAACACAGCAACCTGAAGAGCAGGCGTAGGAGAGCCCCTGCTCTGGAGAGGGTTTGCGGAACTGCACTCCTGCTCCATAGAGTGTTTGAAAATATAAGAACGTAACAGAGATATTTATAGGTGGACAGATGTCTGAAATTCTCCCCTAGGCTCTGAGGTGAACTGCAATCTCCTGAGGGAAGGTCTGGACTGTGCTAAGCACGCTGGCAGCACTCTGCAATAATTATTATTTAACAATTCTACTGCAAAGTGTCAGAGGCCACAGTCAGGATTGGGGCCCCATCGTGCAAGGTGCTGTACAATCACCTGCCCCAAAGAGCTTACAAACTAAGGAGAGGGATAAAATAAAACGATGTACAAATTTTACTTATATGACACACATTTTTATACTTGATTATGCATTGTTTTAAAATATAACCACGACATCTGAACTCTCTTTGATTACTGTCGCGGGGTGGTTACCTGGCTCCTGAAATAAGAAGAGTGAGAACAGCTGGGGGAAGCAGCCACAGTTGTGGCCAGCTCAATTAGGGCCCAGCTGGCCATGATAAGAGGGCCGGGGGCCAGGAGCTGGAGGAGTCTCTCTCCAGCCCTGGAGGGAGAAGGGCTAGCTGCCATGGAGCAAGGTACCTGAACTGGAGCAGAGGTACTGGGGCAGGAGAGCTACAGCCTGGGGATAGGCAGAGGCAATTGGTCCTACCCGCTTGCCAGTGATGAGTGGCCATGACAGACTGCCGTCTGCCCCAGTGAGCGGGGGCTAGATGACGACTGAGGCAAGGTGGGTGTAGAGGGGTAGGGATTCTCCTGGGAGGGGAGACCCAGAGTGGGGGTACTGCAGTGGGCAGAACCCCAGGGTAAGGGGCACCGAGGTCCGGGAGGGACACGGGGGCCCTAAGGCAGGCGAGACACCGGCCTGCAGAGGGCTCTCTGGGCTGTACAAGAACTAATTCCCAAGACGACCAGCAGGAGGCGCCGTGCCAGTGAGTCGTTGCCTCGCTACAATTACCCTTGGCCTCCCTTTTACTGCTGGCTGAGTTTCTTATATAGGGTCTTGACGAATGGCATACAGGAAGGCAGAGTAGTTATTGGTTTTCCAGGGAGGGCGTTCCATGTGCAGAGGAAGACGGGATGAAAAGAGCGATGGGAATGACAGACAGGTGAGTGATCAAGGCTAATGTCATTGGCAGAGTATGGGAGGACGTGGCAAGAGACAAGGGCAAGGGCAGAGAAGTAAGGAGATATAGAGAGAGATATTAATTATAGTAACTAGGAGCACCTAGGGCCAAATCCTGAGTCATTTGCCCTGCTGGCTTTGATGGTTTGATGGCTCAGATTTCACACCGGGAAATCTCCAGTTAGGTTGATTAAGTGCCTCGGGATTTGCTTCTAGCTCATTAGGTTTGATTCTGTCCCATTTCATATGCAGCACACATCATTACTGTTCTGATTCTCAAGAGTGCTGAGAATCAACAACTCCCATTGGCTTCAGTAGGGATTGTGGGTGCTCAGCATTTCTGAAACTCCAGCTGTTGGCATTCAATTCTCTATTTCCGAGAGAGATCCAGATCACAGCATGCATTTCCGGAAAGCACAGAACTTGCTTTGGCGGGGGTGGCAGGGGAGGCATTTCTGGTCATCCTACTGACATGTACTAAAACCCTGCCCCTCCAAAACTCTATATGAAACATCCCAGCTAGTGGCTGGGAGGAGGAGGGGCCTGCAGCCTTACCTTTATAGGAGTGTGTCGTCTTATTAGGTTCAGAGCTGCCATTTGAGCTCTGCGAGTCAACCATCAGCTGCAGGAAATCCACCCGGTCCTGGGGATGGAAGGACAGAGTCAGGGCAGATCTACAGCACAAATGAAGGTGTGCTTGCAGTGCAGGTAGGCATGCCCGTGCTAGCTTTAATCTAGTTAGCACAGGTAACAATAGTAGTAAGGACATGGTGGCATGGACTTCAGCGCAGGCTAGCACCTTGAGTACATACCCAGGGTTCCCTGCACGCTTGTATTGGGGCCGCTAGCCTGCACTGAAGCCCATGCTGCCACATCTTCACTACTGTTACCCATGCTAACTAAATTAAAGCTAGTGTGGGCTATGCTATAATCACACCTTTGTGTGCTGGGTAGATGCACCCTCAGAGGAGCAGTGGGTGGAATGAAAGGCTAGTCCAGCACAGGCTTCCCCTCTGATGCTTCAGTCCCAGTTCCTCCGTCAGTCCAACAGCATAAGGAGGATGAGAAGGAAGCCCTCAAAGCATGGTGGCTAGGAGGCTCCTTAAGGTGCAGGCTGGAGACCCATTTTGAGCAAGGGAATGATTTTCTTCTCATGGAAGCCTGAGCAGGACATTTTTCCAGTCTCACCCAAATTTGGCAAACCGAGAGCTAGTATGGAGTGTCGCCTTTGGGGACGGGCTCAGACATCTTCCCCACAGAGGATATGTCTACACCAGAGCTGAAGGCGCAATTTCCAGTGGGAGGAGACATACCCGCGCTCGTTCCGATTGCGTTCGCGTGCTAAAAATAGAACTACAACTGCATCAGCATGAGCAGCGGGAGGGGCTAGCCACCTGAGAACGTACCTAGATTCTCAGATAGAATTCCACTTGGGGTGCTTAGGCCTTCCTGCTGCTTGCGCCGTTGCAGCCACACATCTATCTTTAGCACACAAGCTCGATCAGAGCTGGCCTGGGTCTGTTTCCTGGAGCTGGAAATGACATCTCCAGCTCCAGTGTAGTCATACTCTCGGAGCGAGCGCATGCATGATAAGGAAGACGAGGTGGGCCAGACTGACCGAGTGGTCGTTCTTCTGCCGCTCCTTCTTGATGCGCTGGATGATGTTGAGGAAAAAGTCCAGGAATCCCGAGGGAAACAGACTCACGTTCATCTTCTCCAGCACTGGCACGAGGAAGGGGAACATCACTGAAAAGGAGAGAAACAAAACCGTTCCCCTCGCTGTTAACAGACTGCAGTAAGATGTGAGCTCCAAGGCACAGCGGGAGAGGGAGCAGGGTCTGGGCTACTCGCCAAGAACAACTAGCCTGCCAAATCACCTTTTTCTGGTGCTTCTGGCTCTAATGACAACTGGTGACTCCCAATTTACTTCACCTAGTTCAGACGCCCAGTCAAGAGGGATAACAGGAGCCCACGGTTGTGGGGTGGGTGGGAATTTCACTTGAGAATCTCCTGACTTTTACCCCTCTACTTAGCCAACTGTGGTGCCACATTCAGTGTAGTTGTCCTGCCAAGGGAATAAAAGTTCTCCATCTTTCCTCTGCATCCAGTTATTTTGCTGGGTACTGCAGACTGAGCTGGCCAAAAGAATGGGGGACAATCTCTCTATATAAGTATCTTTACAAACCTGCCTGGGGGCCTGATCCTACAAGGGGCTGAGCACTTCCTGAAAAGTGAAGGGGACCCTGAAATCACCAAGGAGATGATGGGAGATAGGGTACACAGGCCCTAAGGCACTAATCCAGGAATCTGAGTCTTTAGGTGTGTAGGATCCTCATACCTACTGACAGGAGCAGTGGGTTAAAGAAATTGAATGAGAGATACTTCTTGATGTAGGCGACCAGGGGGTCGTTGGGGTTGTTCATAGAGTCGATGTTCACACTAAATGAAGTGCTGGCCACCACATCCAAGCTGTAGGCGCCGAAGATGCTGAGGAGAGAGGTGGAGAAAATGAATGCGAGAAACTCAGCAGGACTAGGGGATCATCCCAGGGAGAATCCTCAGCACGGAGAACTTCCCCTGCTCAAGGACTCAATACCTCCAAAAGCCTGGAACCTTGGTCCTATCAAAATCGAGTCCTTGCCCCAGTTTGGATATGAACAGGACACACTTCCCCAGTTTTTGCCAGTTCCCTTTATGACTAAATTGCCCTCAATCTCTCTCTCTATGAGCCCAGCACACTGGACGGTAGGTGGATGGAGCTGAACTGCAGTACAGGGTAGCAAAGAACATGCTCTAAATTCCATCAGCATTTGAGAGCAAGCACCTCTCATCTCTAAAAGCGACTGTTAAAATTACCTTAAAATGCCTTTTTCCCCTTCTGCAGTTTGTCATGCTCCTGGGATGGGCCTGATTTCTCCCATCCCCAACAAGACTCTGCCCCTTCCCCCCATCCCACAACAGCTAGTAGAATGACAAAACCACAGAAGTGTAGTGACTAGAACTGGTCTTGTCTGATCCGGGCAGAGAGAGGCAGCACGCAACTGAGAAATGTGCCATGAGCAGGACTGTTATGGAGATTGTCTCCATGTCACATCTCAGGAAAGGTGGGGGAGAAAAGTGGGAACGTAGAAATATCTTTGTGGGGGCCTGGTCCCTATTGTGGAAGCATCAGACTATCCATGTGCATTTTAAATAAAGGTAAACACATCTTTACAGTGTGATGGGCATTGTCTCGAGTGGAAGATGCTGTGTGAAGGCTGTCATAGCCTCTCCAACTCAGCTATACTTCACAGAGATGAAATGTGCAGCATGCTTAGGGCAAGCTAGAGCCAAACCAAATTCTGTGGCTGGGGCTACCTTTGAACTCCAAAGACTTGCTCCCCACACCTGTGGTGAACACAGGCTCTTTCCTGCCAACCCAACAAAGCTACTCACCTTTTCATTTCCAGGGATTCGTCGTTATCCACTTTCTTCTGGATGTTTTTCACTAAAATCTCTCCATGGCGATTCATGAGAGGAAACATCTGAAATGCAAACCAAAGCACGAGGCATTGCAGACACCTTCTGGATCCTGAGGCAGGGTCACCGCTAGGTAACTCAGCATTGCTATATGCTGGCTGTCCCCTCATAATGATCAACACTCTGGTTTGAGGGGGGCATCATTACAGCCAGGGATCAGACATGGTTGGGGATAAAACAGGGTTGCTCTTATCTCTGTAGTTGTTCCACAGAATCATCTGGGTGTGAACTAAAAAGGGGTCCCCACCACAACACACCCAGCTTCCCCTCCAGAAAGCATCACATGGTGCAAAGGCCAATGGAGTGCCGTCCATCAGTGACACAGGAAGATTCTGTAGCTGTCTGCCCTGAAGGGAGAGCATAGGTGAAAAGGATTGAGAAACCCATGTAGTTCATCTCCCGGCTACAGTGTGGAAAGCACCAGCAGTCAAGCACCCACTCTTAGTGCTGGGCAAATAGGGTTTTTTTCTGGTTTGGGGGCAATTCCTAAAAATTGGGAGGAGGGGAAAAAACTGTTTTGGGTCAAACTGAAAAGGTGTTGTTTGTTTGTTTGTTTTAAAAAAATATTTGGCAAACCAAACAGTTGAAAAACATTTCATTTCAGGTTGAACAAAATGTTTCATTTTGACAAAATCAAATTGTTTCATTTAGATTTTCACCATTTGTAAACTTAAAAAAAAATTAAAGGAAGCTTTTAAAGGAAAAGTCATTTCAAACAAAAAAAATCAAAACTTTTCAAAAATGTCAAAACAAAATGGCTAGACTTTTTTGGGATTATTTTTCAAATTATTTTGGATTATTTTATGGTCCCGTACTTCTCTATTGCAAGTAATGGAAATTTCCAGAGGCAGGTATAAAGCAGTATGGAGATAACGAGGTTAGTTCAATCAGGGAGGGTGAGGTGCTCTGCTAGCAGTTGAGGTGTGAACACCAAGGGAGGAGAAACTGCTTCTGTATTGGATAGCCATTCACAGTCTTTGTTTAATCCTGATCTGATCAAATTTGCAAATGAACTGGAGCTCAGCAGTTTCTCTTTGGAGTCTGGTCCTGAAGTTTTTTTGCTGTAAGATGGCTACCTTTACATCTGCTGTTGTGTGGCCAGGGAGATTGAAGTGTTCTTCTACAGGTTTTTGTATATTGCCATTCCTGATATCTGACTTGTGTCCATTTATCCTCTTGCGTAGTGACTGTCCAGTTTGGCCAATATACATAGCAGAGGGACATTGCTGGCACATGATGGCATATATAACATTGGTGGACATGCAGGTGAACCCCTCAGACAGAGACCAACATCTACAAGATCTTCACCAAGCATTCTCAAAACTATGATACCCACACAAGGAAATAAAGAAACAAATCCACAGAGCCAGACGTGTACCCAGAAGCCTCCTGCTACAAGACAGACCCAAAAAAGAAACCAACAGAACTCCACTGGCCATCACCTACAGTCCTCAGCTTAAACCTCTCCAACGCATCATCAGTGATCTACAACCCATCCTGGACAATGATCCCTCACTTTCACAGACCTTGGGAGGCAGGCCAGTCCTCGCCCATAGACAACCCGCCAACCTTAAGCATATTCTCACCAGCAACCACACACCGCACCATAACAACTCTAACTCAGGAACCAACCCATGCAACAAACCTCGATGCCAACTCTGCCCACATATCTACACCAGCAACACTATCACAGGACCTAACCAGATCAGCTACAACATCACCGGCTCATTCACCTGCACGTCCACCAATGTTATATATGCCATCATGTGCCAGCAATGCCCCTCTGCTATGTACGTTGGCCAAACTGGACAGTCACTACGCAAGAGGATAAATGGACACAAATCAGATATCAGGAATGGCAATATACAAAAACCTGTAGAAGAACACTTCAACCTTCCTGGCCACACAATAGCAGATGTAAAGGTAGCCATCTTACAGCAAAAAAACTTCAGGACCAGACTCCAAAGAGAAACTGCTGAGCTCCAGTTCATTTGCAAATTTGACACCATCAGATCAGGATTAAACAAAGACTGTGAATGGCTATCCAACTACAGAAGCAGTTTCTCCTCCCTTGGTGTTCACACTTCAACTGCTAGCAGAGCACCTCACTCTCCCTGATTGAACTAACCTCGTTATCTCCATACTGCTTTATACCTGCCTCTGGAAATTTCCATTACTTGCATCTGAAGAAGTGAGGTTTTTACCCACGAAAGCTTATGCTCCAATACTTCTGTTAGTCTTAAAGGTGCCACAGGACCCTCTGTTGCTTTTTACAGATTCAGACTAACACGGCTACCCCTCTGATACTTCTCTATTGTTTAGCTGCAGGGTCTCTGATTCTTTAATTGTTTCCTTCTGTTCAATAACTAATTTTGCAAGATTTAAATCAACTAAGGTGGTGGGATGTGATTGGTTAAAGAATTGTTTCGTAATGGGTTGTGATTGGTGAAAAATACTGTTTGGTAGTACTTTAGTTCAAAATGATTGGTTATGGTACAGCTAAGCCGGACTCAAGTTTCACTATATAAACTGGGGTCCAAAAGGAAGTTCTCTGGAACCTAACTGCAGGACACGGCCCAAAATCAGAGCTGCCAGATCTCAACACCCTGCCAGTTATATTGTGCAGAAGCTGGAGCCACAGATGATCTGACCCTGACTGGCCAGCAGGAAAAATTCATCTGCCTTATTGGGAGTGATGAGCATATATGCTTAGTGTGTAGGGTGACCAGATGTCCTGATTTTATAGGGACGGTCCTGCTTTTGGGGGCTTTTTCTTATATAGACACCTATTACCTCCCTACCCTCATCCTGATTTTTGACACTTGCTATCTGGTCACCCTATTAGTGTGTGTATTCAGTTTTGGTAACTGTTAATAAATAGAGGTTAAGGATATTACCGTGTTAGGCACTTTCACTGGTAAAAGGCCCCACAAACCTGCAGAAGAATACTCCCTGAGCCTAAGAAGTGGGTAAGGGCGGGGTGAGTATATTAACCCCTTGTGCCCACGGAAAAGTAAAGGTGAGGTGCTCTATAGTGTGCGGGTAACAAGCCGTGGTGATGAGAGTGACAGGAGGGGCTGGCTGACAGAGTATGTACCTATTATCTCAGATGGGCACGAACTTGGGGTGGCTAACCTGTCTTGCCACCCATGGTCCCACGGCCACACTCTATTTTTAGCATGCTACCTGGATCACAGCTGGCAGGAATATGTCTCCTTGAGCTGGGAATCACACCCCCAGCGCTCCGACTGCGGATCTACCCATTGTGCTGCTGTCCTCATTGTGAAGAGGGATCAGCAAGAAGAAATCTCAGGTCAATGGTGGGATCCCCGGCAACAGATTGCCATACCCTAGTATGGCAAATCTTGGAAAGAGAATGTAGCCATTTCATTTCCCCAGAGGTCAGTTCTTTACTCTCAGTAAGGATGAGAGGCCATGATGAGGGGCAGAATGGGGAAAAATCCACCACCCTCATCCTGACTGAAAAAACATCATGTTGTGGAAATGCACATAAGGATGGGTAGGCAGAGGCCCTTTTGGCAAATGAGTATAGTAAGGGGATGAGTGGCACAGCAAGATGATTTTCCAGGTGGCTCTGTATTCAGGCACCAAATCCAAATAGCTTTCAAGCCACTGACCCAAACCGGAACTATTAATGTAATCTGGACTTCACCTCCTTTAGTTTCCCGCTGGTGAACGTTGGAGAGAGCACAGTGCGAATCCTTTTCCACTGCTCATCTGTAGCTATCGTAAGGGCAGACTCCAAATCTCCACTTAGACCAAAGATCTAAAGGGGGAGAATAAAGCAAAAGGTACCTGCTTATACAATGCATTGTGGTAGGATTTCAACCAGCACCTTCACATGGCCGTCCTGATCACGAAACTGACTGTGCCCACAACGCCTTAGCAATGGGACCCCTGCTGCCTGCACCAGGAAACTCTAGGATCAAGCCCATTATGGTACTACTGCAATATGGAAGCAAAGACCTTGCCCTGCCTGGTGGGTGAAGCAATGAATTGTATGCAATGCTACAGTATATTTGAACTGAACCACTCCAAATATCAATCAACCTGGCCTCACAACCCCCTCTGAGGTCAGTATCATTACCTTTGTTTTATAAATGGGGAAACTGAGGCACAGAGATGGGACGTGTGACTTGCCCACAGTCACACAGTGAGTCAATGGCAGAGCCGGGAATAGGACGCAGGTGTCCTGTCTCCCAGGCCTAGGGTTACCATTCGTCCGGATTTCCCCGGACATGTCCGGCTTTTTAAGCTAAAAATAGCGTCGGGGGGAATTTGTAAATGTCCGGACTCCCCCCCCCATGCCGAGCGCGCGCGGCTAACAGGGCAGCCGGCCGGATGGTGCCACTTACATGGGGCTCCGACAGCCAGACAGAGCCCCTCCTCCCCCCTGCAGCAGAAATCACTCCCTCCCTCCCTCCCTGCATTCGCAGATCGGCTCCGGCAGTCTGGAGCTCCTCCCCCGCTCCTCCTCCCCTGCTGCCCAGCGTGCCAACGAGCGGCTCAGGCAGTTCCTGAGCAAGTTCACCGAGACATTAGGTGAAGAAAGGCCAACGACAAGGGGGCCAGGGGGTCGGAGAAGGGGCAGGGAGGTTCTGGAGGGGGCAGTCAAGAAATGGGGGGGGGTCGGGAATTCGGGGGGGGGGGGCTTTCTGGGGGGGGTGGATAAGGTTTTGGGCAGTCAGGGTACAGGTAGGGGGTAGGGTCCTGGGGGGCAGTTGGGGGGGGTCTTAGGAGGGGGCAGTTAGGGGACAAGGAACAGGGAGGCTTAGGTAGGGGGTGGGGTTCTGGAGGGCAGTTAGGAGCAGGGGTCCCAGGAGGGGGCAGTCAGGGGACAAGGAGCGGGGGGGGGTGTTTGGGAGTTTGGGGGGGGGCTGTCAGGGGGCAGGAGTGGGGAGAGGGATTGGAGCAGTCAGGGGACAGGGAGCAGAGGGGTTTAGATGGGTCGGGAGTTTTGGGGGGGGCTGTCAGGGGTGGAGAGTGGTTGGATGGGGCGTGGGAGTCCCAGGGGTCTGTCTGGGGGTGGGGGTGTGGATAAGGGTTGGGGCAGTCAGGGTACAGGTAGGGGGTAGATTCCTAGGGGGCCAGTTAGGATGGGGGGAGGGTATCAGGAGGGGGCAGTCAGGGGATAAAAGGCAGGGAGGCTTAGGTAGGGGGTGGAGTCCTGGGGGGCAGTTAGGGGCAGGGGTCCCAGGAGGGGGCAGTCAGGGGACAAGGAGTAGGGGGAGGGTTGGGGGTTCTGAGGGGGGGAAGTGGGAGGCGCAGGGGTGGGGCTAGGGCAGGATGGGGCAGGGCTAGGGCAGGACAGGGGCGGGGCTCCTCCCGTCCTCTTTTTTGCTTGCTGGATTATGGTAACCCTACCCAGGCCTGTCCTGGGAGCAGCCCGTGTTACTGAAAGTTTGCATTGCTCTGAGAAACCCTGCCTTCCCACCACACACATGCTGCATCAGGTCGGCATAGGAAAGCCCTATACTGGGTACCTACCCGGCGATTGGTAAAGAGGGTATAGCACTCTTTCACCAGGATGGTTTTGATGATTACAGGGTCCAGAATAGCCAGGACTGGCTGCCTGCCATCAAAAAATCTAGGCCAAAGAGAAACTCTGAATCAGTCCTATGTTTGTATCAGATAGAGCAGCAGTGTCTTGGTTTAGTCATGAATAAATAATCACCCATACTAATTTACAGTGCCAATACCAACGGGCCTCAATTCTCCGCATCCCGTCCCCTGCAAACTCCCCTAAAACCCGTCAAAAGGGATACGATTCTGAAATTGTTTTATGACTCGGTAAATAGAAGCAATAGGGGTGGAAGAATAGTTCCAAGCGTTGATATCTAGCATTTCTAGCAAATATCTGCACTGCTGACAACAGCATTGCCAAAGTGGGGTGTGTTTGGGCAGGGGGATGCTGATTATCACTGTATTGATTCACTGTGTTTGTGCTGTCTGATCTCTCTCTGTTTCCCCCATTGGTTAATACATCCGCCCAGATTAGCCCAAATGGAAGAAAAATGGATTTCTCTGCACAGCTTCTCAGAAAAGCAGAGGGGGAAAAAACCCCAAACATCTGCTGCGTCTGATTTTTTAACCAAAGTATGTAGAAAAACATTAAAATCCAAGGCTTGGGCCCAGGGGTGGGTGAGCCGGGGGTGCAGGTGCGTGTCTCAGATTTCACAAATCTCAAGCACTTTATCTTTTAAAAATGTTTTGAGCTCATGAAACGTTTCAGAGTTTTGTGCAACAATTTCCCTCTGAGAGGATCCTAAGGGAAATGTGATGAGAGAGCCCCCTGCGTTTCTGGCCACACTGTGAAAGAGGCAATCAGGACTAAAGGTAGCTCATGCCCTGATTGTAGGAGGAGCTGATAAACAAGATAAAAACCTGCAGCAGCAGCCGGCCAGACAGAATGGCAACTTCAAAGGCTCCAGGCTCATTTTGGGATCCAGAAACCATGATTTCTGCGTGGGTTGTAAAGCTGGGGAAAGACGGTCTCCCTTCCTTGGCTGGGAAGGCTTACTCGGAGCACAGGGGTAAGGTCTGGACCGCACTGAGCGGAGGTGCCATTCTCTCAGGGTTAGGTGAAAGGGGAAGCACTCCACAGACAGAAATGGCGTCTCTGACAGTGCTGTGGCTGAGGAACAAGGGAGAGCACAGAGAGAGGCAGTTTGTGCCTCCCTGGGACACCCAGCACAGGTTACAGGAGCCCTGAGGGCCACTCAAATTTGTGTCTTACTACAATGACCCCTATGGGGGTTGGCAGGGGAGTTGAATCTTCCAGGAGCAGGCCGGTCCCAGCCATGCCTCCTCCAACCCTTGCTATGCCTGCCCCTATATCCCAGAATGCCCCTGTGATTGTAGGGGGGCAGCTCTGCCTAGCTGTCAGAGCCACATATAGGGGCTCCCTGTGCTGGAGGTATTCCTGGGGGGCCTCATGCCTACCCTACAAGCTTTTAGCTCCAGGCTAGCTGGCACAAGGGGCTGTAGGGCCGTGTCAAATCTGGCCCAGAGGGGGTAGGATTGGGCTATTTACTAAGCTGCTGTGCAAACAAAAGATCAGAGCACTATCTGCCATCATCCCAACACTGATCTGAGCGTTACAACCCCAACTGGAAACAAAGGGCAAGAGAAGAGGGTGAAGGGGTGAAAGGGTTAAAGGGTAGTTGGGCACATTCACTCCACCTGGGTAATAATCCAATCCTAGCTTGTCGGCCAGAGGGTCGACACCTGGGCCTTATAAACAGGCTGCGAGAGTTCAGGCAAGCAGGCTCTGGCAAAGGGCACTATTAGGCTACCTCTACACAGCAAAGAAAAACCTGCGGCTGACCAGGGCTGGCTCTGTGACCCTCCCACACTGCAGGGTCCTAGAGTCTGGGCTCCAGCCCGAGCCTGGACGTCTACACAGCAATGAAACAGCCCCGAGTGGCCTGGCCCGGGTTTTGCTTTGCTGTGTAGCTAGTGTAGTTAGTGGCTAGAGGCCTCAGGGAGACTAAGGTTGGGTGGGACAGAGCTGGAGAAAGGCAGTGGAGCCCCAGGGAAGGGTTGAGCACAGTTCCCAGAGGACAGGCTGACTCTGGGACTTTGGACTGCACTTGGATATTTATTATTATTAGGACTAGTCACTTCTCAGCTGGAGGGGCTGAATGGTGCCCAAAGACAGACAGCCTGCCAGGGGTGCTAAAGATGAAAACCCCTGCATCATTGCACCCTGACACAAGGGGGCAGTCTCGAGATGAGCACACCCCATTACAAAGAGCCTTTGAGGACAAAGCGGAAGATCTCAGCGTGCTCCAGTAGCCTCAGTCATATTTTCAGCACAGAAGAACTGAGACTGGTGAACCTGAGTTTCCCCTGTGATCTAGCCTACCGCAGCAGGAATTAAAATGCCAAGATAGAGCATTATGTGGAGAAAAAGAGGTTGCAATGACCAATGGCCCTTTGAAAGGATGTAATCGTTATGTTTTGGGGCTCCTCAGATCTCACCATGAATTAGGGATTTTGTTCAGTGGAAAACTCACCCCCAAATTTTACCATATTTCTGGAAACACTTCTTGTCGAAATCCAGAATTCCCTGCCAGAGAGAGACAGAGGTTAGATGTCTGCAGGTAAACAGTGAGCAAAGGAGGGCCGCAGCTTGGGTTTCTCCGTAGCAAACCAGAAATAAATGGCAGAGATGGGTCAGGTGGGCAGAAGAGAAAGGTGGGCTGCCCTGAGGTGCAGATAGGTCTTAACTGCCAAAAAGGGTGTGTTCTTAACTTGAGTTAGCTAACACACCTTTTTTTCTGCAGGGAAGACAACCCCTTAGTATGAATCCAACCACCTGGCCTAAAGGCACCACTAACGGTGACCATCTTTGTTGGATGGAAATAAGGGAAACCATATGAAAAAAGAGTCAATGCTTTATTTTAAGGGGCATTTTAGGGACAAGCCATTTCCCGTGGCATACCGTGTATCTTTCTCCCAAGTAAACATCTCTCCTGCCCTCAGGTGTAAAGTGTAATTATCAAAAGCGTCAATGTAACAACATTTGGAATGACGTGGGCAGTGAGGTGGGCTGGCTGTTCCGAGTACAATCCCACTCCAGACCTTGGAGGTCTTGAGTGGGATTGTACTCGGAACAACGCCACCTCCCAGAACAATGGTAGCTACATTGACTGAAGCATTCTTTCCTGGACACAGCTGCATCTACACGGGTGGTTAGGCTGGTGTAACTACACCTCTACCCCGATATAACGCTGTCCTCGGGAGCCAAAAAATCTTACCACGTTATAGGTGAAACTGCGTGATATCGAACTTGCTTTGATCCGCTGGAGTGTGTAGCCCCGCCGCCGTCCCCTCCGGAGCGCTGTTTTACAGTGTTATATCCGAATTCGTGTTATATCGGGTCGCATTATATCGGGGTAGAGGTGTATGTCAGTCGGGGTGTGGATTTTTCACACCCCGACTGGTGTAGCTATGTCAACCTAACTATTAATATAGACCAGGGTTTAACAATGGTGAATTAGGAACCACAATACAGACTTGACATCAATTCCCCTCTCCTAAAGTTCTGAAGCCAAGTTGCTCCCATGGTTGGGATACAATTCTCTCTAAGGGCACATCTACACGGGAACACTCAGGAAAGATAAATTAACTTACCCTAAAGTAACCTAAAGGGGTGACTTTAAAGGGGTGACTTTAAAGTGCGTTATTTAAAACACATTAAACCCCTCTGTCGATGTTTTTCATTCAGAGTAAAGTGGCCTTTAAGGAACTTCAGATTCATGCCTTGAGTTAATTCAGCTTAACTTTCCTGAATGTCCCCATGAAGATATGCCCTGAGTCTCCTATAGACACCAGGTTTAGACCCCCTATTAAACCTTTGTACAGGAGCAAGGCAGAGACAACCCCCCTCCCTACGACCACAGGTTAGTTAAGAGCCATTATCCTCCGAATGGGCAGATAGCACAAACTCCCACCACTCACATTCCGGTATTCGTGGAATGTTCCGATGAAAGGCAGAGGCCTTGGCCCAGGAATGCCCAGCTTCTTAAAGAATCTGTATGGCCAAATCCCATAACTGCAGAGCAAACAGAGAGCAAATACATGAGCGACAGGTCATTTATACGTGAATGGCCTCTGTGCTGACGGTTTCAACAGCTGTCACCATCACTTAGGTACTGCTGAACTAATGGAGAGAGACCGCACGTACAAAGGCTTTGTCTAGTTGTCTCTCTCTTTCTCTGCCTAATGGGAAGGGGATAAGCGTGTTGCAGGCACATTTACCTTCTTGTGCCATTCTCCATATGGCAAAATCCTCTCCACCCAACTAAAGCCCAGATAGTCATACTCCATGCAGGTGGCATGAGGGGAGAGGAAATCCACCCCCACCCAGTGCTAGGGTGAGGGACAGCTGCTGTTCCTGTCTATGGGCTGGAAAGTAGCCGCATTCCACAGCCCTTCAGTGCTAGTCATGCAGGATACAGTAGCCACGGGATCAGCGTAAAGCAGCCCATGCATGGCTTTCTGACTGGTACTCTAAGGGGCTTTTACCCTGGCTATCAGCTGTTCACAGATCAGCTTGCAGCCCCTACGTGCTTACCCTATGCAAGAGTTGAACCGCGTGGAGAGCCTTGCACCAGCTCTCTGTGTCACAGACGACTGTCACCTGCAGTGCTCCGCAAGGAGTCAGCTTCCAGGTGGTCCCAATAGTCTGCCTTAGCTTCCTTGCCACGTTACTCCACACGGCCTCCTACATGTAGCAGCGCGGGTGTTTCAAACGGAGGTCAGAAGGCTCCGACAAAGCAGCATAAAGTCACTGCCCAAAGCGTAGCAGTTTCAGCAGGGACTCTGCAGTTTGGAGCTGATACCCTTGTCCTTTTTATTTTTATAAGGGCACAAAGTGTGTTCCATTGCCAATGTGTAAAGGATGCAGTATTGGAATCCCCAGCAGGTACGGAGGATTTGGAAACCTGGTGCTGGGATGTGACACTTTCCTGCTGGATAAGGGTGAGATAGAAAGCTCCCAGACGTACCGTGCTGATGGACACGAGACCCTGGAGAGTGGATGTGCCCATCTCTGTTCCCTGGGCTTTTGCTGCCTTAGCTCAGTGAAGCAGCATGAAAAACCTGAATGGGGCATTGCTTCATTTGCAAGAAACATTTAGATTTTATTTCAATACAGTATAACAGGTGGTTGTTGCTGTTTTGGAAACACCATCTTTCCCTCCCCTAACAGAGCCAGGAGAGAAGCCAGAGGAGCTCCAGGCCTCAGTCCTGGAGGGGAGGCCAGCACTTACAAACATGGCTGTAAGGTTAGCCACCCAAATCTTCCCCTTTCCTGGGGGAACTACTTTAGGCACCTAAGGGTATAAAAAATTTTATTAAGATGATGTTAAAAAAAATAGTGAACAGAGTTTGAGCATAGAAGTTTCTGATTATCAGGGAATAACATACAGATTATAGAGGGTGAAAAGTTTGGTTTAAGATAAAGTGGCATGAGGAATACATAATCTGCAATATCCCCAATTGGGGGTAAAATGTTGATGGGTCAAAGTACAGAGATTGAGATATGAGGGTATGAAGTTCATAAAGTGGCTATGTTCAGGTGTGGATTATAATGAGTGGATATGATGATGAGGATGGATTGACCCTCATTTGGTGAGATTTAATGTTTAGGGAGTTTTTGGTTCCAGTTCATATGATCCAACAGAGAAGGTCACTTGGTCCCTTTCTCGTAGTGGGAGAACGATGTCACTCTGGCTCACGCCTCCTGGTACTGTCGGTGGCTGGTGATGTGCTCGATGTAGATGTCCCTGGACCATTGGATGGCGTCTGAGACCATGAGGCGCCGCATGAGACGTGCATAGCGTCAACCGATCCCACAAGTCTGCAGCACACGCTTGTTGCAGGGGTCCCAGGCGCCCAGGGCTCTGACAATCAGGGCGTCCATCTGCACCTCGTAGCCCTTCGCTCTCAGGGTGTCAGCCAGGGAGGCGTACTTTTCCAGCTTACGAGCTCGGGCTTCGCAAAATGCCGGAGTCCTGTTCTCAAAGGAGACCGTGACGGCGACGAGGATGATCTTTTTCTGGGCCTCATCGATGACGACCACGTCAGGTCGTAGCTGGCTGTCAGTATTGGCGATGGTGCAGTTCACGGAGATCTCCCCCAGGCGTGGCGCGATGGCTTTCACCAGGCGGTTCTGGATGGCGTTGTGGCGCAGCTGCCAGGCTCTGGAGTGGGGTTTGCAGCTGCACAGGACGTGGGGCAGGGTCTCATTGGGATAGCCGCACTTCCTGCAATGCTTGTCTCGGTTCCCGTGGTGGACGGCTCCATTGAGCGGGATGCAGTTGAGCCGGGCATGGTGGATGAACCGCAAGTTGGTGAAACAGGTGAAGCCACCCCCGGCGAGGAAGTGGTTGCTGGCGTCCCACTTGCTGGTCAACTCAAAGGCTGTACCCTGGTCCGGTTTACGCTTCAGGGTTTCCACGTACAGCGAGCGGATGGCGGCCTTCAGAGTCCTCTCCAGCAAGCCCCTGGCCGTCGGGGTAACGATGGTGTTGTCGTCGGACCTGATCTGCGGCACCTGGATTCCCAGCTCCTGGCGCTCCTCGCACCACTCCCAGCGGCAGCCAATGCACTTCCCCAGGCGACGCATGGCGTTGGAAGTGCGGGACCACAGTGAAGCGATGTCGTGCCCGTCTCATCCGAATTCCCCATCCAGGGAGCCGCTCAGGAAGGTGGCGATGTCTTGGTTCGAGGGGGCTCTGCTGATCCACTTCTCTGTTGCATCACGCAGAGCGTTCGCCGCAATGTTCCTCACCGTGGCGTCGGGACATGTCAGCAGGCGGAAGGCGTGGGTGATAACCGCGACGTCGCACAGGTCACCCATGCGGGGGACGTTGGCGCCGCCGTGCCTGTGGGCGATGTAGACCATCTCGTTGCTGGCTCTCTGGGGAAGGAACAGCCACTTCTTCACCAGCTTCTGGATGATCTTGTCTGCCTTGTTGAGGGGCACCTTCGCCATGGCAGATCCCCTTAGGGTGAACGAGATGCGTGGGATCAGGAAGGTGTTCAAGGCGTTTATCTTCTGCCACGGTGCCAGCAGGGAGGCATCAATCTTGGCGGCGTCCTGCAAGATCTCCTGGATGGTGTCCTCGGGTGTCTGCCGGACACGGAATCCTGTTGGCATGCCCAGGTGCTGGTATGCCTGCCCCTCTGCCAGGGGGATGACGGGCTCACCCTGGATCTGGAACCCCGTTGTCTGCACCGAGTCCCTTTTGCTGCCGTCAATGTGCAGAGTTGCGCACTTCTTTGCATTGAAGCGGAACCCCATCCAGTCAGTAGCTCGGCTGGTGGCATCTAGCATACCTTGGAGGCTCTCTGGGTCGTCCGCAGTCAGGACTAGATCGTCCGCGTAGGCCAGAATGCTGAGTTTCTTGCTGTGCAGGTCAAAGCCGGTTGGGCCTCTGGAGATGGCTCGGATGAGCGGTTCCATGGCCAGGTTGAAGATGATGGGGCTAAGGGGGCATCCTTGTTTCACGCCGCGGCAGATGGGGATGGCGTCCGTCTCTCTGTCCGTGGCGCGGATGGTGGTGGTGCAGTCCTTGTAGAGGTCCCGGAGGATCTGGATGAAGGTTTCTGGCATCCCGAACTCTCTCAGGATGGCAAAGATGTGATGGTGGAGTATGGACCCAAAGGCGTTGGTCAGGTCAAGCCATGCTACTGCGCACTGCCTCTTGGACTTCCTGACCTCCTGCATGGCCGTCTGAAGGAGGAAGTTGTGCTCGTAGCATCCCTCGCAGGACATGAAACCCTTCTGCACTGAGCTGACGGCGCCCCCGCACACTGACCAGTCTGTGACCCTTGCCGCGAGGCAGCTGGCATACATCTTGTAGATGGTGGAGCAGAGGGAGATGGGCCTCCAGTTGCCGGGGTCGTCTCGTTTGCCTTTTTTGTGGATGAGCACGGTCATGGACTTTTTCCAGGAGCGGGGAACGTGATGGAACTGCTTGCATTTGTTGAAGATGGCAGCGAGCACCAAGCAGCCGGGGTCTCGCTTCTTCAGCAGGGGGTAGCGGATGCCATCTTTTCCAGGGGCGGTGCTTTTGGTCCTCGACAGCCTCGCCTGCACCTCCTGTAGGGAAAAATCTCGTTCCAAGTCCTCTGTGAGGTCGATCCGGGGTAGTGGGGAAAGGCACTCTGGGCGTTGCAAGTTGGTCTGGGCCTTGTGATCAAACACATCCTTGTAGTAGGAGTAGAGCCTCTCGGGCTGGATGGCACAGTAGGAGGAGATCCCGTTGAGGATCTCCCTCATGGCTTTCGTCCGGTTCATCCTGTATAGTTTCTGAATACAGGATGCAGCTGCCGGATCATAGCGGCGGCCGACGTCCCCTCTCCTGCCTTCTCTGGCGGTGTTACGGCTCGGCGCAGGGCATCTGTGAGTGGCCCGTGCGGCTTCCTGGGGTTCCCTCCTTCTGGCCGTAATTTCCGCAGACAGTTCTGCAGTCAGTCTGTCCATCAGGGTGTCGAAGTTCTCAAAGTCCTCAGCCTTTGCCAGCTCCTCCATCCAGGCGGATTGCCACGGCGTGGCGACCCTCGCTCGTGACCGTCGCTCCTCCTGCTGCGTTGTCTCTGCAGGTTCAGGTGCTGGGATCTACACTGCAATTAAAAATCCACAGCTGGCCAGTGCCAGCTGACTCAGGCTAAGGGGCTGTTGAACTGTGGTGTAGACATTTGGGCCCAGGCTGCAGCACAAGCTCTGGGACCCTCTCACCTTGCAGGATCCTAGAGCCTGGGCTCCAGCCCATGTCGGAACATCTACACCGCAATTAAACAGTCCCTTAGCCCAAGCCAGCTGGCACAGGGCAGCCGCGAGTGTCTAACACCAGTGTAGACATAGCCTTACCCTGAGCACTTTGGCCTGTGTGTCTTGACCGAAGTCCCAGAGGGAGTCAGTATCCAAGCTGGGATTGGTCCCTTGCCATCAGACCTCCCTGCCTCTCATATTTTTGGACTGCCCCCCTTTGCAATTAGAGGTCATGCTGCCTGCTGAACTATGGCTAACAGGGAGCTTGCAAGCCACTAGTGCAGTAGGTACATTTCTAGGGTCTGGTCTACACCTACAACATAGGTCAACCTAGCTATGTCGCTCAGGGGTGTGAAAAAGTCACACACACACATACACACCCCGAGAGACATAGTTACGCCAACCTAAGCCCCAAGGTAGACTGAGGAAAAAATTCTTCAGACATAGTTACGCCAACCTAAGCCCCAAAGTAGACTGAGGAAAAAATTCTTCAGCTACCACCTTTCGAACGGGTGGATTCACTGAATTGATGGAAAAGCCCCTTCTGTTGCTGTCGCAAGTGTCTGCACTGCAGCGGCGCCATTGGAGTGCAGACCGACCTTAAGGGTCCCGGTGGAAAGAGTGGGCCCTGGTCTACACGGGGCGGGAGGTCGATCTAAGTTATGCAACTTCAGCTACGTGAATAACGTAGCTGAAGTCGACGTACTTAGATCTACTCACCGCGGTGTCTTCACTGCGGTGAGTCGACTGCTGCCGCTTCCCCGTCGACACCGCCTGCGCCTCTCACAGCGGTGGAGTACAGGAGTTGACGGGAGAGCGCTCGGGGGTCGATTTATCACGTCTAGACTAGATGCGATAAATCAATCCCCACTGGATCGATCGCTGCCCGCCCATCCGGTGGGTAGTGTAGACCTATCCTGAGAGACGTTATCTTTTTCTAAACCGAAAATCAGGTTCTGTCTTTATATTTATAAGCCAACCCAAACTGGGGAGTTGAAGGCGGGAGGTGCTGTGCCCACAGGAGTGCGGGACCAAATAGACCAGCTCTGCTTCACAGTAAACAAGATGCAAGCCAGAGCGTCTTCTGCCGAGTTTCTTTGGCAAAAGGCGTTCGCCCTCCTCTGTGTATTATCCTCTTCCCCTGTTTCTCTTTTCTCCACCCGTAAGGAGTTCTCTGAAGTCCAGTGAAGGCCATGCCCTTCCCTGTTAGGAAGGCCAGTCCCTCTTCTCTAGCTGAATGTCCATTATTTTCCTGGTCTGCTTCTCCCCTAAATGCTCCCAAAGGCCTTGCAAGTACTGGTCAAACACCACGGAAGATCCCCTGTCCCATCGCCTGTTAGAGGCAGGGTTCTACTTACAGCATTGAGAGGCTCACGAAGGCAATGAGTAAAATCCAGGTTTCTAGGGATAAACTCGGAAGGAAATTCATCTTGACTCCCTGCCTGCTCCAAGCAAACAACTCTCAGTTCCAAAGAGGCTTCTCTGCTATTTAAAGTTTTTCAGCCCTCCAGCCGAGTACGGCAGTTTTTCTGCAAGGGATGTTCCTGGTCACGTGACTTAGTAGGCTGTTATTTACTCTCATTGCACGATATTTAACCCTCAAATGGGCTTCTCCCTGGAGTGCCTGTGAAAACTGTCTCTGCTTTCTGTTTGCATCACTTCCCTCAGCATCCTCTGAGCTCTGAGGTGCCTTAGCAAAGCCTATTGGCTTTTAGCCAACCTACCCGTCAGATCCCTCATGCTGCCTCCCCTTTTTCCTAAGCTTAGGGTGATCAGATGTCCTGTTTTTATAGGGACAGTCCCATTTTGGGGACTTTTTCTTATATAGGTGCCTATTACCCCCCATCCCCTGTCCCATTTTTTCACAGTTGCTATCTGGTCACCCTATCTAAGCTAGAGAGGTGCCCTGTGCTGCAGTCTTGAAATACAGCCCACGGCCACCTCATTGCTCTGACTACAGGGGGAGGGCTAAACCAGTCAGCAACAGTGAACTCACCCAAAAGGTCATTTCTGTTCATCTACCCCCGCTGATAGGAACACCGAGGTGAGTGGGGAGGGGACTTGGGGGTTCCAAGCACTCTGAACTCACCTGCGATATAGAACAGTGCTGGGCATCAACTTTTGAAGGGGTGCTACCTGGAGACAAAAAGCTACTTCTCTGACATGCTGCCTGGAATGGGGTCAGAGGAGAACAGGACGAGAGGATGTGCGATACGGAAACTCCCCAAATGGCACCAAGCCAAAGCGTTCCAGGCTAGATGGGTGAAGCAGACCATTTTTCTCCCTGTGACATACACACTCTCTTTTCTTGTCTTATTTTGCTACAACCCTGTGTCTTTAACCCTGTGGTGCCCAATGTATTTACCTTTGTGGGCTGCATACGCAGCTGTGTATGTGTTACGTGGGCTGCATCCACACAATATATATATATTACCTGTACGGCCCTGAGGATGTCACATGGGCCGCAGCTGTGTGCTGACTGGGCCGCAGGTTTAGAACCACTGCTTTAGACCAGGGGGTCTCAAACTGGGGGTCGGGACCCCTCAGGGGGTCACAAGGTTTTTACATGGGATGTTGCGAGCTGTCAGCCTCCACCCCAAACTCCGCTTTGCCTCCAGCATTTATAATGGCGTTAAATATATTTAAAAGTATTTTTAATTTGTAAGGGGGGATCGCACTCAGAGGTTTGTTATGTGAAAGGGGTCACCAGTACAAAAGTTTGAGAACCACTGGTTTAGATTGTGGTCTGGACATCTTGTGCAGAACCGGCTGAGACAATGTAACAATCTTAACCACTGAGAAGAGGGAATGATAAATGCGTCTCTGCAGCCGGCTCAGCTCAGATTCCTTGGTCAGAAAGACACCGACTAGGGCCTGGTCTACACTACAGAGTTAGGTGGACCTAAGCTGACTTGTTTGACCTAGTTTTTGCATGTGTCTGCACCTAAATTTGCCTCCCACCGATACAAGTACCCTGTTACAGTGACGTAATAACACCACCTCCCTGAACAAGGCAGAGCCACAGTCAACCTACTTCCATCGACACAGGGCAAGTGTAGATGCTGCATTACCTGCATCAACCCTCATAGCCCTCCAGCAGCTCTCCCACAATGCCTCTGTCCCTGCAGAAGTGGTTGCTTCAGTCGCAATTTTGAATTGCACTGGCCAGGGGTCACAGACATTGGAAGTCATAGAATCATAGAATATCAGGGTTGGAAGGGACCTCAGGAGGTCATCTAGTCCAACCCCCTGCTCAAAGCAGGACCAATCCCCAACTAAATCATCCCAGCCAGCGCTTTGTCAAGCCTGACCTTAAAAACCACCTCTTCCCCCTTTTCTATCCTCCCCTCCCCCAGCCTGTTTTTGGAATGTCTTTTCTTGAGGCCCACTTTGACGAACACAACCAGGGCTTAAATTCTCATAGATTATTCCCCAGAGGGCCACCCCCGCCTCCCCCCACATGCTATTAAAACTCCAGGGGGCTGAAAATATTTACCAAGCTCCAGCTGAATTTAAGCCCTGAGCACAACTACTAGCCCATCTTTGCAAGCATCTGACCATGCCAGCTCCACACACAGAGCTACTAGATGTGCTCCTGCCTGGAGCAGGCGAGAACTCATGGATCTCCTTCTCCTGTGGTGAGAAGCTAAGGATCAGCCAAAGAAATATAGATATCTACGTGCAGCTTGCATAGGGGATGCTGAAACTGGGGCAGACAGGGATGGACAGCAGTGGAGGGTGAAAGCAAAGAAACTTTGGCAGATCTGCCACTTCTCCAGTGAACTATATGCCATACTTGGCAGGTACCCCACTAGCACCCCACATCTGACTGTGGACATTTAGTGAGAACTTGACCAGGAGACCCCTGCAAGTGCACAGTGAGGAGGAGGAGGTGGATGAGGGTGTGGGGGAAACGGTGGGAGACACAAACCATGAAGCCAGCCAGGAGCCTCCACCGGAGTCAAGCCAGTCCCACAAGGCAAGTGCGCATGAACCTGCTGATGAAGGGGAAGGGAGCTCAGGTAAGTGTGCAGGAGCGCTGCCAGCTTTTCTGCCGCCCTAGGCGGTGGAAGGTCCCGCCCCGAAATACCGCCCCCCACAGAGGCGGCGGAAGGTCCCGCCGCCGAAATACCGCCGCGGTCGCTGCCCCCCAAATTGTAGCGCCCTAGGCGACTGCCTAGGTCGTCTAATGGGTTGCGCCGGCTCTGTAAGTGTGTACAGGCATTCTTCCTTATAAGTGTTTTTTTACCTATTCATTGCCCCAAGTCTTCCCTCTCTCCCTCCCTGCCCCTTTTTCCCCACTTAAAAATGGCACCCATCCCCTCTGAGAACAAAGACATTGACTTGATTGCTCACTTTCCTTGTGAAATGTTAGAAAATAAAGGTATACAGATTATTCTGGCTGTCCAGATTACACAGTCTGCGTAAGATCAGTGTCCTGTGCTCGGACAGTGGGAGAAGAAAGAGGTGGAGGCAAATCAGCTCTTCCATTTTTTGGCTTGTTGGGCTAGGCGGGGGCCAAGTGGAGTACTTTGTTTATGTGACCAGGGATGTCCCTTTTATCCTGTTGAGCAATCTCGATGAAACATTCTGAGAGATACTCTGCAATCCTTTCCTGAACATTTCTATTGTTTCTTTCCCTGCGATAGGAGACTTTCCCATGCAGGGCTGGCTCCAGGTTTTCTGCCGCCCCAAGCGGCGGAAAAAAAACACAAAACTCTCAATGGTGCCGCTCCATTCTTCGGCGGCAGTTCAGCGGCGGGTCCTTCGCTCCCTCTCTTCCTCTTCGGTGGCACTTTGGCGGCAGCTGAAGAGCTGGTACACCGTGCTGGACTGGACCAGCTTCCCCGGTGGTGATTTAAAGGGCCCAGTGCTCCAGCCGCTGCGGGGAGCCCTAGGCCCTTTAAATCACCGCCAGAGCTCTGGCAGCGGGGCTCGGGCGGGGATTTAAAGGGCCCGGGGCGCCACACGAATTCGGTTATAACACGGTAAAGCAGCGGAGCTCAGGTGGCGCTTTAAAGGGCCTGGGGCTCCCCGCTGCTTTACAGCGTTATATCTGAATTCGTGTTCTATTGGGTCACATTCTATCGGGGTAGAAGTGTACTTGTGCTGACACCATTGTAGTAAACAGGTTAGCAGCATACAGTCCTGGCCAGCTTTGGAACATCAGTAGCAGCTGGGTTCTCTGTGACTTTGTCACCCTCAGGAGTGAGACATCAGCCCAAAGCACCATTGCCTGTGAAAATATTGGCAATATTCACTGCACTTTCCTTATACTCACACCCAGAGGCACCCAGCGGTTAATCCTTCCATGCAACAGACCTTCACCCCGCCCCTAGTCCCCCACTAAGCCATACTCACCATGGTTTGTGTTGCAGCATGGTGCTGTAATGAAGTGCTCCAAAGCTAAAATGACAATTACCACTTCTTAGGAAAGGTGTTTATGGAAATAATTAGATTTCTCTTTCTGTTGTGACTGTAAATCTAATGCTGGATCTGTCTGTTTTAATCAGTAGCCTCTGGCATGGTAGCCTTTAAAGGTGTCCCCTCCATGTCTGCTGAATGTCTGACCTGGTCAGAAGCAGCAGCAGACCAGAAAGGGTACATTCGGCGAGATCCTTCAGTCCTCTGCAGCTGCTGACAGTGAACACAGGGATTAGAGCGGCGCACGGGGCGGAGAGCAGGGGGCAGGACTAGGAATGGAGAAATCTGTTACGGGAGGAGTGGCAAAAGGACAGAGAGGAGCAGCAGGAAGTGCAGCAGGACATTACGGCTTTGGTCAGGCAACAAACGGAGATGTTGCAGAACATTATCAAGCTTCATGCACAAAGACTCCTGGCACAGCAGCCTTTACAGTTCCTGGGAAACGCCATGGTTGCGGCTCCCTATAACCCCCAACATACCAGGTGGCAGCATGGCATGAACCCTTACCCTCGTGGCCACCACACACCTGGGGAAAAGAGGAGAACCATAACTACACCTTGTAATAACCGCAGGATCAGCCCCAGGCACAGGGTGCTACATGTTTAGTAACACGAATGAACCCGTGTTATATGTTTTTAATATGCACGTTTATCATTTACTTGGGTTTTACACGTATGGGTCACCCTTTTACAGTGCTGCTAAAATGGGATTAACTTGTGTATTTCCTCTTTAATTAATGTTGTCTCCCGTTTCTTTGCACACAAAGTTATATTTTTGGAAACTCGGAATTCGTTTATTAGTTCACAATAAGCATAAATATCACTTTACAAAATTCGTCACAGGAGACAGTAACCAACCCATAGTTAAGCTCTGGACACACCAAAGCTCACTAGTTCGTAAAAGCATCACACAGCACAGCTCCGGCTGATTGTTAAAAGACCTTTATAGCTGCAACATTAGCTCTTCTGATAGTCCTTGTGTCTAGCTGTTCAAATTCAGCAAATAGTCAGTCCACTTCAAATCTCCCCCCTGCTGGTAGCCTTTCCCTCTTTACTTCACAGATATTATGTAGTACACAACACACAGCTCTAACAACAGGAAGAGTTGCCTCACTGAGATCCAATCTAGTCAGTAAACATTACCAGTGACCTTTGAATCTATCAAAAGCACATTCAACAGTTGTCTTGCACCCGCTGAGCTGGTAGCTAAATCTTTCCTGGGTGCTGTCAAGGCAGCCGGTGTATGGCTTCATGAGCAAGGGGTAGGCTGGGTCTCCCATAACAACTTTTGGCATTTCAACATGGCCAATAGGAATGTGCTAGTCAGGGGAAAATGTCTCTGTTTTCAGCTTTTGGAAAAGTCCTATGCTCTTAAAGATGTGAAAGATCCTGCTCCTCCCCTGACCAGCTCACAATGAGGGCAGTAGATCCTCCAGCACTTCCATAACCACAATTATGGACTCACTGGCAAGGTGGGAGTAGTGCCAGAATAGGGAGATGTGTCCCATCTCTCAAACCATTGCAGCTCAGGACCCCCCACTGTTATAAATCCATCCACTGCTTCCTGCACATTGCCAAGAGTCACAGTCATGTGCAACAGGAGACAAATAATAGCTTGTGCACCTGAATAACAATGGTCCCCACTGTAGATTTTTCAGCTCCAAACTGAATGGCCAGTGACAGATACTAAGCTGGTGTTACAAGCTTCCAGAATGCAATTGCCACTCACTTCTCCACTGTCAGTGCAGCTCTCATTCTGGTGTCTCTGCACTGGACTGTTGGGGCAAGTTCAGTACATAGATCCAGAAATGTGGCCTTTTGCATCCAAAATCTCTTCAGCCACTGCTCATCGTCTCAAACCTGAATTACTATGTGATCTCACCACACAGTGCTCATGTCTTGGGCCCGGAATGTGGAGGTGCTTCATGAATGCCAGCAGCAACCTGGTATTTTATTTGCCGTGTCCAGCAGCATTCAGTCATTGTTGTCGAACATCTTCTCTTCCTCCTCCTCACACAACTGGTTGTAGTAATATCCACTGACGTTCCACAAATATAGTACAATCGTGTGTCCTGTATTAGCAACGGTCATTAGAATTGCGCTGAGCTCTGTAGGGTCCATGCTTCTGCCAGAGAGATGGTGGAGAGACCGAAAAGCAGCGCACAGGACTGTGGACGTTTTTTAAATGCAGGGCCGGCTCCAGGCACCAGCCCTCCAACCATGTGCTTGGGGCGGCACCTGGAGGGGGGCAGCGCTCACCCGGGAAGAGCGGGGCCGCGGCTGGGCTCGCTGCCCTCCCCCGGCGCTCCGGCCGGTCAGGGAGAGCGGGGCCGCGGCTGGGCTCTCCGCCCTCCCCTGCCGTGCTCCCCGCTGGGGGGTGAGGGGCGGCGGGAGGCTTTTTTGCCTGGGGCGGCAAAAAAGCCAGAGCCGGCCCTGTTTAAATGGCACAAGAATTATGAGATGGAATGAGCATTACAGGATGGAGAAGGTGGCATTGTAGGAATTTGACCCCTAGTTCCCAGAAATCCCTGGGTGAATTCTGTTATGCCACCGAGCATTGTGAAAGTGTCCCACAAGTGATTGCCCCAGATGGCAACACAGGCCACACTGGGATACCCACCCGTTGTGCACAGCATTTTCCATCAACGCAACCACTCATGATGAGGACGCACAGTGCCAAAACAAGCAGCGAAGTGTGCGTGTACCCAAGCAATGTACAAAAGCCAGCAGCTGCATGTAGATGTCACCCAAACTTTATAGTCTACCTGGCCTAAGGCAGCGTCTCCCAAACTTTTCAAAGCTGAACCGCTGTGATGGGGTGTCCACCCCCACACAAGGCAAAGCAGGTTAAATTATGTCAATTAACCTTGTATGCTACATCTGGCGGAGAGCCAGAGTGCAATAAAGCCTAATGGAAGAGGAAGTTCACCTGGGAAGGAGCAGGTTGGGCCTGTATAAAGGGATGAAGCTGAGAATGGAAGAGGGCTGCAGGGGAAGTAGTCTACAGTTACTCCCTGAGAGGAGGGAGTTTGGGCTGTTAAACCCAGGGGAGAGGGCAGAAGATAGAGAAGGGACGTAGGAAGGACTCCAGGGAAATAACAACAAGGTCTGGGAGCAAGCCACTATTGCTGGACATAGGGACCCTGGGCTGGAACCCGGAATAGTGCATGGGCCCAGGTTCTCCTACCAGCCACTGGGAAAGTGGCACAGGTCTTGGTTTTGAACCAGATGACTGACTGGAACAGCATGTGGACAGCTGTTCCAATGGGAATTTGATGCTCCAGAAGGGGAGAGCTATACAGTGATCTGCCAGAGGGCTGAGGCTTGAAGAGGGAGCACTGTTAGCCCTGGAGAGCGAGAAGGGACGTGGTGTGAGCATCTGTCAGAAAGGAGGGGGGCACCTGACCTGAAAGGCGCTAATCCCCACACACAGCCACAAGAAGGTGCCCCAGTGGTGAGTGACTCTCATTACAGCCCCCTCTTCAGATAACGGAAACCAATTGCACCCGTCTTCAATCCCAGCATGTGATGTGAAAGGCCTCTGCAAAATGAGAAGACTGGGCAAATCTTCAGTATGATACTCCCATTCCTTTCCGACCTGCAGTGATAGTGATACAGAATGACAGGCAGTGCTATAGTTAACAATAATAGTTGACATTTAAAGTATCATTATTGGCACCTGAATTAGTGACCACTAAAATGAAGAGGAGAGGTCACCCCTCAGAGCTATTGTTTCAGCCTCTCTGCAAAGAAAAATTGGACTAAATGACCATCTACATCCGGTGTGCTGCTGTCAGTCTGGAATCCTCACAGTGCGTGTGAGATATGTAATGGCCACTCGTGAGAACTATTTCAGGGCCAGAAAGTGACACCACCAAAGATTATATCAGGTCTCAGGAGCTAATTATTAACAGAGTCCTTGCTTCAGGATCACGCACCAGGCTATGGGAGTTTGTCTTGATGACATAATGCTTCTTTTCTTGTGGTTGATTGTCTTTTCACTCAGTATCCTAGACGGGGGATATGGGGAGTTCTTTCTATAGCTGTGAGCAGACGCCCTCTTGCTTGCATGATTGAATTAACCTCTCTGAACAGAGCTGGTTTTCCAGTTTGCGTCTGGACTCTCCAAGACTGTATTACCTCAGACACAAGAGTGCTGTCCATGGCAGAGCAGGCCCCCTCCAGCACAGCATGGGCAAGCGAGACAGGCGGAACCAGGCTGGCCAGGACAGTTAACTACAGCACTTCTTCCAAGCCACCATATAGTTTAGATGTGATGGTTTTGGTGACTTATCTGCTCCTTCCCTAGGCCCTGGGAGGACCTGACAAGAGTGAGATTCTGAGAGGAAGCTCATTGGATGTTAAGAAACTCACAGGGCCCAAAAGGCCATTAGGCAAATCTAGCAAGTGGCACTTATGTTCAGAGCCTCCCAATGTCAGCGAAGAGCTTTCCAGCTGGGTTTCTGTCACCTTGTCAAGGCTCCTTCCCCACTCTGAACTTTAGGGTACAGATGTGGGGGCCTGCATGAAAACTTCTAAGCTTAACTACCAGCTTAGATCTGGTCCGCTGCCACCACTCCCAATGTGCTAATTCCCTTCCCTGGGTAGCCTTGAGACACTCTTCACCAATTCCCTGGTGAATACAGATCCAAACCCCTTGGATCTTAAAACAAGGGGAAATTAACCATCCCCCCTCCGTTCTCCCACCAACTCCTGGTGGATCAAGATCCAACCCCCTTGGATCTAAAAACAAGGAAAAACCAATCAGGTTCTTAAAAAGAAGGCTTTTAATTAAAGAAAAAGGTAAAAATCATCTCTGTAAATCAGGATGGAAAATAACTTTACAGGGTAATCAAACTTAAAGAGCCCAGAGGACCCCCCTCTAGCCTTAGGTTCAAAGTTACAGCAAATAAAGGTAAACACCCTAGTAAAAGGTACATTTACAAGTTGAGAAAACAAAGATAAAACTAACACGCCTTGCCTGGCTGTACTTACAAGTTTGAAATATGAGAGACTTGTTCAGAAAGATTTGGAGAGCCTGGATTGATGTCTGGTCCCTCTTAGTCCCAAGAGCGAACTCCCCCCCAAAACAAAGAGCACAAACAAAAGCCTTCCCCCCACCAAGATTTGAAAGTATCTTGTCCCCTTATTGGTCCTTTGGGTCAGGTGTCAGCCAGGTTACCTGAGCTTCTTAACCCTTTACAGGTAAAAGGATTTTGGAGTCTCTGGCCAGGAGGGATTTTATAGTATTGTACACAGGAGCACTGTTACCCTTCCCTTTACAGTTATGACACACCTGTATCCCGGAGATGGTCACGACTTCCCATCCACTCTGGGACTGTGGTTGCAGAAGGCAATTTGTTTTGTCTGGCGGGTCCAGTTCTCTTGTGAAGCATGGCAGGGCACTTCCTTTGCCTTGTCGGCCTCAGCGTTTCTCCCTTGGGTGATAGGGGGCCTGGAGTAAACCAATCTGG
Organism: Malaclemys terrapin pileata; assembly: GCF_027887155.1. NCBI lineage: Eukaryota > Metazoa > Chordata > Testudines > Emydidae > Malaclemys > Malaclemys terrapin. The sequence goes on along the minus strand of NC_071514.1, from coordinate 78,098,275 downwards.
TGACGCCGGAAGGTTTTTCTCTTTCCTTGGATTTTATTTTCCCTTATTTACATGGTGGGCCTCAGGGTTGGCCCAGAAAGTTCTCCTTAAGGGAAAAAAAAAAAAAGAACAAAACCTCCAAACTCACAACGCAAACAGAAATTCTTCCCCCCTGACCCCTCTTCTGGGGTCCTACTTGCCAGTGTTTCCCCAAGCAGCTGTTATCTTACTTTCTTTCCCCATAGGGAGGGAAGACAGCCTTCCACCCAGGGCCGGCTCCAGGAACCAGCCGAGCAAGCTGGTGCTTGGGGCGGCAGCTTGTAGGAAGCGGCATTCCGCCCAATCCTAGGGCGGCACGGCCGCTTTTGTTGTTGTTGTTGTTATTGTTCCGCTCCGGCCGCACTGTAGGGGGCAGTGGCACAGAGGACGGGAGCGCCCTGCAGCAAGCCCGGCAGGGCAGCCCGTGTCCTTCCCTCCCAGCTGACCGGAGCGGTGTGGAGTCCTCCCGGCAGGGGGCACGGCGGGAGGGGCTGCGAGGCAGCGCCCCGCTGAAGCCCTGGCTGCCCCCCTTCTCTCTCTCCCCCCGCTCCCTCCCCTTCCCCCTGCTATCCGGGGCACATCTGCAGGGCAGGGAGTCCTCTGGCCGCGCCGCAGGTTTTTGTTTTGTTTTTTGCTTTGCTGTTCTGGCCGCCGCGGGTTTTTTTTTTTTTTGCTTGAGGCGGCCAGAAAGCCAGAGCCGGCCCTGCTTCCACCCAGGGGAAGCGTTTCCTTCCTGCCGCCACTACCCCTGCTGCAGCCTTTCTCTCCCCTCCCCTCTCTCAACAGAAGACGGGTTTTTAAAGGTCACTGGCAGCACTTAACTGACCACAGGCGTCTCTAGTTTCCTTTTTCAGCTCCTAGGGAACAGGGTCTTTACCATTCTAGGGCTGATGTATCTGCCTTCCACTCTTTGCGACAGTGGGGCCAATTTCCGGTTCTGCCTCCATTCACACATCTGGTTGGAGTTCCTCTGGGCGCTGTCCGCTGGCTCCCTTGAAACCTTTGAGGAGCAGTAGGTGCTGTCCAGGGTTCTCTGCTCAGTGTCTCCTTTAGGTTCTGTCTTTTTGACCCTTTGACCTTCACACCCATCCTTGTTTTTCTTTTTTGTTGTCCCAGCTTCAGCCCTGTTAGCACGAGTCTCTCGGCCCAGACCAGGAAGCACACTCCCAGCTGCAGTGTAGACCTAGCCCAGAGGTCTAGTAGGGATGTTGGGGGAGGCTACGGTATTGTGCCCAAGCTCTTATTTTCACACCATCAGACACACCCAGTGCCAGTCTTTTTGAAACTGCAGAAGCTCTCTAGCTAAAGCCCACACAAAAGAGGGATGAAGTGGTGTTGGTTCTGGTAGGACAAGATCACAGGCAGCCGCAGCTTCTCGCTGCTATAACGTGCGCAGTGATTTATTTGCTAATCAGTCAGTCGGTTTACTGGGGGAGCCTGGCTGATTTCCAAATCCCGAGGCTGCAGCGAATTTCCAGCTCTTCGCAGATCAGGCCTGGCAGTGAGCGTTTGGGGCCAGAAACCCTGGCTCTTTAACTTTACTTGTCCTTTTCCGCCCTTGAAAAATCTGGTTCTTTTCTTTTTCTCGTCTCACAGGCTCCACAAAAGTGCTGATTATGCAATACCTTTAGAGCCACCCTTCCCACTTTTCATATAATGCCAACTCTTCCAAAGCCCAGAGCAATTATATCCAGCTTAATACAGAAAGGAGACTCGAGACCACGGTTATGGGGAGGGAGATGAATTAGCCAGTGCTCAGTTTTGAAGAACAAGCCATTTGAAAGAGCACAGCTCTGTAAAAGAGTAGTAAATATCCCAAATAAGGGCTGGCTGCGTTCCTACACACAAACCCTTTGATTTTCCAATAACCTCGGCTAATGACGGCTGTGATTTCTCACAGGCTATAGTGGGAACCCAGCTTGTATTTCCAGTTTTCATCCCCCTCCTCTCTAAATCACAGGAGAGCGGCTGATGGCAAAGCCAGTTTCCCCAAAGAGGGAGAGTGGACTGGCCCAGACAGAAGGTAAGGAAGAGATGGGGCACCAGACAAAATAGGATTTAGTTCAATGTAGCACCTTCCACACAAGGAAATGTGTCCCTACCTGCAAAATGGGCTTCAGCCCCAATGATCCATGTTAACAGGTCCACTGGCTGTGGGACAGATCAGAAGACAGAAGAGTCTCTCACCAGAAGGCGTCACTGCTGCTGTCACACATAGGAAACCAACTTCTCTAGAGTGATCAAACTAATAGAAATGGTTAACATGCATCAGTGATACAGAACAACAACAACTGGGCAGGTCATTGGAGCAGCTCACACAGAAACCCTTTGTACCGTTTGGGAGAAAAATATCTTTCCTGCAGCAATTCGCTGCAGTAACCCTAACAATGGGCTCTGTCTAGCACACTGGTTCTCAAACTTTTGTACTGGTGACTCCTTTCACACAGCAAGCTTCTGAGTGCCATTTCCCTTATAAATTAAAAACACTTTTAAATATGTTTAACACCATTATAAATGCTGGAGGCAAAGTGGGGTTTGGGGTAGAGGTTGACAGCTCCCGACCCCCGGTTTGAGAACCCGTGGTCTAGCAGTACTAGTGAGCCACATTCAGAAGAGGAAAGCCAGCTCCCTGAACCAGGCCTTAGCAAAGGACGTCCAGCGGCTGCTTTGCGAAGCTCTTATATAGAGGTTGTCCCCCTATTCTGTTAGACTTTCGCTGATCGGGGGCACAGGGATCCTTTCTCAGAGTTTCATTTCCTTCTGAGAAAGGGGACTTTATATGCTGCTCCAAAACGCCACAAGGGTGATCAGTTCATGGAAGAGCTGTTTGTCTTTTCCTTTATATTTCCAGGTTGGATCACACTGAGTGAGTGTAGGACCTTTCCTTCTCCCATTGGGGGCGGGGGCAGAAGGAAGGGAGAGGTGCTGTCTGGATGAAGGTGAAAGACAGGGTTCTTCTTTGGGATGGAACTGGGCACAGCACTCAAGTCTATGTGGGGAGGGTGACTGGCAATGAATGAGAATCTGCCAGAAAAGCATGCGATTTGTCCTAGTTTCCTTGCTCAGAGAATCACAACGAAAAATGCCACCTCAAGTGAAAAAAACTGATGGAACAAGATGGCACCAGACTGAGCTTCCAAGGTAGAGGGATTTCATCGAACGTGGGTGTTAGAAAACCCCTTACTAAAGGGAAGAGATCCCTCAGAATCAATCAAGACCCTCCCGTAGCACCAAATGCAAAGACTGACCCTTTACCAAGGGCCAGATTTTTCACTCGCCATACCATGGAATATTAAGAAAACCAGCTATTTGGCAGCTAAAGAAGGAAATATCCTATTTCTCATAGTATAAGCGTAGGTTATCCAGATTCTGTGGTTACCTGTCTTGGGGACTGGAGAAGGGTTTCAGTGCTTTGATTGAATAGTCCTCGGTGCTTCAGGAGGAGATTATTGGGGTGTATCAGTCCCTTGTCTAGGTAAAAAACTGGCCAGGTTTTGAATCCTGTTCTAACATACATCCCATGCAACCCCATTGTAACCAACGGGGTGTAAACCAGAAGAGGGCAGAACATGGCCCTTCGTATTTAGATAGACACAGACCTACACAGTTAGGCTGGTGGTGTGGGGAGGGCTGAGGGAGCCTTGGTTCCCTGAAGGCCTTTCTGAGATGTCTTGCCAGCTCCATATTTATGAAGGGAAATAGGGACCTCATCTGCTGATGAGAGGGACCAGAGGTGGAGGGAAGGGGGAGGATCAGCATTTTGAATGAGAGCCCGTCTGCGATAGGGCTGTATTATTTTTTGTATTATAGTAGCACTGACAATGGGGCAGGCACTTGCCACACACATGGGAAGATAGTCCCTTGCCCAAAGAACTTACCTTCTGCTGCTACGGCAAGAGTGACAGCACCAGCACGCTATCACCACGATAGGCGAACAGCAAACACGGCACTCCCCGAACTGCGTTACTGATTAACTAGTGCACTGGCATGACTTTCCCCTGATCTCATGTGGCAGAGGTGTTACCAAACCTTCATGAAGTAACATTATATCAATAGAGAGAAAGTTGATTCCTTTTTTGTTCAAAAGCTCAATGATGATAGCCGTGGGAGTCAGCAGTTTTACAATAGACAAAGTGCAGGCTCCTGGTGTGACTTCACTCTTTTATGGAACATACCATGTATGGTCTTGACCTTGGCCAGGGACAAACAGAACCCTGGCTTCCTGCTCTCTTGGAGAGCCACTCACCCCGGTACTGAGAACCTCACCAACTTAGTACAAGCCTCTGTTTCAGGGGTCTACGTACACCATTAGCTATTAGAGAAGGCGGCGTGCAACTGAAGTCATATCTTTGAGGGGTGAAGCGTCTCTAGCTATGGAGGATGCTAGAGATTCCTGAATAGTCAGAAGAAGTCTTCTTCCCTGGCTCCATGAGCTGGTGTAGAAGTGGCTTCTTAACTTTCCTGACCATGCCATTATTACTGGAATTTTACAGACAACGTGCCATTACATCCCCTATTGAATAAGAAATAAAGCCCCAGGACACCAGTGAATAGGGAGATGGGTGTGACCCTCCACTAGATGCACTGTGATATAAAGGATTATTTCTCTAGCTTGGGGACACAGGGTGATTCAGTCTGAGAACCCAGTTAAACCCAGCAGGCAGCTTCCACTAATGTGTCAAAATAACCCTTCAAGGTTTCAGACAGAACCCCAGACAAAGGTCCAGTACCACGCCTATGTTTGTTACAGTTAGCGGCAGGGTCTGGCTGCATCTACACACAGCATAGTTAGTAACTGTGGTAGCTTGCAGTGTCTCTCCCCTGCCAGAGTCTTTGGCAGGTGCATGGTTCAGCCATTAACCTTATTTTGCAATATGGACAGGAAACCCTATTCAGCCAGGTCTATACAATCATTTTGGCTGGTCTTCCTTCCTCTCTTGTATTTCTCTGTGCTGTGAACATCCCAGAGTGCATTGCCCCATATATGGCTGATGCTGCTCTTTGTCCTTCTCAGGGTGCTCTACCCCAGCGTACACTATAGGATAGTTGCCCCAATTTTCCCACATTGCACTGATTCAGAAATGGATGAGCAGCATGGTAGGAAGGTGTGAATGCAAAAAACCACCATTCCAGGGACACAGGCTGATTCATTCTGAGAACCCAGGTGCACCCAGCAAGCAGCTTCCATGAACATGTCCAAACAGATCTTCAAGGGTTCAGAGAGAATGCTAAATCAAACGTATTATTTATGGTGACCATAACATCACAGCTGCAGCGGTAACACAGAAGGGCCCCAAAAGGGGCCCAGGGAGATGGATCCTACAGTGTAAGAGAAATGGCTAATGAACTTCCTAGATTGACAATTATTTTTGAAAACATGCAAAACTGGGGAGGTGCCAGATAAGGAGGGCCTTACCAAATTCATGGTCTATTTCACGGTCACTGGATTTTAAAAATAGTAAATTTCATTATTGCCGCTATTTAAAGCTGAGATTTCATAGTGTTGTAACTGTAGGGGTACAGACCCAAAAGGGGGGAAGGTCACAAGGCTATTGTAGGGGGGGTCACGGTATTGCCACCCTTACTTCTGCACTGCTGCTGGCAGGGTGCTGCCCTCAGAGCTGGGCACCTAGCCTGCGGCCGCTGCTCTCCGGCCACCCTGCTCTGAGGACAGCGCAGAAGTAAGGGTGGCAATACCACGACCCCCCTAAAATAACCTTGTGACATCCCCCTCCCCGCTACCCTCTTTTGGGTTGGGACCCCCAGTTTGAGAAATGCTGATCTCCCCTGTGAAATCTGATCTTTTATGTACTTTTATCCTACTATACAGATTTCACAGGGGACACCAGATTTCACGGTCCGTGACGCATTTTTCACGGCTGGGAATTTGGCAGGGCCCTACAGCTAAGGGAGAAAAGCAAATATACAACCAGTAAATCAACCCTAGCAAACACTGGAATAGCCTCCCGCAGGGAAAGGTGGGTGTGATACCGGCAGACCAGGTGCTGGCCCAGGCCCCAGGCCGCACCGAACACTGATACATGCATATCTAGAAACCAGTCTGGCTCACCTGTGGGTCAGCACAGTTAAAATAAATATTAGTGTTATAAGAATGGGTTTAGTGTTTAGACTTTATGGAAGTCTTGTAGGACGCTGCATGTATTAATCCTAGTTATAATATCTGCATCCCACGCTATAAAGTAATACGTAAATGTTTGCTCTAGAACCGTCAAATGTTTTTTCTGAAACTCTGTAACTCACCAAACGGGGAAAAAAAGTCACCTAATGCAAAATGCTGGATTTCTATAGAAAGCGTTATCTCCTGCCCATCAGGAAGGCCTACTGAACCAAATGGGTCATTGTGGCACAAAGACCTTGTTGATTGCTCCCCACCCTCCACTCACGAAGTGGCTCCATGCAGAAGTGCTCGTCCCATCACCTTGAACTCTAGGGGACTGGGGGGAAAAATTCCAGACCAGAAGGAATTAGGTCTTTTTATGTTGTTTGGACTCAAAGGTGCAAAGATTCCTAAATATAAGCCAGAGATTTCCAGGACAAACTTGGGTTAGCCCTATTGGACATATAGAACTGGCATATTTCAGCAGCTCCATCACCCTCTGAAACCTAAGACCACAACTCATTTGTGGATGTAGGTTTATCTGCTTTAACCGTGTAAATAATTCTCATTTCTTTTTCCTAGTTGATAAACCTTTAGTTAGTTTAGTACATGATTGGCTATAAGCATTGTCTTTGGTGTGTGATCTAAAGTGAAAATTGACCTGGGGTAAGTGACTGGGCCTTTGGAAAGGGGAGTAACCTGAATATTTTGTGAGCTTTGGTGTAAAGTGACCATCTAGCACAGAGTCAAGCTTGCTGGGGTGGCAAGACAGATCGGAATGCCCAAGGGGACTAGCTGCGACTCCATGGTAAGGCTGTATGGTGCCTGAGGAGCTCACATTTGTCACTTGGTTGGTGAAATCTAATTACAGAACTCACAAGCAGTTTGGGGTTTGCGCCCTGCTTCTTAACCATCAATCCTGGGGTTGGTATTCTTGCTCATGAGTCACTACAGACATTGTGGCAGAGGGATCCTTGCCACTCGGGCCACTGAATACTAGACTGAACAGAGCTTTGTGGGAACAATCCTGCACTGCCCGGGGAGGATGGGCTAGAGGAGAACCAGTGGGAGAGAAGTCCCCTGAGGCCCTTCTCCCATTGCTCTTCAGTGACGAGGAACATTAGTAATGTAGCCACAAGGTTCCTCATTTCCCCTTCGCCCTCTAAAAAGATCATATTGCAACACAGAACCATCTCCCACAGAAGAAAGCAACACTTTAGACTTGTTAATGAAGCAACTTTAGTTGATTGCCCCACCTTTGGCTGTTCTGTGTGATGCTCCTTTCCTTTCCTTCCAGACAGGGAAGCACTTTCCCACTAACCGACCTTCCAATGAGCCGCTTGCTCACTCCTGAACTTGTAGAGACTACCTGGGCAAGCATGAGATGTATAACTTCCGCCAAGGGTTTCACTCTCAGGGAATGATTGAATGTTGGTGTTCACATCTCGCCTCTTTCTCATGAACCCCAGGACCCAGCCCACCACGTCTGCATGTTCCCATCACTTCTGCATAGCGATACAACAGGCTGTTCTGCCTGAGCAAGAATCTACTTCTGTTAAATCAGTAATCGCTCTGCTCCTGAAGTGCTGACAATTCAAGAGCATTTCCCCCTCTAGACTCTGTAATTTCCCAGTGAGGAGAGAGAATTATAGTTCATAGCAAGAATTACAGCACACAGTATTTTATAAAAAACAGAAAGGCTAGTGCACTCGCCATGCGATCAAATACCGCATCCAGGGGCAGGTCGTCCAGCTGTTCTCTTTCTGACCCAATTATAACTGGAAAATGATTTTGCCACAAAGGAGCAAATTGAAATAAGGGCCCGGCCGCTTGTGGTCCCTTGAATACCTGGAAGGCATTTAGCACTGCCAAGTGACATGTGCCTTCCTCGTCTCAAACCTCCAAGTAGGTAACCTTGGCTCACCTATGATCAAAGCACCCAGTGCAGTCCAGAGACCCATTCAGGGGCAGGGTGGAGATGCCGCATTTGTAATGCCATTGATTACACCTTAACAGTGTCATCTGTGCTTCAGCCATAGTTTAAATCTGAGCTTTTTGATAGTGCACTGTGCATCTTCCCAGCAAGGGGAGTCCTTCTGAAAGAGGATTCAAACAACACCAGTGAGTGAAGTATCCGGGAGGTGAAGGGAAAGGACTGAGGAGATAATTTGGTGGGATTCCAAACTAATGCTCGCTTGTGCTGCTGTGGAAAGTCAGGTGTAGGCAGATATTAGGTGTGCCTACCTAGGGAATTGGACTGGAATAGCTGCCTAGGTGGACAATCTATTCCAGAATAAAAGTTGCTTTTATTCCAGAATAATGAGTGCATTTCCAAAGCCTCATTGAGGGATGGGAAGGGGACAATGAAGAGGAAGAAGCATCTCCTTAAATAGTGACCAGTCATGAATACATTGCGATAGATATTTCTTTTCTAGCCTGGTACGCGCACAATCATCTGAGTTTAAGGAAATCTTTATCCGCCTTTGGAGCGGTTTAACAGGTCCCTGTCTCCACACTGTCACCTGCTTTACGCCTTCAGTTCCCAGTGATTCATAGAGAGGAAATTGCTATGGAACAATGCAAAATGCTGCACACATCTATTCCCAGGGATCAAGAAGCTAGGGTTGGGTATCTGAGGCTACATCTACACTACAGAGGGGGGGGGGGGGGGTCGATTTAAGATACGCAAATTCAGCTACGTGAATAGCGTACCTGAATTCGATGTATCGCAGCCGACTTACCCCGCTGTGAGGACGGCGGCAAAATTGACCTCTGCGGCTTCCCGTCAATGGCGCTTACTCCCACCTCTGCTGGTGGAGTAAGAGCGTCGATTCGGGGATCGTTGGGACGCGATAAATCGATCCCCGAGAGGTCGATTTCTACCCGCCGATTCAGGCGGGTAGTGTAGACCCAGCCTTAGTCTCTTGCATGGTCGAGCCTTGTAGACAACGAGCATAGTTTACCAACATCCTCTTTTTACTGTGTAAACATTGTGTATGCGCTAGACCGCAGCACGGGTGCTGAGACATTAGGATGAGCATGCTAGAAATTCCTGGACAGTCAGAGATTAGATAGCACTTACTCCTTACACCGTGTTGCAAATTGGTTTCCGTAAGAATGGAACTTTTGCATTTTTATCTGGAAATTTTCGAGCCGGTTGGTGAAGCGCAACAGATGATTTTTGACGATCAAAGCTTTCAATATTTTATAGTCCTGGGCCAGAGCGCCCACTGAACGCGGCCTCTCATACGTTTTTAGAAATTCAAGCGTATTTCTCTAGCTACCTTGCGTCATGGTACCCCGGCCATCCATTTTTGTACTTAGCGTCCAGCTCTTATGAAATTAACTGCTCACACTCTGCCCCCCTTCTACGAAGAGAAACATCTCAAGAAGGCAATCCGTTGATAACAGCTCTGCTCAGGGTACTGGGGCTCCCCTGAACAGTCACCCAAGGCAGTTCAAAGAAACATGGCCAAAGCAACGACATCACTTCGATGAATTCGCGTCGTATGACCTCACCCACCGAGCAAAACACTCTCCTATACTTTGTCAGGGGGAGTCCGTGTTGCCAGCCCCCAAAACGTTCCAAAATCATGAGTCAGTCCTCGAAAAATCATGAAACTGGCTTAGGAACTCATGAGATTTAAAAAACAAAGGAACATTGGGTTCGCTGTCTTCTGGTTTCTGAGCCATTAGGGCGCACTCGGGTCACAGTGACAAGCTTTTTCTGCAACCAGGAGGGCTAGAAACTCTTTTTTTTTTTTCAAATGAAAGATGAAATTCTCTCATAATCACTTCACCCCAGGAGCTGGGGATTTAAGAAAAACACCAAATATCACAAGACTCCCAATAAAAACCGCAGGAGTCGGCAACAATGTGTTTTAGGGCCAGAATCTGTTCTCAGTTTCGCTAATCTAAATCCATTGACTAAGGGCAGAATCTGCACCTTACCTTGCTATCTCCAGTGTCTGTGACTAAAGTAGCCATCTTTTTTTTGTTGGTAGAGAGTGCTGTGCATATTGATCAAAGAGCGACCTCATCGGTGAGTGATGTAACCTCTGAGGTCTGCAGTTATTTCAGCATAGTTATCACATTAGCAAGCTGTGCTGTTTGCTACAGGTCAGGGCATGCCTGGGCATGCTACTTTGGAGAAACACAGCAGGGGTGACTGGAAGCTGCTCACTCATCCTGATGGGGAAGAATTTGCCATAGCAACTGAACCTGAGTATTAATAGATTGTTTTAACCCTTACTTACATTTGAAAGAAAATAAGCACATTTCTCTTACCTCGTTAATTTCTTTCCGCGGCAACACCTGCATGAACTAATAAATGAGTCCTCATCTGTCAGTCAACTAGGTGTTAGACAATTCATACGCAGGATTGTTCTGCCCAGTTCTTCCTCCTCCTGTCCTGGCCCTGCCGTGGCTAATGCAGGATTGCTCCCTATTCTTAGCTGCTTTGTGCAGTTTAGTTTTTAATGACTCGGATGACAGGGTTTTCTTCACGTCTCCTGGGAGATCATTCCACGGGCTAATAGCTCAGTCTGGAAATTTATCCTGCACTTCACACCAAATTTTCCATAGTTCAATTTCTTCCCATTATTCCTAGTTCTATTCCCCCACCCACGATCCAACAAAAGCATTCCTCATCCACCTCCTTGGCGTTTACACCGTCCAGACCCTCAGTGTGAATGGCTAAAAAACTACCCCAACATAAAGAAACTATTTGTATTTAAGAGCAGAGAGTTGTACTGATAAAAGGCTAATTAACTCTCACACTCATTCCCTTGGTACAGCATGAATGAAATCACTATGTGGACTGATTGTAAAGCCTGCTGACATCCTTAGAAGGAAGGTGCTACATAGGTGCCCAACGATATTACATATGCTTCCTTTCATGGCTATCTTTATACCTGACCTTGAGTTCTCTGTTTGGATAGTGCACAAACAATTAACGTCTTGCTTACACATGTCAAGTATCAGGGGGTAGCCGTGTTAGTCTGTATCTACAAAAACAACAAGGAGTCTGGTGGCACCTTAAAGACTAACAGATTTATTCGGGCATAAGCTTTCGTGGGTTTTTACCCATGAAAGCTTATGCCCAAATAAATCTGTTAGTCTTTAAGGTGCCGCCAGACTCCTTGTTGCTTACACGTGGTTTCTTTTTTTCAAGGACCAGGATAAAGGGCAGGACAAATGTATTTCATTCCCATTGCCTCAGACAGCATTTTCTCTTGCTTTGTCATGGAATCACATGCTGTTGAGTAAAACCTGCAGGAAGCTGTTTCCTCATCAGTCACCAGGTTATTAAGCAATTTGGGGAGATACCCTTTCGTGATATTATAGGCTTTGTGCTGCCTGCTTCCTCCTCCCTGACCCTTTATCTCGTAGCACTCTCATACACTATCGCTTTCTTAACTTCTCCATTCATTGGGCCAGATTCTCTGCTAGCGAAACTCCATGGGCTTCAGTGGAGTCAGGCCAGCACAGAAATCGGCCCATTGCGTTAAACCTTTTTGCCGCTGTTCAAATACTCAACCCTTTCAGACACCAGAGACACGTGAACTTCAAAAATGTTGCTTTTACTGTGGCTAGTTATGGTCCTGAAGATCTTATTTAGTAAGGGCAAAATCTTCTGCATGCCCAGCACCTGCCCTGTATCTGAGGCTCTTCTATACTCTGCTCTTTTAAACATATTTTCAATCATTTTTCCTTTTAAGGGGTGTCTTCCACCCCCGAAGGTTACTTACTGCCCCGGATCCCAGCCCGTCTTTATCTCTGAATTGTGTCCTACCCACACCCTGCCCGGAAACTCCCTACCATCTTCTCACCCCCATTCCTATGTCCTGTGCCCCAGTAGACATTCCCCAAACAGGTTCCCTCCCCATTGCCCATTCCCTCTACCCCTCAGACATGGTTTGGCCTGATTTATCCCCAGCCAGAGATTATCTGCCTCTAGTCAACATGTTCCTTGCTTTTTGAGCTCTCCCTTACACCTGTCCACAGAGCTTCCACATGGATGGAAATAAGCAGATGCACTTAGTTCCTTTCTCCAAAGCAGAGTTCCCATGTCTTGAACAAATATGCCTCTTCCCAGTCTCATCTAGGAACCAACGCAATAAGAGAGTCTGAAGTGTTTATCCAATGCCCTCTTTCCAATGGAGACCCCTACTACAGGATTCTGCCCTGGTCTTGATAGGGCAAGGGATAGGGATAGGACAGCTGCAGCTTCAGCTCCTAGTTTTGTTGTCCTGGGCTTTCCAGTTCATCCCGACGCTTGCAGCATTGTGTGCACACACACAGCAATGGGGTGCTACAACCATTGCTTGTGGAGAAGCACAGCACACTATACTCCTGAAAAACACCAGACAGGAAGTGTGGCAGTCGTGGGGAGGAACATACGTTTATACTGGGCAGAGGACTTAAGAGGCAGAAGTGGGAAGCAGACTAGGAATCATATAAAAGGGATAAGTCTCCCCTCTAAAATACTTTGTTTTACTTAAGGACATGTGATTGCTTCACAGTATGAGCCATTCCTTCATGCTCTGCTTGGCTTGTAATGGCTAGACAAGGCTGGGAGGAAGGAGGACTCCTTTTCTCTAAGCCATGTGCCTCCAAATGAACATAACTGTGCATTTATAAAAACGTTTCTTTTGGTTTTGTAGAAGGGCCAGGATGGGAAAGAAGAAATGGGCAAGAACTGAAAATAAACGAGTGAATCAAGCAAAGGAGGAAAATGTAGAAAAGAAAATCAACCGGAAGGGTAAGTTCAATGAAAAAGTTTGAAAAATGAGAAATTAAAAGAGAAGGGAGCTAAGTAAAATAACCACAGAGGAGACAACACAGCGAAGAGGAGGAAACAATGAGACAGTTTCCAGGAAGAGAGTCAGCCACCAAAACAGATTTCTTGATTCAGTCAAGTCATTCATCGCCTGTGCTGTTCAGAGTGGGGCAGGCAGCCAAGCCTTTTTCTGTGGGATTGTTTAGGCCATGGCAACATTCCCACATTCTGCAGTGTTTATATCCATGCTCTGCTATTAAACACAAAAACATGTGCAGGGGAAACGTGTGCTGAAAACAGTTAAGGCTGGAAGTGGGAGGATGATATGCTTTGGAGCTGAATGACCTCAAAAAAGCACGGCTGCGTTTTGTGGCAATTTTGTAGAAGAGCCTCTTGCTCGCACTGTTCTGCCGAGAGAGGATTTTCATCTTCAAAACGGGCACGTTGCTACTTCTGGGTTATGATGAGCTACCAGCTCCAGAGGGCTGCCGTGTTTATACAACGCTGCATTATTTATAATATCCCTTTCAGGAGCTGGAAAATAAAAGGCCTTCCTTAGAGGTTCGGCTCTTTTCTTCCATTGGGCAAACACTGATATTAGGGCCAGATCCTGAACAGTGTAAATTGATGTAGCTCCACTGATTTTCTACTGTCAGCTCATCAACTCGTATAAATCAGCATAACTCCCCTGAAATCCATGGAGCTGGGCTGATTTAGGCCAGCTCAGGATCTGGCCCCATCAACATCAGCACACATCTGGGAACAGATTCACTGCTGCTTGGAAGCCTGCAGGGAGAGGCCAAAGGTGGCTCGTGAAGGGACAGAACCACACAAAATGGTTGCCATTTGGCTTTGCATTTCCTGACTGCTCCCCCTACCGCTAATATTCAGAATTTGGAGGAAGTTTATCGCGCGGTAACAACAACAATTTAAGGTTGATCACATTGTGGGTCTAAACTACTTGAAGTATCATTTTAACTGAGAAGCAACAGGGGATTATACGCTTTTACTGGCTAGAACTATCAGCTTGTGATTTCACCCATGTTCGATTTTCACTGGTCTGAGCTGCTAAACCAAGAGCGCACTGGCAAGGCACTGAGGACTCTCAGCAAACCAAAAATAACTGACAGCTTGCAAATATTTTTCAAAAATAAATGTACCCAGGACACTTACGTTAAAAAAAACGTTCTTTTAATCAGAAGCAATTTTGCAAAAGAAGAAATAATTTTTTCATAGAAAAGAGGGGAGTGGTGGGAGTGAGGCTAACAACAGGAGTGGAACAAAAAACAGGTCAAATCCTGAGGGAAATAAACCCAAAGTAAAAGCAGGACCCAATTACCACAGTACAGTAAAAAGAGACTAATTCTTGAAACGAGGGATGAAACATTGGTTCTACCTCCTACGCTGACAACAGACACATCAAAAGACTAAATCTCCATTTGAAGAGTAACAAATGTGTGGCTACAAACTCAATGTACAGTTTTCTTGCACCTTTCTGCTACCTGAGACCTCACACTGTACAGACATAGATCACAGCAGTGCCTGCTATTCACAGGATGAACATATATAGTACGCTAGGTCTAGTGCAAACATACCATACCCCCACCTGCAAGACGCCACCTGTCGCCTTACTAGGAAGATCTCATTTCCAGACTTGGCTTAGATGCCTTGAGGTATATCTGCTCTGCACACTAAGCCTGGGGCTGTGGGACTTGGGCTTGTGGGTATGTCTACTCTGCCATTAAACACCCATGGCTGGCCCTTATCAGCTCAAGGAGTCGGGTTATGGGGGCTGTTTAATTGTGATGTAGCTGTTCGGGCTCAGGCTGGAGCTCGCGCTCTGGGACTCTGTTGGGGTGGGGGGAGCCTGAGCCCTGGGAGCCCGAGTCAGGCCAGCCATGGGGGTGTTTAATGGCTGTGTAGACATACCAAGTGTTTGCAAGCCCATCCACACTGCACTGTAAACCTGGTTTTACAATTGCTGGACCCAGATCTCACAGCCATGCTAACATGTCCATATTTCACTACTCAGGCCATCTGCCTTGGGACTGCGGCTTGACCTGATACACACTGTAAAATGAACAGGCTCGGACCTGAGTTACAGCAGGACTTGGGCTCTGACCCACACCCAGCAGCAGGGTCCAAGGACCTGGGCCCTGATTTCCTGCTGACTCGAGTCAGACTGATTCGTGTGTGGATGGAAGAGCCTGGGCTTAGTGTGCAGCGCAGAGAAACAGACATGCATGGAGGATACCTTTGCTATAAAACGCTGCAATCCAGCTTCAGGCCTCCAAATCCAAAGATATAAGTGCCAAGATCAATAATCAAATCTAACTGGGTTAAAAATCACGATTCTCCTAACAAGTCACGACTAACCTCGAGGAACAAGACACTATTAAAAGGGTGCCTGGGGCAGCTCTGAGAGGATCATCATCCTGGGTCAGATCCTGAAACTCACATCACAATGGAAGTACGTCCCTTATCCAGACATGTATATGGAAGGTCATTGACTGATTCTGTCTGATCCATCCACTTCTCCTTCGTCTGTCCCATGCATGGTGAATGTGCTTATCAGTGCAGGCACTCCACTACCAGTAGCTGGAAAGCAAACCAAGTTTGTTTGGCTATTGGGGGTGGAGGGTTATCTACAAAGATGAAGAACCTTTCTGAGCGAGTTACGGCAGTTCTCAGACTCACCTGCATAGGCCCATCCATCTCTATCATTTTCATTCCCTGCAATAACTCAGCTCCAAACTTGAAGAATGACTTTCTGCAGTGAGAACCGTTTCAGCCAATTTAATCAGTGGCTTTTGTGTACACAAAACAACAACACCTCTGCTCCCCAAATGAGCTTTAGTTATATATTTACTATGTCTCATTAACTGGGAACTGGCAAACACTGAGGTTTGACTCCAGGTCTGTACACAACACAAGCGCCTACTAGCACCTAGTTCTGTGATGGCCTTTCTCCTCCACAGCTCATCCGTTAATGCACACTCCCTGCTGCTGGCTATTTATGGAGGAGCTCTCAGACAGAAAGCAGTGTCTGAAATCACGTCCACGCGCTCTCTCTAGTTTTTAAGACTCAGCTGGTTTCTAGTAGGCCTGTCAAAGCGATTTATTTTCATATCCTGATAATTTCATTTTCTGCAATCAGCGAACATACCATAGACTGATGTGTTTTGAGTATGAGGATTGTGAAGAGTAAACAGGGAAGACAGCAGTGCTGTGTATGCACAAAAAACTACCTCTACCTTCCTTTCTGAGAAGCATCTTGGAGCCTTTTATGTAAGCCATGGATTTCTTGAGGGCAGCAATGATAAGGATAGTAAGTGCATCTTCACATGGAGGAGCCAAAGTCAGATGCTTGCTCTGACCAAATACTGCAGCAGTCTGATGTTGACCCGGGAGTATGGACTCAAATGAGATCTCAGCCAACTTGGAAAATGTCACAGGCCTGGATTTTAGCACTCAGATAAAGGCAAAACATTTCCCACTGGGTAAATAACCAGCCCCTTTTTCAAATATTTCTTCTTCTCTGCAGTGGCGGCACTTACTTCCAAAAGCAACACTGCAAACCAGACTGTTATTCCTTTAGTAAATGTCGTTGGAACTTTTCACCCCTTTCCAGTCACGTCCAACTGCTGGCCATGAAGAAAAAAGCAAGAGGCTGTCATTGATTAAAGTGAAACAGTGCCCTCTCCTGTCTCTTCATTAGTACTGCGTCATAGCACATGATTTCAGCAATTGTCAGGAATTAGGATTGATACATTATTGTACGCAGTGTAGTTGTAGCTATGTTGGTCTTAGATATTAGACAGACAAGGTGGGTGAGGTAATATCTTTTATTGAACCAATTTCTATTGGTAAGAGAGACAAGCTTTCAAGCTACATAGAGCTCTTCTTCAGGTCTGGGACTGGTGCTCCAAGCAGCACTGCAAAATGCCAGGTGGAACAGATTGTGTAGCATAAGTAGTTAGCACACATTGTAAGGGACGTCAAGGTAGAATGTCCCATTAAGTCTTCTGCAGTCATAGGACAAAAAGAGGGGGTTAGTGGGTTACAGGTTGTTGTAATTAGCCACAAATCCAGTGTGTCTGTTCAGTCCACGATTTTTAGTGTTTAGCAGAGTAATGAATTTAAGTTCCCAAGCTTTCTTTTGAAAGTGTTGTATAGATTTCCGTTGAGGATGAGGACTGAGAGGTCAGATATAAAGTGATCGCTTTGTGAAAAGTGTTCACCCACAGATGATAGGGTGTTTTTGTCTTTTATCATTTTCCTGTGTGAATTCATGTGAGAGCACAGTGATTGTCTGTTTTCACCCACATAGCTGTTATTGGGGCATTTATGCACTGGATGAGGTACACCACATGTTGTGATAGGCATGTGTAGGATCCAAGGGTCTTGAAAGGTTTATTGTGGGGGATGTTGATCATTGTAGCAGCAGATATATGTCTGTAGATGTTGCATCTGTTGTTCTGGCAGGATCTGTTGCTGCTTTGAGTTGGTGTTTCCTGGTCCGTGGGGAGCTTGCTTTTGGTGATGAGCTTGGAAAGGCTGGGGTGTTGTTTAAAGGCCAGAGGAGTTTGAAGACTAGAAACAAGCTCCCCACAGACCAGGACACACTCTGCTAGACACTAAAAATCATGCTGTGATGCTGGGGGTACCTTTTCCAGACCTGAAGAAGAGCTCTGTGTGGCTTGAAAGCTTGTCTCTATCACCCACAGAAATTGGTACAATAAAAGATATTACCTCACCCACCTTATTTCTCGGTGGATACATTAAACAGAGATCTTGTAGAGCATTTCAAAAGAGTGAGTGAATGATTGAGGCTTGGTGGGGGACAGTGTTGTTTATGAAACAGAACCAGAGGTTAAGAAAAATCCATACTTAGAATTATGCAGAATGATACAAAAGATTTGTAGAGGTGTTTTTAATGTGTGAATTTTCCCAACAGAGTTAGATTTGTTACACGGATAACTTGAGATTCAGGTTATATGCTCACATCAAAGATGACATCATTGACTGAGAGGTTTGCAGCGTCATCTGAGCCCAGAGATGGGTATGTAATATTATGCACTGTTTTCCTGTGTGAGGTTTGATATATTTGAAGGCTACCACAAGAAAAATATGTTTCCATTAAAATCAGATCAGAGATGTCCCTCTGTGCTCCTGCATGGACTTGTTAATTATGCTGTTTTTGTTTTTTAATAGATCCACAGGGGAGGGAGGGAGCAAAAGAGCGAAACAGATTTTTCAAATATAAGCTTTGAATTAAAAGATTGTTCTGAACAGTGATATGGTGGAAGGTGGGTGTGATGGGTAGAAGGATTTTGATATATAGCTATCTCAACCTATAATGCACTTTAGTTTATTTGCATACTCAGGTCTTATTGGCTAAAATGTGGAATGGTGTCTTGAGTTTTCCTCAAACTTGAAACATAACTTTTAAAGGATCTGCTTCCCAAAGATCACAGCTTTGAAACAGGATTTTCTTGCTAACTGATGGGGCGCATCATGCCAGACATGGCAATTTATCTTAAATCCCTTAAATCCCAATAAATAAAACACAACTATTAATCATACTTTTTCAGCTACAGAATACTAACAGCAGATGACGGGGGGCTCAGCTTCATCATGTGTTTAACTATGATACATGATAGTGGGAGGGGTAATGCACGTTATATTCCCATTTGGTAAGAGTAACTAATGCCATGCACTTCCATTCTTTATGGATAGGGTAACCTAAATACATGTACAGATGTGGAAATGACTGGTAGAGTAGAACTGAGTAGAACTTATTCTGTTAGTGTCAACAGGTCCTAAAAGAATCACACTTGACATTTTTATTTGGGAGTCAAAGAGAGTTCTCATACGGCCAATTCAGCAGGCCCTCAACAAACTCAACAAAATTCCTGACAGTTTAACTAGCAGAAGGGTCGAAGGAAGGAGGAATATTCCCTTCACCTCACCCTGTCAAGTTCTCACCGTTCCCCTCTTCAAGCCACAGGGGAATGGTGGCCATTAAGGTCCATTTCCTTTTATCATGCACTGTTCACTAGCTGTTTGCTCAATGAGAATGGAAGTTGGGATACAAACCAATGTGGTGGTAACACTATTCCAGGAAGTGCTCTATCATGTGCCACATTCAGACCTGGTGTTGTCATCAGTGGTGGTGCACCTGCTTAAGCTAACACTGACTTTGGACCTAAGCCTTTCCAGGTTTGGATCTAAAACCTTCCAATCCAGGTATCTTACCACAAAGGGGCGTGAAACATGCGTCCAGTAACATCATCCCTCAAGGCTATTGGATCAGCACAGTTACTAAAATTCCAACAGCTATCACACTGCCAGGGCAGCTACATTGTAGAAACAATTCTGTACAAAAAACCCCCAAAACAAATCTAAAAATACATACTCAGACACAGGAAATAATAAAGCTGAAAAAAATCAATTCACAGGAAATAATGAGGCTATTAAAAAAATCAAAGCAAAACCCTCACTCATGTAATTTTCCCCAAGAAACAAAACAAAAATTCAAACAATAGATTCAAAACAAATTCTTTTCGGTTAATTAATTAAAGCAATGTCCATATGGCTTAAGAGAACAGTCAAAGTGCACAGAAAGGTAGTCGTTTCTTTCCATGTTCTCCATTTCTCCATTTACCTTCACAGTAAGTTCCAGTTGTCCCCTGTGCACAAGCAGTACTGGAAGAGAGGGAGGCTCCTTTCTTCCCTCAAGCACATGTCTCTCCAAGACACTTTCCATCCCAAGAACTGTGGATAGTTATCTCAACTTCAAAAGCTGTTAAACGCACTCTCTGAAGTTTTGGGTTTGGAATCACTTTCTTTTCCGAAGCGTTTGGAAAGGAACATAAATCCCATGTCAAAGCTACACAGAGTATGCACCTAGAGCTGCAGTGCCCGGAGGCAGTACTGAAGAATAATGCAGAACTAAGGTCACCCGCTCTGAGCAGGCACTGAAAGACAACAGCTGTGCTGAGGTTGTGGTTGCACCACACCTGTCCAGAAGAAGTGCCAATGCCCAATTAGTTCCTCATCTGCCCTGAAGAGGCACTGGCAGGTAACAGCAGTAATAATGCAATGACTGTTTCAAACCTGCCCTAAAGGCCATTGGCAGGGAGCAGCTGGGACAATGCCAAAGCTGTTTCATGCCTCTGCTGAAGATGTGGACAAATAGCAATGATAGTAATGCCAAGGCTGTTCCACACCCGCCCCCAAAGGTGCCTTCATCAGTTGCAGCAGTGCCAATTTTTCATGGCTGTTCCCCAAACACACCTGGAAGGAACTGCCAGATGGCAGCAGTGCCAAGGACATGATTACTCCACACTAATTGTTTCAAACACCTCATGTAGAAATGGTGTTGCAGGACTGTTGCTAAATCCAAAAGCTGGACTAGGATTCTTTAAACCACTGACAGCTTCCCCTTGAAAACAACCACTTACTGAGAAACACAACAGACTTGGGTAAAAGCCTGCAGCGCTGCGGGTCAAAAATGGGGCAGTACAAAACGGATGTAAAACAAACAAAAAAAGCTGTCTCATTTCTAAAGGCCGGAGGTTTGGTGCACAGAGCGAGCCTGTAAATGTGCACGAGGTAATTCGCAACCCTAACGTTTGAAAACCCGTTGAACTTTATTTGGAGACATTTTGTCGCTTCTCTCTTGTACAAAGCTGCAACAATCAATAAAAGGCACCGGTGGACACCAAAACTCACCCCCTTCGTGTGATGTGTCTTTGTATTAAATAAAAAACAAACCGACCCTGTTAACAATATGTACTTTTTACAGAGCAGTGGGCAGTGCTGCAGAATCAAGTCAAAGTGGCATGGCGGGGAGGAAGGCGCTTGGCTTCTATCGACAAGGAAAGACAACTTTGATTACTGAAAACCAATCAATCAATTAGCAGGTTCCCCAGTTTGTAACTGTCATGTTCATTCAAATTTTCCTCTTCTTGCTATTTTTTCCTTTCAGATTTGCAATTGAAATGGCACATGCAGTCTACCAAAGGAGGGTTAGAGCCACACCAAGAACAAATGGATACCACATCAGAATAGCATCCTAGCTGCTTCACCCAGTACCATCTACAGAACTTTCAAGCTGTCTCCTCTTAGAGGAGCCGGGGGTAGGAATATTTTAGGAATTCAAGAACCCTGTTTGAGTCGGATAGAAAAGCAGGTAAGATATTCGTTATCAGAAACACCCATAGTGAACCTACAGGCAAGAGAAGTGATACCACTGTAAACTAATCAGCTGGTGTTTCTAAGGTGGAGGCAGAATGGTGATAAGGAGCAGGGGAAAGAATGTTGTGGCTTTTCATGAAAAACATTCCCCCCTCTTTAAATATTCCTACTTGATCCTGATGGGGGTGGGGGAGATCTTGGGAGGTTTCCTGTGTTTTCTCCTCAAATTACATCACAAAGTCACCCACAGCATCAAGGGAATTCACCTCCTTGGTTGGAAAGAGGAAAGAAGAATATGGGAACTGCTTCCTGAAGCAGTGTTACAAAAGTGGTTAAAAACCCCCCCCTACTATTCACAAGTGGTTAAAATTGTACCTTTTCAGAATATTTTTTTAAACAAAAGTTTAGCACGTTCAGCTCCGTGTTTTAAGAGTTGATTGTCTTCAGAAAAATAGACTCATTCACGTTCACCTCTGTTCTACCCTGATAGAGAAATTTACCCACAGTTCACTGCACCGATCACACACACAGTCACTGTGATAGGTCATTCTCATCTTGACAGGAGTTTCCGCTGTGCTGCCAGGTCCCTCCCAGTGTCAGACAAAGGAGGAGAACCCTGTCACTGGAGTCCGTGAGCCGGGAGCAGGCTGTCCTGGTGGGGTGTACACCCCACCTGTGCTCTGCGTTGTGATGACAGTCTGGAAATAGGGTTCTGTCTCACTCGCCGCGCACTCTTCATACCTGTAGGGCGTTGGGTGCTTCACACCCTTCTGCTGACGCTTCCAAGAATTGTAGTATGTGGGGTCACTCATATAATGGTTCACAAAAGAGTGCTTTGGCAACTCATCTTCGTAATCCGAGTCAGTGGCCTGCAGCATTAGAGAGAAAACAGCCATTAGCATCCATGACTTAGGTTGTTCCTTACTAATACAGATTATACAAAATCACCACCACCACATACACCACAAGCCTGTATATTTAGGATAGGCAGGTCTGCAGTCTAAGTGCAGCCCACGTAGAAAAGTACTGTGCTCTGATTTAGCACAGCTCTGTTACAGTGGAATTGGGCTGGAGAGAGAGCCTTGCCCAATGGACCCTTGCTGGAGGAGACAGAGAGATCTGTCTCAATTCACTGCTGTAAGAGTAACAAGCTCTATTTCAGTAGAAGATGCAAGGGAATGTACAGATGTCCCAGTGAAATAAAAAGCCTTCAATCATTTCATCAAAACGCTCACAGTTTCAATGTCAAGACAAGTGAAATCTTAATAAATGTTGAACAGAAAAAGTTTCTCTGTATCTTTCACATTTCGATATGTAGGAAAAAAATATTCATGCAAATTCCCTGGCTTGAGCCAAATTTGCTATCCAGTGTTTATCGTGATAACACTGAGGCACCCGCATGTGACTGGGTTTTGCTCGCAAGCCCAACTGATTTTTGAAATTAGCTATGTCGTTATAAAGGAAATTAAACAAAATCACATTTGATTTCAAGCACAGAACAATTGCCCTTACTGATAACACATCAGAATAGCATCAAATAAAGTTCAACGGCTTTTGTTTTACAAAACTAGCAATATTGAAAGATAACTGAGCACCAGGCCTGAAAGAGTATTTCCAAAGTGGTGGAGTTGCTTTCCTGGGATGGTCCATGTGTTCGCCTGTGCTCAGATAGACTCTTATTCCATCAATCAATTGTGCAAGGTGGCTAGCCAGCTAAGGAGCACCCACCACCAGCTAGCTGGAGTCTGGAAGCTCCTTTAGGTTAATCAAACAAGCTCCGTTGGTCTGCCCTGCTTTTGAAGTGGTGCTGCTGTTACCCAACAGATAGAATCTCAACTGGTTTGTAGATCCCATCAGAACACAGAGACAAAAGCAAAGCCTTCGATGAGGGATGCATTTCAGGTGCACCTTTGTCTTGTATTTCTATTCCCACCAAGAACAGACATCATGTGAAATGTACAAATATTTGCTCAAACATTTCCATAATTTAGGTCTTTTCTTAACACCCTTGGGCTTGTCATGCAAAAATGGTTTTTCTCTTTTTTGATAGTCTGGTTGCTTCTGAAAGTCTTTAGATACCAAAGCAGTAGTTGCTTAAGAAATACAACAGATATATGGATAACTAGAGTTTGCAGTTTATAGTTACTGGCATTAGATTTAAAGTGTTGGTGTATCTTTAGGAAGTTTCCATGTCATTATGATCTGTGACAGCAAACACATGTTCATTCATCTCCTGTATGTTACACAACTGCCCTCTCCTCCTTCAAATCCCTCTTTAATCACTTTTTAACATTCCCCAAAGAACAAGCATCAGATGCCCTGTAAACTATTGTTAAAAAAGGATGTCACATCCTTCATCCTATTCATTTGTCAGTAACGCTGCATCAACACTAGTAAATTCAGTGCCCATTTTATCAGCAACAGTGTGTAGACAAGTCTTAGGCCTTTTAACCACTGTGCTTTGAAAATCTTTGCAGAGCAGTTTTTTATAACATAGTAGCATTTTTTATAACAGGGAAATTTTGCAAAAAATATCCTACTGCTTTTAACAGTGGGTTGGCACTACCAGAGCTATTGTATTTTTATTACTTATTTATTTCACTTTGAATAATAAAATAGATGCCTACGCAGTGCTCCGGGCATCCTGACACATAATTAATAATTACAACAAAACCAAACCCAGCAGCATTAAACAATTTCTCCAAAAGGAACTCAGCCAGCCTGCTAACTACAAAATGCTCCTTTCCACCCTGTCATCATCCTGAGAAGCAAACTGTCAGCCTCATCCAAAACCCTGTTGAACAGATGTCTATTGCAGCCTGCCTGGAACGTCACCAGATTTGGGCTATTTCGGATCTAAGGGGAGTTCCAGAGTCTTATAACACATGGATCCATCTCTAGTGCCTCTGCTGACTGCAGCTATGGCAGTATTGCACAGGGAGAGAGGCAATCTCTCAGGCAGGCCGGTCCCGTCGGCCATTTAGGTAACCAACACCTTAAACTCTCTCTGGAAACCAATAGGCAGCTAGCACAGATCCCAGAGCATTGGTGTGACACTATGCCCCATATTCTTCATAGGGACGTTGTTGTGATATGAATATTGCATAACTAAGATGTGTTTTATGCAAGATGGGTCATGTGAGGTATCATTGGAAAGGTTATGATTTACTGAATATGATTATCCTATTTGGATGCATGTATCATTTCTGTATCTGAAGTTAGGAATATTGACTATGTAACAATTACAAGTTGGTTTATACCAGGGGAATGCAGACCAGGCAGAATTCAATCAGCCTGGATGGGCCATTAGGGAGAACAATAGGACTTTGAAGATGCTGATCTCTCATCTCCTGGGATGCTGCAAACAATCTTTGACTCCTGGCTGCTTTGACACTGCAGAGTCATGTGAACATGTCACCTGGTACTGGATTTCACCTTGGACAACTAGTATTTTTCCCACTAGTGGGGGTGGGGGGGTGGGGATTAAACTGGGAAAAAAAAGGATTCCCGCTATATATAAATCCTATTTAAGGCAGGGAAGTACGTTAATCAGGTTAATTCTTCACTGAAACCCCGCCCAGGATGACTGCTGAGAACATCTAAGAAACAAGGACTGAGGGGGGGCAGAAGAGCTGATCCTGGGCTGTATAAGGTGTCTGGCCTGTGAAAGAAATGTCTAAAACAACATTTAGGGTGAGAAATTACTACTTGTAACCAATTTCTTAATATGTTAAGCTTAGTTTGCTTGTTTGTTTTATTTGCTAAGTAATCCGCTTTGTTTGTTATCCCTTATAGTCACTTAAAGTCTATCCTTTGTAGTTAATAAACTTGTTTTGTTTTCTCTAAACTAGTTTGTGCAACTCATAACTGGAGGGGGGGGGAAGCTGTGCATATCTTCCTCACATTAAGGGAGGGGGCGATTTTCATGAGCTTTCGCTGTACAGTTCTCTGTTCAGCGCAGGACAATACCATTTTGGGTTTGCACTCCAGAGGGGGTGGGCACTTGAGTGCTGGGCAGTCCCCTAGCTGATTCTTCCCACGCAGAGCTGATTTCTGTGTCTGTATCTTTCTGCCGTTGGGCAAGTCCCTACCTGTGTGTGTGCTACAGGAGGCTTGCGGGCCTGGCACTGCAGGACAGGGTGAGGGAGCTCAGGCTAGTGGAATGGGCAGGCCCTGCCAGTACATCAGGTGGCACCTCGAAGTGGGGGGCAACCCATCACAATTGCTATAACATACTGTCAGCAAGATGTCCTGCTCAGAAGGCAAGCCACTACACTCTGCAGCAGCGGCAGTCTTTGAATGGTTTTAAGGTGTAGAGTGCATTGCAATAGTCTAATCCTGAGGCAACAAAAGCATGTGTAATCCTTCTGCCAGGTGGAGCCGGCAGCAGCAAGGGTGGGGTTCAATATCTACAGGTTCCTTTTCAACAATACAACACAGAACCAGCTTGAGCCCCCACCCAGTAACCTGGGAAAATTACACACCACCCTTGTGCGCCTCTGAGAGGCAATACTTCCCCACTCGCAAGTACAGAGTCTGAAAGTAGAAAAGAAACTTTAAGTGAAAGGAGAAAAGTCACCCGACATTAATTAGGGAAAATGCCACCAGCAGAATTCATACACATAAAACTGTGAGCAGGACACCCACCCCAGAGTGCGTGGAGCAGAGTCTTCTGCCTCATGTTCTTGAGTTCTACAGCCAAAAGTTCCTTTAGCGTGCCCCCCTCTGCTCCCACACTCACAGTGGTTACCCTTAGAATCATAGGATATCAGGGCTGGAAGGGACCTCAGGAGATCATCTAGTCCAACCCCCTGCTCAAAGCAGGACCAATCCCCAGACAGATTTTTGCCTCAGATCCCTAAATGGCCCCCTCAAGGATTGAACTCACAACCCTGGGTTTAGCAGGCCAATGCTCAAACCACTGAGCTATCCCTCCCCACCTGTGAGGACCCAGGGTTCAGAGGTGCAACTGTGTGTGTTCACCTCCCACTCGGGGAAGGAGGCACCTTGCTTGCTCCCCCATCTGAGACTTGCTTTGGTTGGCTGTCCTGCCTGCCACTGTTCCTTCTGGTGGCCACCCTGCCAGCCACTGTTCCTCACCACTTGGCCGCACTGCCAGCCGCGATTGCTTGCCGCCTGGCCGCCCCACCAGCTGCCTGCTTGCCACTTTCACTGGCTGCTCCTGCTGGCCAACTGCTCCCTACTTTCGCCGGTCACCCATCACCTGCCTCTCTGCTGTGACCTCTGCAGGTCAGTCTCTTATTGATTTTTTGCTCTCAGCAGGCTGGGCAGAAACGCTGCCGCATCACAAGTGATTTCAGTGTATTGAGTACTTAAAATAACAAAAGGCTCCAAATGAAGCCTATTTAGCTCTATCTTTGAACACTGGGGAGGAACAGGTTAAACCAGACCGGGAGTCCTTAGGGAGAGTCCAAACCTCTTGGCTAGAACACCTGTCCCCACCCTCCTGCTTTCACAGGGCTCTGGCATTTGAGCCTCTGGCTTAACGAGGTCCTTTCAGCTGAGGGTGACCCCCTCATTTGGGACAGGTGAAGCACAGTTCTGCTCCCCTTTATTCATACAATAAAGACAGCAACATTGATAACAACATTTCACCACCTCTGCATTCAGTACTAAAGTGACTGTAGCGGCGTGGTCACCTTGCTCCTGCCCGGAGGGGTTAAAAACAGCCCTGGAGAGGGCTGTGACTGGGGAAAGCCTGATTGGGGAAGCAGCCTCAACTGGGGCCACACCCCAATCAGGCTGCAGCTGGCCCTATAAAAGGGCTGCTAGCCAGAGCTCCAGAGTCTCTCTCAAGATGTTGAAAGGGACGGGCCTGGCTGCTGGGAGCTGAGTAGGGTACCTAGACTGGAGCAGGGCTGGGGAAAGGCCAGAGGAGCTGGGGAGCTCTGGCCTGGAAAACTCCCAGGCTGCAGGCCTTGTTAAAGGCCGGAAAAGGTACTGGGGTTGCGGAGGGCAGCCTAAGGATAGGCAGAGGCAGCAGGTCCAAACCCTCCTTGCCGATGATGAGTGGCAAATATACTGCAGTCTGCCCCAATGAGCAGGGGCTAGACAGTGACTGGCAGTAGCCAAAGACTGAGGTGAGGTGGGGATAGGGGGTCAGGGGTTCTGCAGGGGGCAGAACCCCGAGAGAAGGGGCACCGGGATCCGGGAGGGACACCGTGGCCAGCGGCAAGTGGGACACAGGCCTGCAGAGGGCGCTCCTGAGTGGAAAGAGTTAATTCCCTGGATGACCATCAGGAGGCACCACAGAGGTGAATCGTCACCCCGCTACAGTAACCCAACACCAGGCAAAGTTGATCACTTTGAGCAACACCGCTCTATCTGCTGGATATCTTGGCAGAGTAGATATGTTCATGTAAATACAGTTTGCTCCTGAAGTCGCTCCCACTCCCAACTAGCTGTCGGGGAGAGTTCATTCAGACCCTGCTTACACATGGATAATAGTGGCAAAGTCCATATCTGAAAGAAAAGTTGGCAACCTCCGGGCCAGACGTAGATGATACAAGTTTCATAGGGTATGTCTACACTGCAATAAAACACCCACGCTGGCCGGTATCAGTTGACTTGGGCTCGTGGGTTCGGACTACGGGGCTACAAAATTGCAGTGTAGACAGTTGGGTTTGGGCTGGAGACTAGGCTCTCGGACCCTCGCCAAAACCATTTGGTGAATTCATGTAAAATTTGGGAACAGTTTCAGGTTGACCAAAACTGCATTTTTTCAGTGAACAAACTATTTATCCAAAAATTTTCTCCTGGCTCGAGTCCCAGTTCTGTAAACCAGGGAGTATCAAGGTATATTTCCCCCACGGTCTCCCATTATGACCAAGATTGCTTGCAGGATCATTTTGTGGAATGGATATATTATTTTTAATGATTCAGAACTATTGACTACATGGAAATGCTGTAGGGTTGGTTTTTTTTATTATTTGTTTTCTCTGTTGTATGCAGCCGTTTACCATGATTATGGGTTTGTTACCTAGGAAACTATGGTAGGCTGGAATTTGATTGGCTGTGGTTGTCAGTTTCTAATCTGACAGCAAAGGTGCGTGCATGCCACTGAAGCAACAAATAAAGAAAATGCCTGACAATTTAAGTATTTTATTGGTAAGATGAAAGACACAAATGCTATTTAGGAGACAAATGAGGGACTAGTGGGTTAGTATTATGGGAAATTTGAAAATAGTCCTGGGTTGTCAAACTTCTTAAAAAGCGATTGGAGCTGAAGTGTTCACATATATGTTCATTTATAACCAACAATGTAGAGAACAGCAGCTCTTGCCAATGACTGCACCAATACAGGCATAGCCAGTGATGTGTTTTCCTGTGACATCTACTTTTTCCTCGCTCTTCACTTCTTCCTCCCTACCTATGAATAGCTCATCTCACTGCCAAGTGACAGTATCAGGACCAGTCATCACTTTCCCCTGCGAGTGCACGAACCATCTGCACCCTATTGGTTGAAATGAAATGCGTCAGCCACGTTGAGAGTAAGGAGTAGGAGAGAGGACAAGGAAACAGACAGGCAAAGATGTCTGTGGACACTCTGATATCTATTCACTGAGGGTACATCTACACTACGAGCTAGAGATGCGATTCCCAGCTCGCCTAGACATACGCACACAAGCTATCACCGACCTAGCATGCTAAAAGGAGTAGTGTAGCAGCAGTAGCACCGGCAGCAGCTGTAGTGGCATGAGCTAGCTGCCTGAGCACAAACCCACCTGAACCTCGTGAATACACACTTGGGGCACCTAGCCCGTGCCTCTGTGGCCTGTGCTACCGTAGCTACACTACTATTTTTAGCATTGTAGCTTGATGAGAGTTAGCCCGAGTACGTCTGTATGAGCTCAGAATCACACCCCTGGCTTGTAGTGTAGATGTAGCCTTTGGGAGAGGTAGGTATTATTATTAATGTGCCATCTACAGCTGGCTTTCATGTGGTACCGTCTTAATCAAAATCAGTGGGAGAATTTTATTGGATACTAATTGATTCCTTCTCAATAATGAATTATAAGTGAATAATAGACTATATTCATACAGAGTTGAGAAACCACAATTCAGTTATAGTGCATGGAGCATCAATGTACCATCATAAGCACTAGCATTCAGCATGGCCAGATAATTTGTGAAAGCATCAGGTTCTGGAGAAACTCTTTAGGAAATGACAAAAAACAAACAAACAACCTTCCGACCTCCCCAAAAACGATGGCTCCTCCTCTAGCTTGGTGAAAGGTGAGCTGTGCCAAGCGACTACGCACGGGCCTCAGAACTCCCCGAAGGTATCTGCACAGCGCCTAACCTGTTTGAGCTTGTACCTAAGAGCTTTGGTTTTTTATCATTAATTGTCATTTGGCACTTACTCTCTTATTACTCGACTGCTCTGTCTACTGTAGATGCCAATTAAATCATTTCCATCTGCAAATACTTGGCTTCCAGGATGTGAAGTGTATTCCAGGACGTGGAGTGTATGTTAGTATTTTTTATATGCATATTTGAATACTGTATATTCTTCTCCCATTTTTTTTCCTGCTCTCCTCTTTCAGTGGGAGGCTCAGAGGCAGTGCTCCCAGACAGCTGTGTACTGATCTAACTGTGGCGAATCAGTCCATGAGTCTCTTATGATGGCCTTGTTCACATTTGAGTGACCCCATGGCACTTGGAGGCAGCTGATTTCCCTCTCCGCCATGCCAAATCTTGGCACTTTTCAGGCTAAGAGGTTAAAGCAAAAATTCAACAAGATGACATCTGGGCTGAAAGCAAAAAGCACAATTTTGGCCTCAGCTGGCCAAATGCACACTGTATTAAGTGGAATCCAAGACGCATACAAAGAGGCATCAGAGGAAAACAGCATCAGAACATCTCCTGCTGCAAAGGACAGAGCCTCTGCAGTGCCCACATGGAAATGAGACATCTGTATCATGGAGAACATCTCTTTCTGCTAAAGATGACAGAAAAACTGAAATCCTGGGAAAATAAAGTTCGTCTCCTAAGAAACCCTGTGAGAACTGAAACTAAATGAGCAGAAAACACAAAACAGGGAGAGAGAAAAGATACTCAAATTCTGTAAGATAGAAGTGGTCAACGATCGCAAACTAAACAGCATTTCCAGACTAATCAAAAGGCAGCATCCCCTACTGATATGCCTCTGCTGGGAGCCCATTAACATGTCCTGCCTAAAAGCATTCCTCACGGAAAAACAAGCAAGCATCAAAGGCACTATATAGAAGGGCTGCATATCTGAGCCCCAAGGAAAAATGGGTGGCACATTTTGTTTGCATAGAAGCATGCACAGAAAGGAATACAAAGGAAATAGCAAGGATAAAATTCACTTTCCTCTGTTTATGCTGTGTAAACAGGGCCCACTTATGTAGGGCAGAAATGATGACTTGTGAGATGGTTTTCGTGCACTATACAGAAAACAACACATGGAATATTGAAATTAATGTCAGAAAGTGCCAGTGCTAAATTCATGATCATGCTCACCAAATCGTATTAATGGCAGGTTTCATGATGGGTTGGTACAGGGACATGACCACAGACATCATGGATTTAATCTGTAGGTAATATGTGTACATCACAAAGAGACTGTAGCTTGTTTGAGCTACAACAAGAAACACTGACTGCACGGAGGGTTGGTCACAGGGCAACATAAAATGGCAGGCTGTCCAGGGTAATTAACAAGAGGTCAGAGCCAGGAAACCAGCAAGAAGAAAAAAAATAAAAATAAAAAACAGCAGCTGTAGCTGCAGGTGCAGAGAAGCTGCAGATGAAAACTGTCATCTTCTTTCCCCACTTGCTGCTTTTGGTTTATTCTTGCTGGAAGGGTCAGATCTGGAATATTTTGGCCCACTTCTTGCTGCTTGTGCTGTCATCTCGGATTCATCAAGATTTCAGCTGACAGCACCCAATTTGAGAGACAAATGTACCTTTCTGCACATTCCTCACTGCCAGTTCTAAAGCCTGCCCTTTAAGCCAGGGCTCCTGCTGAGTTTATACAGACTATAAGCGCTTCATAAAGCGAATGTGAGACAGAAAATAGAGGACTGTCAAATACACAGCAATAGTACACAGTACGGTCTTCCTCGCAGAATACATGGTTTTCAAACTTTTTAGGCTGCGTACTCCTTTCCAAATAATGTAGTCTATTTCATACCCCATCCGAGATAGGGTTATAATATATCTAGGATTAGATTGCCAGGTCTTACTATATAAAATGCATTGTCAGCTATTATAGGAATTTTCTTGCATACCCCCTGCAGAGAGCTCGTGTATCCCAGTTTGAAAATCACTGGCAAACAGAAAGGAAGGCAGATTAGCCTTGTGGTTAGAGCATAAGACTGGGATCAGAAAACCTGCATCCTGGCTCTAACAATGATTTGCTATGTGATCTTGTGGAAAGTCACTCCTCTGTGACTCAGTTTCCCCATCCGTAACACAAGGATACTTACCTAACTCACAAAGGTAGAGATTCTTGAATGGAAGGTGACATAGAATTTTTACAAATAAAAGACCCGCTCTATGGAACCTCAGTAGTGACTGGAATTGCCTATCAGCTGCAAAAGATACTCACTGTCAAATTCCAAACTATCTCCCACATTTGGGTCAATTCCATGATGTGAAATTCATTTCTGATTAAATGTCACTTCAGACAGTAGATGCACGGAGCTGGACTTCTCACGGCATGTTGTTTCATGCTTTCTTTCCAGGAGCTTCAGGGTGATAACATTGAAGGGAGAGCGGGAAGCTCAGTGCCTAACCAGTGAAGCCTACTGCTTTGCATTTGCCTTTTATTAATAATATCTGACAGGACCTCAAGTTTTTCCGGTTGGCACCTGCTCATTATTCTTCACCACGGCATTTTAGTTTTAAAGACAGATGCTATTCTAGAGGGGAGGGGCCACGAGACTCTAAGGTTTGAATGCCCCGAAGTACTGTGCCTGAATATGAAAAACTGATGCAAAAGTAGCATAATGCAGGCATGGAAATCTGTTTCCAGAGAACCTGCTGCATGCAGTGAGGAGATGAGTGAGTTCAATGACTGTGCAAGGCCTTGGTACTGCTTGATGGGAGGAGAGGCCAGGGAAGGGGGATATACTCACCTCTGATTCTGACACTTCCAAAGGCTTCTCATTCAGGGCCACACTCTCAGTCAGCACTGCTCCATTGTACTTGTTGCAGATATCCTCATCTGAGTAGTGCAGCCCACCAGGGCTTGGGCGAGGAGGGGACCTAGGTGGACATCAGGAGAAAGCATATGGAACATTAAATAATGGGTACACTACATGTCCTACAATCCTTTTCATACCTGGACATAACATATCAACCAGTTCCCACCCTCTTCTGAACTCCAAAAACACAGTCACTTATCTCAACCCTGAAATGAGACGTTTACTGTCCCACTCCAGGCCTAGATCTCTTTAATCATTGATCATGGCATCTACCATCAGGGGCTGATGTTGCATTTTGGGGCAGAGGCTTAGCTATTAGCCCACAGTTTTCACCATATCCTCCAAACAGAGCTCCACCTAGGGTTACCATATTTCAGCAAGCAAAAAAGAGGACGGGAGGAGCCCCGCCCTAGCCCCGCCCCTGCCCCTCCCACTTCCCGCCCCCCCAGAACCCCCAACCCTCCCCCCGTTCCTTGTCCCCTGACTGCCCCCTCCTGGGACCCCTGCCCCTAACTGCCCCCCAGGACTCCACTCCCTATCTAAGCCTCCCTGCCTCTTGTCCCCTGACTGCCCCAACCCTTATCCACACCCCCACCCCCAGACAGACCCCTGGGACTCCCACGCCCCATCCAACCACTCCCCACCCCCTGACAGCCCCCCCCCAGAACTCCCAACCCATCTAAACCCCTCTGCTCCCTGTCCCCTGACTGCTCTGATCCCTCTCCGCACTCCTGCCCCCTGACAGCCCCCCCCAGAACTCCCAACCCATCTAAACCCCTCTGTTCCCTGTCCCCTGACTGCTCCGATCCCTCTCCCCACTCCTGCCCCCTAACAGCTCCCCCCCAGAACTCTCATCCCCCCACCCCGCTCCTTGTCCCCTGACTGCCCCCTCCTGGGACCCCTGCTCCTAACTGCCCTCCAGAACCCCACCCCTTACCTAAGACTCCCTGTTCCTTGTCTCCTAACTGCCCCCTCCTAAGACCCCCCCAACTGCCCCCCAGGACCCTACCCCCTACCTGTACCCTGACTGCCCAAAACTTTCTCCACTCCCCCCAAAAAGCCCCCCCCGTTTCTTGACTGCCACCTCCAGAACCTCCCTGCCCCTTCTCCTGCCCCCTGGCCCCCTTACCCTGCTGCTCAGAACAGGGTGTTGGGCTCTGTGCGAGCAGGACACGTGGCTGCGCTCCCCAGCACAACAAAACCCGATCCCTGGCCCTGCACAACAAAACCCGGTCCCTGGCCTGGACCGGGCTGCAGGGGAGAGCTGCCCTTGTATCAGCACAAAGTGCTCTCGCTCCCGTTTTGCTACGCTGTATGGCAGAAACTGCTCCCAGTTGCAAAAGGGGAGGCTGCACTTTGTGCTGAGACACTTGCTCAGAATGCAGGGCGGATCCGGCTCCTCTACAGCTGCTCCGGAGTCCAGCCCGGGACTTTCCTGCAGCCCTCCCAGCCGCTCGCTCTGCTCTGCCGGGGGAGGGGGGAAATCCCGGACATTTTGAGTGCTTTACAAATTCCCCCCGGACGCTATTTTTAGTACAAAAAGGAGGACATGTCCGGGTAAATCCGGACGAATGGTAACCCTAGCTCCACCCCATAATCCCCTTTGCTTGTCCTGTGGTAGGTATGAAGCTCGGCAATAACTGAATGCTACGGCCAACACTGAGACAAAGAGGGTCCGTCATCCTACCTCGTCCCATTCTTCTTGGAGAAAGTGCTCTTTACGTTGAGATGTCGGCTGTTGAGCTCCAGGGCTGTGAAGCCTCCGTTATCCAGTGTGACCGACTCTTCCACATTCGAGATGTTTTTACCTGGAGTCAAACAATGAAACAATCAGTAAAGACAAAGGTATTTCCCCACCAACTATATGCCTAGTGATAACCTAAAGAACCACTACAAACAAGTGTCAAACCTCGTCCTTCCTTTTATGGTTACTTTTGTATCCTCACTTTCCATAATGCTCTCTCCCTTCTTTCATAGTGGTAGAATAGCTCAGCAAGGAATGGAGAGAAAAGGAGACAAAAGATCAGCAGTGGGCTGTGGACCAGGAAAAGGGGTGAGAGAGAGACTAGTGAAGGGAGGAAGGGAAAGATAAAAGAGGAGGGAAGTGAGAGTGGGAGACAAATGGGAAGAGAAAAAAGTGAGGAAGGAAAGAGAGCAGAGCAAGAGAGAATGGTTGGGTAGACAGTGAAGGAGAAAAAGGGTTTGGAGCTGCAATGGAGAGAAGGTATGTAAATGAGAAATTACAGGACGGGGGAAATCCTAGAAATGTATGGCTGGAAGGGATCTCAAGAAGTCACCAAGTCCAGACCTCTGTGCTGAGGCAGGACCAAGTGAACCTAGACTGTCCCTGACAGGTGTTCTTAAAGGATGTGGATTCCACAAGCTCCCTTGGAAACCTATTCCAGAGCTTACCTACCCTTATAATTAGCAAGTTTTTCCTAATTAGCAAGGGAGGTTGAAGTGTTCTCCTACAGGTTTTTGTATATTGCCATTCCTAATATCTGACTTGTGTCCATTTATCCTTTTACGTAGGTACTTTCCAGTTTGGCCGATGTACATGGCAGAGGGGCATTGCTGGCACATGATGGAGTATATTACATTGGTGGACGTGCAGGTGAATAAACCGGTTATGTTACAACACTTCAATCTCCCTGGACACACAATAGCAGATTTAAAGGTAGCCATCCTGCAGCAAAAAAACTTCAGGACCAGACTTCAAAGAGAAACTGCTGAGCTTCAGTTCATTTGCAAATTTTACACTATCAGCTCAGGATTAAACAAAGACTGTGAATGGCTAGCCAACTACAAAAGTAGTTTCTCCTCCCTTGGTGTTCACACCTCAACTGCTAGAAGAGGGCCTCATCCTCCCTGACTGATCTAACCTCGTTATCTCTAGACTGATTCTTGCCTGCATATTTATGCCTGCCTCTGGAAATTTCCAATACATGCATCTGACAAAGTGGGTCTTCACCCACGAAAGCTTATGCTCCAATATGTCTGTTAGTCTATAAGGTGCCACAGGACTCTTTGTCCCTTATAACCCTATTATCCTCTAGGTACTAACAAATTGATTGTTTAGTAATTTTTTCCGGTATCTTTCCAGGTATCTAGGTTAGGCTGAATGGTCTATAATTCCCAGGGTCCTCTTTGTTCCCCTTTTTAAAGATAGGTACTAAGTTCCAGTCTCTGGAACCTCATCCATATTCCATGAGTTCTCAAAGATCATTGCTAACAGTTGATCGACAGCTTCAGCTAGTTCTTTAAGTACTCTAGGATGAATTTCATCAGGCCCTGTTGACTTGAATACATCTAACTTATCTAAATATTCATTAACCTTTTTTTCCCCCTATTTTTGCTTCGGTTCCTTTCCCCTTGTTGTTAATATTAATTGTATTGAGTATTTGGTCCCCATTAACCTTTTCAGTGAGGACTGAAGCAAAACAGGTATTAACCACTTCAGCCTTCTTTATGTCATCAGTTATTAGTGCTACTTCCCCGCTGAGTAGAGGACCTATGCTTTCCTTTGTCTTTTTCTAGCTCCTAATGTATTAAAGAACCTTTTCTTATTCCCTTTTATGTCTCTTGCTAGTTGTAACTCATTTTGGGTCTTAGCCTTTCTCATTTTGTCCATACATGCTTGCGCTATTCTTCTGCTCTCCTCCTTAGCAATTTGTCCACGTTCCCATTTTTTATATGATTCCTTTTTGATTTTTAGGTCATTAAAGAGCTCTTAATGGAAGTAAAGAACAAAGACAAAAGACGGGGGACGGAGGGCGGTGGGGGAGAAGAAGAGAGGAAGACACAGCAAGAGATTTTTTCCTATGCTCATAGTGTGTAATTCCACAGGTCTGAGCTCTGCTGGTGTCTTGGGCAGAAAGGCTGGTGTCATATTGCCAGTCTGCTGTAGACAGGTATTTTATCCTCAGCTTCCATTACAATGTTACATTAAGGCCCAGTGTGAACATGGATATCAGAAGGTGCAGGTCAGAACTGTCTTTTCATGTCTGTCCTCCAAATGTAGAGCACAAGTAGGAAGATGAGAGATTTTCTATGTGCCATGCATAGGAATCCGTAATAGTATTAGCTTGGTAAAATGCCATGGCATTCATACATTTTAAATCCCGTGGGGATAAAATCTGATTTACTAACACTTGTTAGAAGTGAATTTATACAGGAAAAAATAAATCTTTCTTTGGGCTGAACCACTGAACACTGCCAGGGGAAGTGGGAGGTTCTTTCCACATCCCTGTATTCTATTAACCCCTCAGCATCAGGAGAGCTGAGACTTCCACTGCCCGCTCCTGTTGATTAGTCTGATTGGCACCAGAGAATTAAAATAGTTCACTCCTGGGTTTCGGAGAAACATGCACACTAGCAACATTGCCAGAACTCAAGTTACTAAAGGGGAAAAGGCAAAAATGATTTTAAAAGCTCCACGGCCAGAGATCTGGGATTTGAAAGGGGAATATTTAAACATTCCTAGTGATGGACCAGCTGTTCCTGTTTTCTGTGAGAAAGGTGACTGTCAAAAAAACACTCCTAAAGGCAAATTAAGAGGCCTGGGGCTCAGATTGTGCCTTAAAGTCCAGCAATTCAGGTCAGCCACGCGACCACACTGCCATGACAACTGTAGCACTAACGAACAGAGGTGAGACATGGGGTACCCACATACACCATTTATCATCGATGAGATATTATCTACTCCCAGCACCCTCCACACTTTGTAAATACATCCCTCCACCCAAATATGTATACGGGGTGTACCCATGGAAAAGTACAAGCTATTTCTCCCAGATTAGAGCTCAACGAGATCTGATTGGTTGCTCCACCCAAAGAAACACATAGAGCGAGAGATTTCATGCTGCCAGAGTCACTGGTTCAAATGGAAAAAGAACATCCGTGGCATGGGAGGGACTGAAATGGAGCCACTATCTCACCTGTGCTGCAGTTCTTGTATTTCTTGCTCTGACCATGCAGGACCAACGCAAACACCACTAACAGGATGAGGATGAGACTAGACAGAGCCATCACTAGCAGGAACCACCACTCTTCGTAGAAAGGGGTTTCCATTTGGGCTACAGAGAGAATAAACAAAGGTTTAGGACCCTTCCACCTAATAACAATTCCTACACATTCCTCCCTTAAGCCCCGTTAGCATCTCCCTGCCTTTTTCCCATTGAGATCTGTACCCCTGTCAGTTCTCAGGAAAGGGCGTGGCTAAAAGGCCGGATTAGTGCCAGAGGAAGGTGCTGTGCCTATTTCTCCCCCATAGCGATTCCAAAGTGCCCAGGTCTCCCTGGCCTCTGATACTCCAGTCCTGGATCCAAACAGAGCCCTGCTGACTCACCACAAATGTCACTTCACTTGGAGGAACATCACCCAACAGCACTCGCAAGGGATGCAGTTGGTGCCTGTGGGTAACGTCCAAGCACTCTCCAGTGCCAATGCACCTCAACCCAAACTCTCAACATCCCTGTTATTCTACCTCTACCCCTCACCCGCTGTCAGTTTAAACCATCCTGACCAGCAGCATCCCGGCTATTCAGAGAGTTTGGTTCTATTCCTACCCACACATTCGATGTGGCCCATTTTAACTCCAACCATGCCTCAGTTTCCCCAGCTGCAAAATAGGTAAATAACATTTACTCTTCTCTATAAAGTGCTTTGAGATCCTTGGTTAAAAATGGAAACTACTATTATTATTATTCCTTTCCAGTCATCCCCTTTTTCAGGGCATCTCAGCCATGAAGGGCAGCATTCCCACTAGGGCATAGATCATCAATTGTGCATAACCACATTGCAGTTAGTGAGACAGAGAAATACCTGCTGAAATGGCTGATTCCAGGAAACCTATTTCAATTGGGACCAAAGCCATAGTTGAACCCAAGCCACTGAGCCACACGCCTCTCCTAGCTTTCCTACGGCTGTGAAGAGCACTTTACTGCCCAGATTCCCTGGATTTAAACTCAGCCGCGTTATGAGCCTTATGATGTGGGGGGCCTGATTCATCCCAGGGCACTGGGAATTCTGTAGCAGTGAAAAGCGGCTGCCATCTCCCCTCTGCTGGGGACCAATAAAGCCAAAAAGGCAAGTGGTGCAGGCCAGGCTGGGTGCTGAATGGACCATCCAGCTGTGCTAGCCTGTAATGCTTTACAGCTTTTATGCCTGTGAATCTCAATAGAAACTTCTTTCTTTCGGGCTACAATTTGAGATAAACTTTAGAGCATCAAAAGAAAGTGAACTAAATAATTCTGCTCAAGTGGAGAACATACAAATGGGAAACTCTATGAGTTCCTTTGAGGAAACAATTGCTAATGGGAAGAGAGGACGGCGGGGCTGACGTGATTCCAACTACAGAACGTCCCTTTAGATTTTGTGTGAAACTACAGAATGGAGAAACACTCTAATATGTGAAGTGGGTTCCCCTTCTCCCTTGCGCTTGGAGAGGAATGCAATGAGACAGTTCACGCGGAAATCCAGAGGTAATTCTTAGGGGCTAAGTGGTTAGTTGCACAGGGACAAAGAAGAGAATGAACACAACAGCAACAGCAATAGTACCATTTACTTTCCCTTTCTGCTGTACAACAATTGAGGGGTATATGTGCTCTTTACCCCAGGAGCAAAGAGATAAGTCCTGCTTCAGATACTGGCACTGCCAGGCCCACAGGAAGCTCCAGAATTTTGAATCACAAAGCCGTTTTAACAGTTTGCCTAAAAGCAGCTTGGAAGGAGGAAGCAAGGGTAAGAAGACACCTGTGCAAGGCCGTAACCAGGGCAGTTTCTCCTGCTTCAGCAACAGGCCACCAAACTCCAGCTGCGGGGATACCAATGGAACATAGCAAGCGTCAGCCTAGTTTACCTCTCAAAGTACCATCACTCTCCTTCTGGCAAGTCTTGAACTCTGAGTTCAAAGAGATTTCTGAAGGGTGTTCATGCCATATCTCTACACACTGGAGATAACCACAACAGAGCCGGCAGGGAGGTGTGTGAAGAACATCAACAATCCAACCCATACAGACTTAGGCCTGATGCTGTGATGGAAGTCTTTTCATTGAGGTCAGTGCAATTTGGGTAGGGCCCTTAGAGAATTTGACTTGCCAGCAGAAGGATACAGTTTACTCTGCCAGTAAATTGCCCCTAGCACATTTTTGAGAGCGATATATACAAAATAACACAGAAATATCTACCCCAGGAGACTGGGGAGGGAATGGGCCCAGGTGAAGAGAAGAAACAGAAAGGGAATTGAGGAGAGGGAAAAAGCAAACAAATCACAAACTGTATAGTCATGTTGCAATACATGCTAATTTACATGCAAACTCCTGGGGGAGTTTCTTCAGCAAATATTAAAGTGGTAGGCACCTGTTTTTGAACAAAATGGTTTCCCTCGAGAGAAAGGCCCACTGTAAAATCAGTATCTGATTCATCATTGCATCATTCTGGTTTTAACAGGAGTTCAATGGGGTTTCATGGCATAAAGGAACATAGCAGTTTTTTAAGCAGGGCCTCAGTGCTTTATTTTAACTGTTGGCTCTGGTTTTCTCTCTTCTCTTTCCCCACAAAGGAAGCCTAGTGGGGAAAGTATAATACAGAATGCATGATTACCTGATACTGCTGCAGATGGGATGCTTGGTTCTCCATAGCCAAACTCATTTACTGCAATCACTCGGAATTCATAGCTCACCCCCTGTTTTAGCTTGTCCAGGCCGACTGTGTAGGAGGTAGCGCTGCGGGGGATGTCCTTCACAAACGTATCCCACAGTCCTTCATCTAGGAAAGCAGCACACGTACAAAAGAAGAGCATCATTAGCATTATTACTGTGCACTCTTTCCCCTGTTCCATGGAAATGAGTTGCTATTAATCATGTGTTTCAACATGAGGCAATTTCCATGCCTACCTGAACTACTGCTGTCCAACACAGCACATAAATCAAACCAATGTGGTAGGCTATTGAGTCACAGTCATTCTAGGTTGTGACTGCTTTTACATTATGGCAGGATCCAAACATGAAACCTTCACATGGGTGAAACTTACAGATAGAACTTGGAGTGTGATGAAACCCTCCCTGTTCTATGCCCCAGGACTTTTCAGCTTGGAAAAGAGGAGACTAAGGGGGGATAAGATAGAGATATATAACATTATGAGTGATGTGGAGAAAGTAGATAAGGAAAAGTTATTTACTTATTCCCATAATACAAGAACTAGGGGTCACCAAATGAAACTAATAGGCAGGAGGTTTAAAACAAATAAAAGGAAGTTCTTCTTCACACAGCGCACAGTCAACTTGTGGAACTCCTTGCCTAAGGAGGTTATGAAGGCTAGGACTATAACAGCGTTTAAAAGAGAACTGGATAAATTCATGGAGGTTAAGTCCATTAATGGCTATTAGCCAGGATGGATAAGGAATGGTGTCCCTAGACTTGTCAGAGGGTGGAGATGGATGGCAGGAGAGAGATCACTTCATCATCGCCTGTTAGGTCCACTCCCTCTGGGGCACCTGGCATTAGCCACTGTCGGTAGATAGGATACTGGGCTGGACAGACCTTTGGTCTGACTCAGTACGGCCGTTCTTATGTTCACAATTAGATAATCTAGATATTCAATAGCCATATTAATATTTATATTGATAATCATCCAGAGCGTGTATGACACTGTTTTCCTATGACACAGGTCATATTCTCATATCTACAATGAAAAGATGTCATTTTCAACAAGATAGTCACTGCGAGTGGTAGGATAAAAAATTACAACTGTGATTAAAAACTCTGGCCAACAATTTTGAACTTGGGACCCTAACATCAGGCTACGTGGCCTATTTTCCAGAGATGATCGGCAAACGTACCACTTCCATTGACTTCCCACTGATGAAATATAGGCACCATTTGCATGTGTGGGAGTAATGCTTATTGCCACAGGAGCATCCAAGCTGCAGTGCTGAGGACAATAGGCCAGATCCCCAGCTGATGTAAACTGGCATGGCTTCAAGGACCTGGCCCAATGACTATTCATTTTATTTTAACATTTTTGGTCATTAATTTCCATTTCCCCCCAGTATGTCTTAATGACAATATAAAAATAGAAAGACAAAGTCTGCACAAATACAGTGTACGAGATGCTTGCACTGAAAGAAAGCCCTCTGCACTGAGAGTCTATCACGTCCATGATTTCTTCTGACAAGAGGCACCACCAGTATAACAGTAAAGTAAAAGCCCGCAGCATTATCATTGGTGTCATGTTCTGGTGCTGCAATGTCAGGAGCAGAATCTCTTCTCACTTACTCTAGATTTACCTTAGCACAAGTCCATTGAAGTCATTGTAGTTATTCCAGAGTTACGCCAGTGTAAGTGAAAGCAGAATTTGGCCCTTAGCCTATTCCTTTGCAACAGGAAATAATGGGCAGAACTGAATGATTTATGCTGTAGGTGCACTTCCATGTGAATGTTTTAATTTTGCCATAAGTAAATACTAATTTGTAATGCGCTGCGTGTCCCCCAAACTGCATCTGTTCTGATCAAGATGATTGGCAGTCCCAAGTGGACTGAACAAGGAGGCTGAAGATTTTATTATTCTGTCCACATTGGAGAAATACTAACGAATAGGTAAATTTTCTGTCATGTTTAAAATTCAGACCAGTACATTATTCACCCTCATTTTCAGAGTTTAATGAAGTTATCATAATGTACCATTGTTATGAATTACATTTTTTACAATGTGTGTAAAACAGAAGATAAAATATGGACTTCCCATATATAGGGCAGTGTAAAGCGAGATTATTTTCACTATGCAAAGCTAACAATGTAATATAAAAGGTTGGAATGTTTTTTACTTGAAGTGGGTGGAGTGTGGATACATTTTCAAACAGTGTTTGCTGCATTCACTGACACTAGATCCTGCATCTGATTCTATACAATATTGTCATAATTGCGAGAACTGAATGAGTTTTCAGAAACACATTTGTAAATATTGATACAGAATTTCAGCCCACTGTGATTTGGTTTAAAAGCAATTCATTTGCACCGCAAATTGCTTAGGGGGTGGAAAAAAATAACAGAATAAATAACAATTTTTCCAACACTAATTTCAACAGGAACAAACCTACCACTCTCTCGCTGTTGTTCTTAAAATAGTCCAGGAAATCATTTGTATAGACAGTGTGCTAAATTCAGCAAAGCTGCTGCAGGGAGCTGTAAAGTCAACCTCACAGTGCAGCCTGCATCCAAGGGGAAATTACTCCCTGAGGACTGATAGTGGCATTTCTGCCTCTGTCCTGCCCCAGGGCTATGCTGGAGAGGGTGGTGAAGAGAAGACACAGCTGTATTTTATATCAAGTTATCCATGGAAGTTTGCTGGTGGCATTTCTTCAGAGAACCACTGTATCAGAGGAATTCCAGTTGCTCGGACCACCACCACTTTTGGCTCACATTCAGCTCCAATCCTAAGGGGATCGCCTCCTGAAGCTGGGCCAAAATGGAGCCATTTTCCTCACATCCCTCAATCCAAACTCTGGGGACTTGTGTGAAATGGAACCCAGATTCCAACTACCCTCGGTTTGGGCCAGATTGTGCCCAATAGGAAACCAGCCATGCAGAGCTGCACAATGCTAGGAAGGACTGCAGTTGGACTGACCCATGCACTGCAGGCAGGAAGATGGAGGAAGGCTCCTTGTTCCCTCTCCGTTGCACAACACATGCACGCACCAGGCACAATCCAGTCCTTTGGATTTGCAAGACTAAGACCCGGCCGACAAGACTTTGTCCTGTTCCTGACAGGAATACTTGGGTCTGCCTGTAGATGGACAGCACACTCAGGCTAAAAAGACATCTTATTTTCATGGCAAACTTTGCTATCCAATGTCAGCAGCTCATCTGAGAGAGAATTCATTAGTGAGACACCTAAGTGGGCGGAGGAGGAAGGGAAGATTGTCTTCTGTATTAAGTGGAAAATCATTAGCATATTGTACACAACATTTCCCACACAGGTCATGGTGAGGAAAGATTTGCATGCCGAAAACTAATATCTCAACACTTTATCAGTACAGAGAAACCACTGAGAGAAGCAAAGTTTGCACCACTGATTAACACCCCTCAAAACAGATGCAAGTCTAGCCGTTCCCACTCAATTCCTGTTTAACGTACTGTGAGATTCAGCACAGCTGGCAATGGGGATGCAGGCATATTGCTCTCAATTGCTTTTGCCTCAGTAACATCTGCCCATTCCTTCAATTCATATTACCTTTCATTGGGTACGCGGAATCTGATAGGAGGGGTAAATATATGACACAAAAGGGAGAGTTCCTTTGAAAAATAAATCCTTTTTTGCTTCCTGTTTTTATAAATGCTACACCGCATCAAGGCCCAGCCTCATTTCCTGCTGACACAAGAATCTGATCTCTATCTTCCAGCTTCAATTTCTCCATCAGAGTTGAGAGGCATGCGCCTGTGTGTGGCGAGAAGGCTCTAATCACTCTAGAAGACACTAACCACTCCTACCTATCACCATGTTGAGCCTGGGCTACGCACACAATTTATTCCTCTAAAGCGGTGAGCAATGTTGTGCACTGCAGGTGTTCGAACAGACGCCACACCAACATGAAAGCTTGATATCATGGACAATTAATCAGGGTCTCTATGCTGCATAAAACTGTCAGTCAGTAACAGAGGCTTCTGGTTCTTATAAGACAGGCTAGGTGACAAATGACAGCCATGCTGGAGCTGGGGCTAGATGGAAACCTGTCAATTATT
The DNA here is from genome assembly GCF_027887155.1 of Malaclemys terrapin pileata. Classification (NCBI taxonomy): domain Eukaryota; kingdom Metazoa; phylum Chordata; order Testudines; family Emydidae; genus Malaclemys; species Malaclemys terrapin. Next base: position 78,054,225 of record NC_071514.1, on the reverse strand, counting down.
CATTTCTGAAGCACTAGCTTTTCTCTCTTTGTGTAATTGGAGAGCTGTGTTGTAAAACTTACTAGTAATCATACATCAGGAGATTTACAAGAATAGAAACTCCTGATCGTTAGGGCCTCCTGTACTTGGTCAGTGTTCATCAGTGACAAGATTAAAATGTTAATTTCTTGAGTCAAGGGAAAGGTTTGGGTTATGATGCCAACTAACAAAAGGACAAGAATGGAAAGTGAAGGCTGACAAACTGTCACTGCACGCAGTTCGGAAGCAGGAGCAAATGAAAGGCCCCATGGCAGGAGCCAGAGATGCAGCTGCACCCTTCACTTTGAATTTACTGAATTTTGTTGGTTTGTGTCCATGTTAAACACAAAATTTACTTATTTATTTAAAAATAAATAGAAAATGAAAAAAAAGAAACATTACCCAAGAGACCAGAGAAGAGCTAGAGAGTGATCAGTCCTCAGGGCTCTGGGAAACAAAGTGCCTCAGCCATCTAGGGGAAGGAAAACCCCCACGCTGAGTAGAACGGTTCTTCCTGGAAATGTCTGCCCTCTCGGGAGAGTAATTTTGAGGACAAAATACAATATTTGCCTGATTTGGCTATGTCCTAAATATAGGCGTTATGGCTATTTGGGGCTTATTTGGCCCATATTAGAAACCATGATAACTGGAAGCATGTTTAAATGCATTTTCCTACTATAGGGTTAAGCCATGCCCTCCTACAGGGAAAAACCAGGTCAGCTCCGGGAAACTTTGCATCATCCTGTCCTGGGCATGGGGTGTCTGTCCCACAAAGCAGGCAAATCCATGGCCTGCCTGCCCTGGAGATATCCTGTGATCTGCAAGGAAATACCACAGATCTCAGGGCAGCCGCAGCAGGCCAACATAGGCATTAAGGCACAGTGCCTCTATACCATTCCCTCCACACATCCGTGGCAGCATGGATCCCTCCGGAACCATGCAGAAATCCCCCCTTTTGGGAGGCCAGTGATGTTGGGGAGGGGCGGGGGAGTCCGCAACATTATCCATGAGGAAAGCTGTGGGCTTGGAGGGGGACAACTCTATGCAAAGTGGTGCTCCCCAGGCCAGACCTCTCTCCTCCCCAGCCATAGGTCTCCAGCCACATGGAGGGGAAGCACACGGGATGCCACAGTGTTGCAGAACGCAGATAAAGCCACTTAACTCCACTCTCTTCCCTGTGGTAAAATTAGGGCCATTTGGACAGGTTTGCCATTCTCTACTTGTTCTCTGCACGTAAAAGACGAAGGCATGATCTGATACACACTACACAAGTGGCCTAGTCGAAGCCTAGGTGATGTTTACTGTGAGAGTGCCAGAGACTTCCCAGTGGCATTTACTTCAATGCAGGAGGAACTGAGCTGGAATCTATTTCTCCTGCCACAGAACGGAGGCAGGACGGGAGAGACCTCTGTTTTTCTGAACATTCTCCCACTTGCCCTGACATCTCTGAAAAGACATTGCTTTGTCTGTTCTGTGCCAGTGTCTGAATTATATGGTAGATGTGGAGGAGGTAGGCAGGCTGGTCACCTGACATAGATCCAGGGGAACAGCAGAGAGGCAGGATAAATACCCTTACCTGTGTATATAAAAAGAAAAAGCAGCAGGACAGAAGGATCTCTTTGAAACAGAGCAAAGAACAACCTGACGAAGTGGCAACTCAGAGCAGAGGCCAACGTTTATTACACTAAGCCATCCTCCTTCCCTGGTGGAAGGCAGCTCTGGCACAGAGCTACCGCAGGAAAAATGAGATGATACAGCAGTTAATGTTTTGGGTAATGAGGCCTATAATAGAGACCACCTGAGATCCAAAGCCCTAAGGTAATGGTACGGTGTTTAAATATCGACATCATGTTAAAGCTTTTTATTTGCCTATTAGATGCTTCTGTTCTTGGCCCCAGAAAGATGGAGATCTCCCCTTTCTTGCTTTGTATGTGAACGGCACATGTCTTCTCTGAAACAGCAATTGTTCAGAAACAGAAAAAAAAAAGTCTCTCCAACCTGCTCAGTAACAACCCAGAAGGCAGGAACAGCTTCTTTGCATTATATTAAAAAAAGATGTTTTTCTGAAATGACCAGCACTGGCAGCGGGAATTAGCCCCCTTCTTTTGCTGAGCTCTAAATTCAGATGGCAAATTCCTGCATGCAGAGATGAGGAAGAATGAGATATTTAAAGGAAGCTGAAGCCTGCATGAAATAAGCAAACATTGCAATTAGTCCCTCTCCTCACTTGGATCACATTTCACGCTCTCTGCAGCTTCAGCCAGAACTAAGAACGGGAATCTAGCATACAAATGGCCAGTTCATGTGCTACAGCAGTATGAATAGGATTAAAATAATCGGCGGAGGAATTAAATGGTTTAACAATCAGGTCCTGAGAGCAGGAGCACTAAGGCTTGGTCTACACTAAACCCCCAAATCGAACTAAGGTACGCAACTTCAGCTACGTGAATAACGTAGCTGAAGTCGACATACCTTAGTTCGAACTTACCGCCGTCCAGACCCGGCAGGCAGGCTCCCCCGTCGACTCCGCGTACTCCTCGCGGCGAGCAGGATTACCGGAGTCGACGGGGAGCACTTCTGAGTTCGATTTATCGCGTCCAGACTAGACGCGATAAATCGAACCCAGAAGTTCGATTGCCTGCCGCCGAACCAGCGCGGTAAGTATAGACAAGCCCTAAGAGACCTCTCCCCTGTTTGTTTGCAGGCTCAGTCGAATGGGGCCAGGATGAGTTAATGCGGCTCAGGCCTGCCATGTAAGGACCATTCTCTCCACACAAACAGGGCCGGCTCCAGGCACCAGCTTCTCAAGCAGGTGCTTGGGGCGGCGGCTCCGGAGAGGGACGGCACGTCCAGGTATTCGGCGGCAATTTGGCGGACGGTCCTTCACTCCGCCTGGAAGCGAAGGACCTCCCGCCGAATTGCCGCTGCAGATCGCGATTGCGGCTTTTTGTTTGTTTGTTTGTTTTTTGTTTTGTTTTGGCTGCTTGGGGCGGCTAAAACCCTGGAGCCGGCCCTGCACACAAAGCAACAGCATTCTATGAATCCCTAGGCAGTGCACGTAAAACGTTCACTTAAACGATGAGCCACGCACGGCAATGCGAGGGAGTTGTGGTGTAGCCGTTGCACTGCGGTGTTATCTGCTACATGGAAATGCTCCTTCTGAAGTCTCGTAATTTGTTTCCATAGTGTTAGGGGAACACATTAGAGCTCGGGGTTTCCCACCTTCAGCGAGATGTGAGTGACAGTGGGTTCACCAGGATATCTTAAAGAAAGGTTGAAGCTAATGGATCTCCTCTAGTTGATGTATGCTTGTTTTTTCAGCACAACACTTAACATTTTCTTGCTAGTAGGTGATAGGTAGTGGGATGTAGGCCTCACTCTCAAATACTCTTGTTTTATTGAGCGCCATTTTTCTGGACTGGTAAACGTTGGCTACCAAGCTTCAATGACTGTTTTGTCTGAGTGTTATAGGATGGGCCCTTTAAGGGTTTTGGACTTAGCTCCACCTGTGCCTTGTCTGGTCCTAGCTGATGAGTTTGGGCTTGGGCCAGTGGTTGGGTCAGGTGACTGAATATCTGATGATGGCAATCTGGGGATGAGGCTTCCAATAAGAGTGGGTCTGTTCTCTTAGACAGAGGGAAACCAGGGACTAAGAAAGACCTAGGGAAGGTCTCTTCAGAGAAGCCCAGAGTCCGGGATAAGTCTGATAGCTCCTTTGCCTTGAGTGAGCTGGGGAGGTGAGAGAGCTGGGATTTGAAGTCTTGATACAAGGGTAACCAGGGAGATACATCTGCGAGGAGGCTATTGCGGAGATCCAGAGGGGACCAAAGTCAGAGAGGAGTGGGAAAGAGGCTCTCCTTACCAGTCAGAGGAAAAGGCCTGGCTGGAACTACCTGCAGTGGGGGTCAGGAACAAAAACTTTAAGAGGCTTGGCTTGAGGAAATGCTAGGCAGCAGGAACTGGGTTGTGGAAAGAACTGGTGAGACCAGTGAAGGGCTGAAGAGACAATGGAGGGGGTGGAAGGTAATTCATTTTAGTTTAATATGACATTTGAACTGCACTGTTTTAATAAACCACCCAACCCAAGATGGGCTGTTGCTCAACTCACAGAAGTCTGGGTGCAGTTATTGGGAAGATCAAGAAAGAGAAACTGAGGCAGCAGCAGGGCCCAAACCCAGTTCATGTAAGGCCTTGTTAAACTTGGACACTCCAATCCCTGAAGAATGTGCACATTTTATGAGCTTTGTTTGAAAACCATTATCAAGGCTGAGTTCTCGAAATTAGGAAAAGGTAATGGAATCACAGTGGAACCTTGGAATTCTGTCAAAGGCACGAGGGAAGCCTATATCCCTAGAGCAGAAGATCACAATAATTCAGTCTATGGTCTGGTCAGATCTCAACAGCTAATCAGTACTGGGAGAGTGCCAATGAAAAACCTTAGTGGAATTCCGTCGGCGGCACTCCTCCCTCTGGCACAGGTCTGAATTAACGTCCAGCATTAGTTAAAATGATGACACCGCTGAAGGTGCCATCTGTCAGAGCAGATACAAAAATGAGGCTTTGACCCCTTATATGGTGTGTCTAAACTTGGAATTTGGGGCTTGAGGAGACATACCCACGTGAGCTCTCATTGAGTTAGCGCACTAAAAACAAAATGTAGCCACATCACTGTGAGTAGAGGGATGGCTAGTAGGTGCCTGTCAGAGACCCTAGGCATGTATCTGGGGAGGCTAGCCTGTCGTGCTGTTGTGGCTACATTCTAACTTTAGGGCTAGCATAGGGATGTCTCCTTGAGCTGGGAATCACACCCCCATCTCCAAGTGCAGACGTACCCATAGTCAATAAAGATCCCATGACATACACAACTACCTCATAATGCGACCCGATATAACACGAATTCGGATATAACACAGTAAAGCAGCGCTCCGAGGGGGCGGGGCTGCGCACTCCAGTGGATCAAAGCAAGTTCGAAATAACGCGGTTTCACCTATAACACGGTAAGATTTTTTGGTTCCCGAGGACAGCGTTATATCGGGGTAGAGGTGTAATAACTTTGTTGTCTTGATCGCATTCCTCCTGTAGAATGAATTGGAGATGTTATGCTGTATGCCCACTGCAAAAAGCCATGTTTTCTTACTGATACAGGATAGCTGTTGCATTCTGCCCAGAAGAGATGTATTTCAGTGGTGGATCTGTGAGGGGGGAGTGATAGCTCAGTGGTTTGAGCATTGGCTGGCTAAACCCCAGGTTATGAGCTCAATCCTTGAGGGGGCAACTAGTGTAAAAATCTGTCTGGGGATTGGTCCTGCTTTAGGCAGGGGGTTGGACTAGATGACCTCCTGAGATCCTTTCCAACCCTGATATTCTATGATCCTCAAACATAGAGTTGGCAAAGTGCTTGAGGATCCTTCTGCATTAAATGAGCTGCATACATGTACATTATTTTAAATTATGAATAATATTAGTTCCTTAACTGGCAGCTTTATTGGTGACATCTGAGGAAAAATGGCACAGTACTCATGGCAATTTTCTGTGACTATTGCCAACAGGAGGAAATATGACAATTAACATAGCAATATGTTTACAGAAGGCAAAACTAGAAACTATGTCAAAAACACTTGGTGGTGGGCATTTAGAAAAGAAAAGCTGTGTCTTTCTTATCTTTCTTTAAAAGGTCCCATCACTCTGCTTCCTGGACAAATAAATTCTTCCAAACTATTACACGGTGGCTAGGACTATGGTGTGGACTAAAGGGAACAAGTTCCCACCACCAAATCCTGTCCACATTTTATAGATTTTTTTTTTCTCAGTAGTAGTTCCTCCTACCTGATGGCCGTGCCTCTATGATGTAGCCAGTTGTGGGTTTGTCCCCTGAATCTCCCTCAGTCCACTGCAGAGTTAGCCCAAAAGCAGATTTTGTAGCCAGAATTTCTTGAGGGGAGCCAGGAGACCCTAAGGGATCAGACCAGAATAGCAAACATCAGGGGGTGTGAGAAGTGATCACATTACACTTTTAACATCTTCAGAAATATGCACATAAAACCACACACAGAAGCTAAACATATACACAGGGTAAACCAGTTTAATGGGGTGCTGGCCCAAATCTTCCCTGGTTCGAGCACCACAGATTAAAATATCAGTTGCTGGGTTTTACAGGGGTACTCACATCAACTAAGCAGACAAAAAAACAAAAAACCCTGTTACCTTCACCACTTACATCCCTTGCAAACATCTGCATATTATCACTGGTATTCCTGCCTACAGAGTCAGCCCAGCACCATCCCTGGAAACTCAGAGATCAGCAGCAGACATGCTGCCTGTTCAGTCATTCAATACCATGTCATTAGCACATCTGACTGGACTAGTAGTTATAATGCCTGTGATGTGGGCATCAGGATGAGTTAAACTGCAGCATCATGTATCACCATCGCATTTACATGGCACAGAAGGTATTTCAAGAACATTATAACCGTTGCACAAACATTACAGGAGAGCTATTTATGATCATATAGCAGCTCCAAAAGATAAGATCACAAGGGAAGGATGCAATGAGAGAGGTGGAGGGTAGCTTCTGTTTGATTAAGAGGGCAGGGAGACACAAAATAGAATCGTGCATGAATACTGCACAGATGCTTTAAGGACTACCAGCCAGAGATCATTGTAAAACCTCTAATTTTTCTTGCTGTAAACTGTAATGATTAAAATGAATCAGCTGTTTATCAACAAAAAATCTTGTGCACAAACCGAAGTAGTCAGGGAGTCTGAAGTTAAGCCTGCTGTTCTCCACTCTTTGCATATGGTGAGTATATTCATGTGTGTAAGCCAAAACATAAAGACACGAGGGAATGTTTCTGAACTCTCACCAGTTTTACACCCAGGAAACTTAATCCAGGTCTGGATCAGGAGTGTGATTGGTGCAATCAGAATCAGGACCATGCTGTCAAGGCACAGCTTTGAATTCCCTTGGCTGGTTGGTTTGTCTTTCAATTTATTTGCACAGGTTTTTGCAGTCAGTTTTTTTTTTGGATTTCATAAAAAAGGAAAAACGTTTTTCATGGAGTGTTACGAACCCACTAAATCATGCCTAGAGCCCTTGTGACTCAATTCTTCCTCGGACTGGAAATGTATTTGCGCATACACTGTATTACTCCCTGCTGTTGGATTGAATTAAAGTAATTGGCTCTGGTCTGTTGCATGTCGCTAAGGTTCCACTTACCCTCTGCTGGCCCAGCTGTGATGTTGGCTTGTAGCTCGGGTCCATAGGTGATGGTTCTGGCTTGCACTCTGAATAGGTAGGTCACCCCCTTGGTGAGATCTCGGACCTTTAACCAGCGCTGCCAATTTCCTTTTATGTCCACAGTCACCACCTTACTCACCCCTGGAGTAGCGCCAAGATGAAAAATAAGAGAGTCTCAATGCAAAAAAGCAATTGAGCAGAGCTTATCATGTCTAGATAAGTAAAATTATCTCACAGTTTGCTAAGAAAGTATTTCTTACAATTAGTGGGAGTTTAAGTAGTGATAATAGCCAATTTTCAGCACAGATAAGTATAATTAGAGTTTAAGCTTGATAAGTGGGTACTGACAAGAAAAAAAACCTTACAACACAACTGGGAAATTACCACGAGACTGCACGCAACCTCACTAATTACACAGGGAAAAAAGGAGGCGGTAAATGAAGGGGACTGCAAGTGACACAGCTGTTCCTAAGCCAGAGCTGCTCCGTGTGGTGTCTCTTTGCCCTGTACCTTGCAACACTATTCCAAGCAAAGAAATACTATGCCAGATTCATCTTTGCCCTGCACCTTGTACTTTCATTTACAAAAGTGTGAAGTGAGTGCACCATGGGTGTAAACAGTTACCATTCTGACTCAGTAGTGTTTTACCCTGAAGTAAATGACCACACCAGGTGCACTGCAGTGGTGAATCTCATCAACTGCATTATTATTTAACGGGACAGTGAGATCCTCCCCCCTGTTCAGGCCCCTTTAGGCCAGGGGAAAAGGACTGGAGTAGCATAAAGGGGCCCTAAAAGTCATGGCTTGGTCTTGGGAAGAATTCCCTCAGTAGAGGCACAGTGGGGGACAAACATATGGCTGTCTTCCAAGGACCTCCTCATAAGCCATGGCATGGGGGTGGACCCAGGGGCAATACTGGGCATGGGAATGATGTGTCGGGGTGGCGCTGTAGCATGCAGCACTGAAGAGATTCCGGGCAGCACTACGACCCACAGGGCAGCCCCAGGAGGTTGTCATAGCTGAGACAGATCCTCAAGGTTGTCTGAGTTGCACTGAGGGACTCTCCCGCTCCTGGAGGAGCCCAGGATCAGGACGGCGCAAATGTGACTTAAAACGACGTCAGTGGCACTTTCCCCAGCGCTGCAATTTCTGTGCTGTGATTTGTAGACCCTTACCCCTATATTCTATACACACACATTTCTTTAACTATGTTACTGTCATCTCTTTGGATTAAGCCTGCAAGTATTTAAAGGATTCAATTTACTTTTCACTCTTAACACAACACTTTCTCTCACGTGCATTCCTCTCTCGTAGAACAATGAAAATCAATTCAGTTTCTTTCACTAACCTTTAGAGTCAATTTCACAGTCAGATTCTCAATGATGCCCTATTTAGGTTGCAAAAACTGCAGATTATTTGAAAACAACTGTTTTCACTGGAATTTTCTAAAATAATTACATGGAAACATTTCTTAAGTTTTGTACAAATTGTTTTACAAAATTTTGGGGCTAATCTGAGTTGACAATGTCCTTTTAATATTTGCCAGTGAAATAAAGGTATGTAGCCCTTTCCAGACAAATACGACAGGTTGCTCTGTCAGGAGGAGTGTACTAGTTTTGCAGTATTCAGGGAAATACATTCGGAATAGAATTTCCAGTTTTTGATATACATTTTATGCAAATTAACATCCATTTTCAAGATGCAGTTGTATTAGTTAAATTAAAAAAAAATTTCCAAAGGGTTTTTGATCAAAATTTCATTCCAGTTACAACTTCCTATTCAAAGAACCCTTTCTTATTTAAAGGAGAAAAAGCTCTCAGCTGCAAAACTTCTCTCTCCGTATCTAGGTATATTATTTAATTTCTCAGTGACAAATGTGGAGACATAATCCAACAAAACGCTGAAAAGCAAGAACCTCGGAAATTTCAAACAAGCTTTCCCCCCCCTCCCCCCTCCTTAAACTGTGAAAAAAGGCTCCAGGGTAGTTTTGTTGTCGGTTATTGGTAAAACAAAACATTATAAATGTCTAAATGTGAATGATCGGGAGAAGACAGCACTAGAGAAGACACTGTAGGAAGAAGGTTTTAAATGGTGCTTAGAGCACAGTAAGAGACAGGTTGTTCCAAGTCCTACGAGAAAAGGCACAAAATCCTGAGTTGGAAGAGGAGACAAAGAAAACAGATTTAGGGAGGAGGATTTGGTAGCATTCAGGGTACAAGTGGGGCAGCCCGAGAAGGGGAAGACAGCACAAACAGACATGGTAGGGAAGAGCAGAAAATGGTGAAGATAAGGGTGAGTGGGTTAAACTAGATGCACAAGGAGAGAGAGAGAGATCTGAGAAGTAGAACAGAGGAAGGGGAAATTATTTATTGCTATCAAATATGGAGACGAGAGGGTGACACTGGAGTCTCATTTTTCCTTGTCCCCCCCTACACTGTAATTGCCATCCATGCCAACTAGTTAAAAGGGACGTCAACAAATACTGAAACAGAAGTTCAGGATAATCCAGAGAGTATTTTTACAGATACACTGTGAAACAGAGTACCCAGACTCACACATCACACATTTCTTTTTATTTTCAGCAAAGGGCTCTCCAAAACTGGAGCATGAACTTTTCTTTCTTGGCCAACTGTGAGTGAAAGGAGGACAACACATCTACAAGGAATGGGTTCTGATGGATCAAGGGGATTTGAGGCTGCAGTCCTCTTTGCAGCTCCTTCTGTTCTCTCCAGCATCCAGCTGCACATGAAGTGGGTCCCTGATGACCACCTTTTAGGTGGTGCTTTTAGCTTAGACTTTACCCATCCCAGTTTGCTGGAATCCTGAGGGCAACTCTGAACTCTGTGAATTGCTCATTCAAGGGCCTCTGAACTGGTTAAATACTTGGGTAGCTCTAGAAATTTTTAGCAGGTATATTTTTCATGAAGGTTCATCAAGTTTGTGCTTCTTCACTGTACACAGGAATGGTAGCTGCATAATATCTCATTACCCTGACATCCATCACCAGCAACTGATCAGACACATAGTTTTTGCCATACCAGTAATCAATATAGTCCGATATCCTGTCTCCAGCAGAAGCCAGAATCTGATGCTTCAGAAGAAGGCAATCCCTTCACATGTAATGCAGCTGCCAACTGTGCAAATCTGTAGATGTTGGGCAGGGAAGGGGGAAATTCCTTCCTGGCCCTACAAGCAATCAGATTATATGCTGAAGCATGAGATTTGGTTGATTGATGAGAAAGCCCAACTGCTTTCATGAAAGGATTATTTCAGTACCGGACAAGAATACTTGAAACACTAATATTTCCACATAAAAGATGGATTCCCTTTAAGTTTAATGTATGAGAGAATAAGAAGCAGGAAAACTCCAAAGTATCTGAATGTCCTTTATGCCCCGTCCACATTTCCTGGTCAGAATTATGCATCCATTCTGCATTAGCTCTTCATGCTGTAACTCTACTAGCAATAAAGGGTAAAAGTGCTTTTATTCTCCTGCTTTCATTTCTGAGTACGACTTTCCCCATGCACAAGACATGGAAAGTCAGCTAGTAAGAAATCCTTTATTCCTTACAGCAGAAACAAATGCTAGTGATTGATATCCTTATTTCTTCTGGAAGAAGTTTAAAATGGACTGGCAATGGTTGAAATTACTCGACCCGCTGTCACTCTGCCAAAGCTAGACATCCTATTGAACTACTGGAAATGTATTAGGAATATAAAAAATATGAATAACTCCCTCCCTAAACTTTTTAATCTTTTCTAACTCATCTTTAGAATGATTTTACATTTGTTTTCAGAGAGATTGCCAGTTCCTTCTCTGCTGATCTTTTGGCAAATTAATAACGCATTTGTGACTGTCATATTGTTGTCAGGTGGGATTATATCTAGTGCTGGCTTAAAAATGCTATTTGAAAACTCAGTATAAACACACAGATACAACTAAATCTCTGCCATTCTCCTCTCCTAAAGTGGTCATGGTACCACTGAAAACGAACATACATGATGCCAATACGACCCTTGTTTTATGATACAAATGATATAGTTTACCAGCAGGAACACAAACGGGACTCAGTGAGGGGTATTCTGTGGCAAGGCCTACGCTGCAGTTTTGGGATGAAGCGCAGGGAGACAATCAGGACACTAATATGTTGAGTTTCCTATTCTGCCACAGAGAGTAACAATGGCAGTGTAGTGGCTTTTCAAGCCACTCAAGAACACGCTGAATACATCTTTGCAGGGGAATGAGAGAGATGGAAAAAAGCTGTATTCCACAGTTATATAGCTTACAGAGCAGTTTTAGCAGAGCAGGAACACCCCCAGTTGCCCCAGCCACCTGTGTCCACATGGCTACTGTCACAGCTTTAGTCAGGCGCCCCCTCGTGGCCACTCACCAGACTGCTGTGAGGGGACATAGCCATTGGATCCCATGTGTCTTCAGACTCTGGAGTCTGAACAGAGCTCTGAACACTGTCTTTGTTTTGGTGTCCCTAGGCATACTCTCAGGGTGCCTATTTTCTATCAAACACCCACTCCTGAGAGTTTAGACCATGAAATCCACTGCCGAGTCCCTGGAACCAGAGCAGGCCCTGCAGCTCCCCCACAGCTTAAACACACCTTCTCCCTGAATCTCACCAAAGGTGAGAGACCTTCTGGGTTCCAGTTTAACTCTCTCAGGAGCACACGATCAGGTGTAGTATACAAAACAGACAGACTGTGCACGGGACCCAAACACAGCATTACTCTTTCTTTAATAAAACAGGAGAAATTTATAGCAAAATAATACTTGCAATAAAATAATAAAAATAGTAAGTGAACTCAGTGATTCCAAGTCTGTGCTCGAGCATCTGCACTGCAATGTAAACCTGGGCTTACCATCACCGAACTCAGGTCTCACAGCCGTGCTAACACATCATTACTGCACTATGCAGATCTGCTGATTCAGGTCTGCAGTTTGAGCTGCAAAATGACAGGGACTAGACCCAAGAGCCAGAGGCACTTGGGCTGTGACCCACCTTCCTAGCAGGGCCCTAGGATCAGGGTCCTCAGTGCTCGCTGACCCGACTGATTTGACATCCAGACTGATTTGTGTGTGGATGAAAGGGGTGCTTGGGCTCAAACCTGAGTCGGAGCCTGGGCTTAGTGTGCAGCGTAGACATACCTAAAGAGACGACAGAGAGGCAACTAGCCCTGCATTCAAAATGTATTTTGCAGGTTGGTAAAGATACATACAGAGAGTTCATAAACTGACAACGATTTCATAAAGAGTACCCCCACTTTTCCTAAATTGTCACAGCTACATGTAGAAACTCCATGGAGAAGAATGGGAAGCTGGACAGAGATAAAAGACATGATGGTGTTTTTTCCCGCTAGCCTGAATATATAGGTTCTTTGGGGCTTACTTACCCTGGATGGGTGCCAAGGGCTCATACACCACTCGATAACCCTGCAGGATTCCATTGGCTGCCATCGGCTCTCCCCAAGACACATTGAGTGTAGTGCAAGTGATTTCTGAGAATGCCAGGAAGCTAGGAGCGCTGGGAGCTGAAAGGATTACAAAGACACTCAACTGCAGAAGGAATATTTAACCTCATATACATATTATGAAACAGTATTTATTACCCAGTATGAATCTAAAGGAAATAAGATGAGAACAGGATTTATCGACAGTATCAGGTCTTCCTGTAATCGATTGGAAATACAAAGTGTTCTAAAATCAGCAGACACTAAATTGCAAAACTGAAATTAAACAGGATAAGAGGAGGAAATGACAAAGATGTAGAAGGAATGACATAAGAGAACAGTGGAGAGCTTCATTTCCAAATGACTGCATCACCAGGATGGTGAGAATGCCTTTTCTACAACTTTTTGGGGAGTGTAAGACATAAAAATGAGTCAAGGAAAAACATCAAAAGTTTAGGGCTTCAGGTCCAAGTGATTAAGTGGCTGTATGTAAACTGAACACACAATATGCCCAAAGTGCATGTGCAGGTCGGTCTGTACTCAAGTATACGGTTTGTACAGGAGCGCCGCCAGCTTTTCTGCCGCCCTAGGCGGCGGAAGGTCCCGCCCCGCAATGCCGCCCCCCACAGAGGTGGCGGAAGGTCCCGCCGCCGAAATACCACCACGGTCGCCGCCCCAAATTGTAGTGCCCTAGGCGACCGCCTAGGTCACTTAATGGGTTGCGCTGGCCCTGGGTTTGTATGTGTGCATGCAAATCCCCAGCTTATGTGCATACATCAGCGTTCCCATGCTTTCACGCTTGGGTCTCACCTTGACTAAGCAGCCAAACTTCTGATATGGAGTTGTTGGCCTGCAAATCTTGTGCACGTGGATGGCATTTTCTGTTATCCCAGAGCATAGGGACTGTTACTGTGTGCTGCCTGCTGCAGACCTTTGCCACTGCGTGGTGGAGCAAGGCCAGCCCGGCCCTGAGGGTTTAAATGGTGCATGGTGCCTTGTGTGCGCTCTCTGCACTGGGGTGAATTTCATTCTCAACCCTGTGCAACAATCTTCAGTTTCGGATGGGGATGTAGACTCCCATTGCAGAATATCAGTTTCTTGGCTAGTAATGAGACCCAAAGAAACCCAGAGGGCATTGTACAGTCTTCCCCAGTGACAAAAAAGTGAAGGTGCAGAGGCAGAAAGACATTAAGAAGGAGTCTGCTGTTGGTGCACACTCTCTCAAAGAACTTAATGACTAGGGAACATCCATAGAATATGTGTTCCCCTGGGATCAGCATCTCCAGCACAGATATTACTTACTGTGGTTGTACATAATGCCAGGGGCCCAATAAAAAAAATCAAACAAAAAGAGGGGGATTGGTCTTGCTTTGAGCAGTGGGTTGGACTAGATGACCTTCTGAGGTCCCTTCCAACTCTGATATTCTATGATTCTTCTCTCGCATGGTTTTATCAGTGTAACTCTACTCTCTTCAACTGAGTTACTTCTAATTTAGATGGTAAGATCAGAATCAGGTCCATAACCTTTTGTTGGATCAGTTTGTGACAGAGATTCTATTGCTATCCCAGCCTGTTCTAGTTCGTATTGCAGCTTCAATTCTGAAATCCCTTTCCAAAGGGTTGACTCTAATTTGATCCAAAATATTTGCCTAACCATAATAACAATACAATGTAATAATTTATCCAACAATCAGATGTAAAACACAACCATCCTATAGCTCTGTATTTTGTTTCCTTAGACACACACAGAATGAACAGTTATATGATCATAATCACTAAACAGGTTAAACTGTGGTTTGAAAAGGAAAATAATCTCATACCAGCCTGGTGTGTCCTGCCCTGCCTGGGGCTGCTTCTTGGTCCATCCCCTGCTGCATTGAAGGCAGATATGCAGACCATGTATTTGGTGTGGCTGGTCAGATTTTTCAGCCGAACTGTTGTCTCTGGGAGGAAAAGGACCTTCACTTTCTCAGTGTCATTCTGGATGTCCATCTCCCAGTAATAAATCTGTTAAGAACAGAGAGATGTTGAAGTCAATCCTGCACTCAGATTACAGCCTCAAAGTGATGGACGCTGTAAAACAAGTACTCTTGTTTCCCCATGACCAGTAAGATGTTGGCAGTTTTTATTTTGGACCATTCAGTTATTGGGTATAATAGTATTATTCACTCTTTGTCCAATCCTGAAGTCCTTATTTTATTTTTACTAAGGAAAACTCCCCTTGGGTTCAAAGAGAGTTTCCTGAGAAAGGTCTTTTAAAATAGAGTACAGACAATGTGACATGGCCTAATGACATTATATAAGATCTTCCAGAACACAGCAATAATCGGCCAGGTACCAAACCATTCTCAGGTGTGAGTTGCCCCTTAGTGCTAGCATTATATTTTATATGGAGATATACCTATCTCATAGAACTAGAAGGGACCCCAAAAGGTCATCAAGTCCAGCCCCCTGCCTTCATTAGCAGGACCAAGTACTGATTTTGCCCCAGATCCCTAAGTGGCCCCCTCAAGGATTGAGCTCACAACCCTGGCTTTAGCAAGCCAATGATTAAACCACTGAGCTATCCCACCCCCCATTCTGGTATGGCTACAAACTACACAAGAAAGTCCTTGGTCTCGGACACAGCTCCACCT
This sequence comes from Malaclemys terrapin pileata, assembly GCF_027887155.1. Lineage (NCBI taxonomy): Eukaryota > Metazoa > Chordata > Testudines > Emydidae > Malaclemys > Malaclemys terrapin. The sequence goes on along the minus strand of NC_071514.1, from coordinate 78,038,874 downwards.
CCTTTGAGAAGTACCAGCACAAAAGCATTACCATTAAGTGTTTATCGCAAACCCTTTAATCTTTCAGGTTGTCTTCTGCCCAACTTCTAACAACTTACTGGAGACAGTGAAAAAGTCTCTCTTTAGCTTTCATGTAGGTACTTCCCCTCCACCCCCCTTTTCTCCCATGTAATTCTTATCCTGAAACCATACAATTTAAACTCCAGAGATGAGGATTCCAGTAGGCTACCTCCAGAGCCATTGGTAGCACTGCTTGTGGACAGGCCTAGAAGTGACAACTATACAACAGGCCAGGGCATAAAGTCAGGCTGAGCGAAGAGTCTACCTTGGCTCTACAAGCTAAGCTATTAGAACTATCTATATCCATACAAGAGGGAATATACATAAATTGATATATAACATTGCTTGCTACTGCCAAGAAGTAATGCCAGATTATTCTCTCTCACTAGCTCAGCTTTCCTTCACTTGCAGACCTAGATACACGGAGAAAGGCAGAGCCAGACACCGAACTCAAGCCAGCCTCCAGCGTTTGTAGGCTTGCCCACTTTCACTCTCAAAGGGTCCGCTCCCATCTGGAGAGACAAAACAAGATGGTTCTGCCACGTGCCTTGTGTCTCCGCAAACCAAGTGCAATAAATACTACTGTTTAATTTTGTTAAAGATAAGGAAATGAAATAAACTCTCTGAAATCTGACATGGCTCATTCTTACAGCTCGGAGAAAGTTATCCATTTCCTGATGGCTCATAACAGCTGTCAGTTCCCACCCTGACTTTTCCTGTGCCTTTGGTATTTGGAACAGACATGTTGCCTGCATACTCTGAGCTCCCCCACTCTCTGTATGCACTGAATTTCCATTGAACATTAATACCCCCTTCTCTTTGTCTCTGTCTCATACTCTCTCCCTCTGGTTTTGGGACATGATGCCAGGGTCATTACTGTAGCCTGAGCATTGCTTTAGTCTGCCTCGTGCAGCAAAGGTAATTCTGAAGCCAAGTAAGATAATGAAAGCAGTAGGAACGAGGTATTGCCTTGTAGCCTTGTATGTTCCCATTTTGGCTGTCGACAGGAGGTGGGTCCCAGGTGATCTCTAGCTGGCTCGCAGTAAGGGCATTTACTTGGATGTTCTGTGGGGCCATTGCTGGTGCTAGAGAGAGAGAGTCAGATAAGGAAATAAGGAGAATTAATAGTGACAAGCAGAACTAAACTGATATCCAAGTTGTACTTTTCCATTTATGGAGTGACCAGGTTAGTCGCTTTGTTTATGCCATAAGTGAGCTAAGAAACAGAATCGGCTTTAAATCCATCTTACACCCCAGAGAAGTCTCAGATAAACACTTGCAGTGCGTGTGGAATGAGAATCAGTTGTGCCTCTTGGAGGTGGCTGTGTTCTCCATCCCATACAGACCAGCTGAGTATACTCAGTTCAGCAGGCAGTTCTTTAAGAAGAAAATGGCAGAGAAAAATCTCCTTATTTGTGTTCATCTAAGCTTCAAAGGCAAATGTTCAACGGTGACTTTGCTTTCCTGAATGGCCAATTAGTGAAGATAAACATATAGAGAAGTAGCTCAGGTTTCCCCAATCTTTCTCCTTAGCAAGAGTCACCATAATGTCCTGTTTATGCTATTGGAGTTTGCTGCCATGAGGCTCAGACAATCGGGGCTGCAAACACAAAAAGCAAAGGGAGCGTGGCTAGGGTCTCTACAATTATCTCCAGAGCACTTTAGAAACAACCAATTAAAGTAATGTTTTCTGTACAGTAAATGGATTCTGATACTTTTTAGTTTTGATTTCATTGTATCTTCAAACATAAACACAGACTCGAATTTTGTCTCTTTCTGCCTGAATGTGTAATTTATTCACATGCTTGCCATTTCTCCTTCTTTGCATTGCACCATACCAGAAAACTAATCTCTCCTCTTTGTGCGCATCTGGGTCACACAATCTTTTCCCTTTGCTGTGATCCAGCTCAGGGGAAGTGGAACATCTTCCCAAGTGACTGGCATGGATGGTCTGTTTTCTAGATCCGCTGTCTTAGCCTATGGCAGCTCTTAACAAACAGCACATGTTCTTGATACAGAAAAGATGTCGAAACATGTCCTGTTTGAGTTCCCAGAATGGGAAGTAGAGGGCAGGGCATAAAACAATACCACTCCTACCTTCTCCTTGTGCATGAGCAGATGGTACTGCAGCCTTTGCCCACAGTGTCTGAGCTCCCTGCCCATTTATAGATTGTAAACAGATGTGATAAAATATTCACCACCCAAGTAAGATAGCCCTGGTTATCTGTGCCTCTAGAGAGCTCTTTCTTTAGAGAGAATGACCTTCATAAGTCAGACTCTCCCTCTACCCCCCCGCCTTCCAGGGTTATAAAATAAAACAGTAATTAACACCCACTCAGCCTGACACCAACTATTTATTTTGTTCTAACTGTGTGGTTTCCCATATTATCACTGCCCACCCTGCCGTTAATGGAAATGTTAATAACCAGCACCAGGTTGTTGTGACAGATGCTTGGGCTCATTATCAGAAATTCTTATTTACCGCTCCATTAAACGACAGAATCGCACAAAAACCTACAAAAAACAATTCAATCAAAACTAACTGGAGGAATTTTAACAGCCACATTAATAATCCAAAACATAAATACAGTTAATGTCTTTTGCATGTTTGCCATCGGCAACCCTATTGCAAACTTATTGTTGTACAATTAAAACGTGAAAGGCAAAACTGAGCAGGGTCATTATCCCGGTGTTCAGTTAAAACTGTTTGCTTATTATTATTTTTTAGCCTCTTTTTTCCAGTTGGATGTGTCAAATGCAGGAGGTGAGAATGGGTGTAAATAAAACACAAGCTGGGCTTGTTTAATCAAGCAAACTCATCCAATTGCTGCTCTGCAATCCAACCCCTCTTCTAGATTTCACTGGTGATGTGAACATAGCAGCAAGCTCACCTGATGGCTATGTTCAGTTCAACTTCATGTTGCTACCTTAGACCTGAAACTCTCAGATGCGGAGGGCTTTATACCACACATCAGAGCACACAACCAAGCATCTCATACAATAGAAACCCTGCAAATTCATCTTTGAGGTCTGGCGATGATGACAAATTGGAGAAAACAGAAATATGCATAACCACAGAGAAAAACGGATCAGTTTTACAATCTACTTTTGTCCTATGTAGTGACACAACTGGATGTCTTGTACTGACAGAGAGATTGTACTTTGAGGCTGCATCTACACTAGCATTCTTCTTCAAATTCCCAGTGCTGGGCTAGAACCAGTGCAGCTCCAATGCTGCAAACAACAGCATACACAGACTCCTGTCATTTTAACCGTGTCATAGAACTCTTTTCAGAGCATGTCTAGACAACACGCTTAAAAATGCCAGTGATCATTCCACCCCGACTCTCCTATTTACAGCCCCAGAATCCTGATGTCATGCAAATTATGTTTGGTTTGGTGCCATATGAGTCTGTCTCGCTGTCCAACTTTCAAACTCTGATGCTTCGCTCTCCCTACATCAGGGGTCGGCAACGTTTGGCATGCGGCTTGCCAGGATAAGCACCCTAGCGGGCCGGGCCAGTTTATGTACCTGCTGATGCGGCAGGTTCGGCCGATCGCGGCCCCTATTGGCCGCGGTTCGCCGTCCTGGGCCAATGGGGGCGGCGGGAAGCCGCGGCCAGCACATCCCTTGCTTGTGCCGCTTCTCGCTGCCCCCATTGGCCCGGGATGGCGAACCGCGGCCAGTGGGGGCCGCGATCGGCCGAACCTGCCGCGTCAGCAGGTAAATAAACTGGGCCGGCCTGCTAGGGTGCTTACCCTGGCGAGCCGCGTGCTGAACGTTGCCGACCCCTGCCCTACATGCACAGATTTCCTGTTGAAATAAACAGGGACAGCAGAATAGTGCTACACATGCCTGATGCTCTGGGCGAAGTGAAATGTTTAAAAAAGAATGAAACACATCCCTAAAATCACTCCTGTTTGAGACCCCAAAACCTTCACTGAATGCATGGGCAGATTTTACCAGTACAAGCAAACACATTTTAAAGGTGAGCTGAAAGGCCTTTTACCTTTTAGGAATTCAGTTCAAGATTTCAGGGCTCTGTGTTTTTCATAGCTGCTAGTCTCACTAAAACATAAAGCAGAATGGGAACTGCTTCCCTGACATTGGTTTAGGTGTTAGTGACATTATCAACTTTATCAGGAGAGACACAGAACCCCGAGGGTCTGAACCCAGCACTTGGCCAGTAAAAAGCATTTCAATTCCTCTGAAAAATGTATTTAGTTGTCATTTCTAAGTCTCCACATGTATTCTGTTTTGGGATCTCAAGTAGCTTTTTGCAAGCGCTTATTTTTTGAATAGGATTTCAGTTCACCTTGAGGCTGCTGCCTTTAAAGACTCGCTCAGCAACACAGAGACAGAGTAAGGAGTTGAATGAGCAGATTGTATAATTGATTAATACAATAATAATACTAATTATGGATTGGGATGAGGCCAACAGAATCACACAAGGCCAGCAAATCAACAATACCACATGGAGACACAAAAAGGTGAAAGCTAGAGCCAAAATTTACTAACATGGATGCCTAAAGTTTGACACCTACATTTATATTTGGACACCTAAAATGTAAGTGGCCTAATTTTTGGCCCACAGCAAAGTCAACGGGAGCTGCAAGTGCCAATCACCTTTAGATAACATGGTGGTTAAAATACTCAGTGGCCGGGCTACAATAGAGTTTCCTGTATTGTTAGCACTGATAGAGTTGCACTGGGCCATTAACACTGATTGTCAGTAATTTTTGGAACGCTGGGGAAGCTCCAGAGAACTAGAAGAAAGCGAATGATGTGCCAGTGCTTAAAAAGGGTAAAGAGGACACGCTGGGTAAATAGACTGGTCAGCCTGACATCAATCCCGGGGAAAATAACGGAATAGCTAATACAGGACTCAGTTAATGAAGAATTAAAGGTGGGTAATATAAGTAATGCCAATCAACAGGGGTTTATGGAAAATAGGTCCTGTCAAACTAACTTGGTATCTTTTTTGATGAGATTACAAGTTTGGTTGATAAAGGTAACACTGTTGATGCAATATACTTAAACTCCTGTTAGGCATGTGACTTATATTATAAGTCTGAATTATATTTTGATAAAAAATAGACTGATATAAAATGAACATGGCACACATTAAGTGGATTAAAAAGTGGCTAACTGACAGGTCTCAAAATGCAACTGTAAATGAGGAATCATCGAGCAGGTGTGTTTCCAGTACTGTCCCGCAGGGATCAGTTCTTGACTCTCTGCTATTTAACATTTTTATCATTCGCCTGTCAGAAAACATTAAATAATGACTGATAAAGTTTGCACATGACACAAAACTTAGGGGAGCAGTAAATAATGAAGAGAACAGGTCACTGATCCAGAGAGATTTGGATCATTTGGTAAACTGGAAGCAAGCAAACAATATATGTTTTAATATGGCAAAATGTAAATTTATACATCTAGGTCCCAGGAATGTAGGCCATACTTACAGGATGGGGGACTCAATCCTTGGAAGAAGTGACTCTGAAAAAGACTTGAGGGTCATGGCGGGTAATTAGCTCAGCATGAGTTTCTAGTGTGACACTGTGGCCAAAAGGTCTAATATGATCCTTGGACAAATAAACAGGGACTATTGACTAGAAGTAGGGAGGTCATATTACCTCTGTATTTAGCACTAGTGCGAATGCTACTGGAACACTATGTCCAGTTCTGGTGTCCACCGTTCAAGAAGGAGGTTGATAAATTGCAGTGTTCAGAGAAGAGCCATAAGAATGATTATAGGATTGGAAAACATGCCTTACAGCCATCGAGCTCCTTGAGTCTCTCGATTTAGCTTACCAAAGAGAAGGTTAAGGGGTGACTTGATCACAGTTTAAAGTACCTACACGGGGAACAACAATTTGATAATCTCTTCTATCTAGTAGATGAAGGTACAACAAGATCCAATGACCGGAAGTTAAAGTCAGACAAATTAAGACTGGAGATGGGGAGCACTTTTTTTTTTTTTAAACAATGAAAGCAATTAATCATTGGAACAATTTACCCAGGGTTGTGGTAGATTCTCCATCAGTGGCAATTTTTAGAAGAAGATTGGATGTTTTTCTAAAAGCTCTGCATTAGTTCAAACAGCAATTAATTGAGAAAAGCCCTATTGCCTGTGTTATACAGAATGTCAGACTAGATATATGATTACAGTGGTCCCTTCTGGCTTTACAATCTACTCGAATGATGGGAGAATTACAAAAAAAAAAAAAAAAACCCAACAACACCACAACAAAACATAGTTGCATATGTAGCCCAGCATTACTTCTTGTTAGTGTGGGGTGTTACCTCTCAAGGCTGTGTGGCATGTGGAACTTCTCACCAATATGATGTTGCAGTTGGCCTTTCATTTCTTTTCTTAGTGACAGTTGCTACGATGCTTTGTAGCACTCCATAGGCTACAAATCCTTGTGATTTATTGTTTAAACATAATAACTTTCTTTATGAAACGCACCCTGCTGCTACTGTTGTGTCTGTGATATTTGTGGGTAGCTGAGAATTTCTCTCTACTGATTTTATTATTGTTTATATAATGTCAATATTATGCTACGCAATTTACAGGACAAAAGTGTAGGACAAAAACCTTGCCCTCAGGAGTTTGCTTTTTAAACAGAAAACACTCATATAAAAGTTAAGGGGAGGGATGCAATGAAACAAAGATGGACTGCAGCATGCTATTTAACATAATTCTCTTTGAGTCCACAAGTTTCAAACAATTCTGTGTTTCTATTTTGCTAACACATCTGATCCTTTTTTATCAAGTGAGCGTTATTTATTTTTTTCTGTTCTTCAACAAGAGCTTGAAATTAACCTGGCTGTTTTTATTCCCCTCTAATCATTATTTGTATGACACTAACATCTAGAAGTCAGGATCCCATTGTGTTACGAATTGTACAAACATATAATAAAAAAGATATCCACTTTCCTAAAGGTTTTACAATATAAGACTGCAGAGAACAGGTGGATTAAAAAAAACCCAGACAAAGGGGCAGGAGCACAAGGAAGCTATGAGATGACAGAGATCAGCATGATAAGCAGTGGTCTCAGCATACCAGATGCCTAATTATTGTGGAGTTTTTGCTGGCATCACAACAGAGGAAGGTTTTAAGGAGGTAAATTAAAGGAGGACAAAGAGACAGCTTTTCAAATGTTCCAGTAGCTCCTCCCATGCATAAGGGACAGCATGGGAGACAGCACCAAGATAGTTCTTGGGAAAATTTTTTACTGGGCAATCAAAGCTGGCACCTTTGTGGAATGAAGGTGTGGTATGTCATACTATTTATTGGGTCTCCTCCAGCAACAACTGACGCTATTACCATAGCTGTGTAACTAGGATGATTAGTTAGTTTGTGTTATAGAAACAGCCAGAGATGAAGCAGTTTTTCACGGACAGAATGGGATCCTTTAGAAACATAAAAAGAAGAACAGGAGTACTTGTGGCACCTTAGAGACTAACAAATTTATTAGAGCATAAGCTTTCGTGGACTACAGCCCACTTCTTTTTGCGGATACAGACTAACACGGCTGTTACTCTGAAACCTGTCATTTAGAAACATATGTTCAGAATCTAGAGGATGTTCTCCAACCAATTCTAGCTATTTTGAGGTAGATCACATTTCGGGACTAAATTATGTGGCGATGTCCCTCGAAGTACACAAGTTCAATATTAATTTTATATATGTAATAATATAGACATGCATACACTCCTAGGCAGGGGTTTGAGGAGGAAGAGAATGTACCCTGGGGAGAAGAGTGTTTGGGACCCTAGAGCATCTGCTGTAGCTTCAGCATCCTGGCCTGTGACCAAGCCAGTCCCCTCCTTTGTATTCTGCACTTGAAGAATATGCAGATACAGTCTTTGCTCTTCTAATGCATTTTTATAGGACACAGAAAGCATGAAAAAAAGTAAGTAAAAGCTGCTCTAAATAATAAGTAAATACAATGTCCCCAGCTGTTTTAGTGGTACCAGGAAGTGTGTCCCGCAATGTTTTGAGTTAAAAACACGTATGTTCTGAGCGTGTGTACAGAGAGAGAGAGAGACTGAGATCATGTTCATTGTATTGTAGATCAAGTTTATATTAGAAAGCTTTTGGATAACAGATGAAACAGGACCAGAAGTGGAATAGAATTCCCACAGCCCCAGATTTAAGGGCAATCATTTCTCAACAAAAATCCAACAAATATGATTAGTTTGTTAAGACCCTTTGTAAAATAGAGGGTGAGTCAAGCAGAGGTAATTTTCTTCCACCAGCTCCTTCCCCTCTCAATGCCTTCCATTTCCATTTAAGGTGGGGCTGCTATGTTCTCTCTCCTGAATGCTCACTGATCTTTTAAAGTGGGCATCACAGTTTCCACTGAGTCATCTGTAAACACATATCTTAAGGGGTCAGTTATTGCCTGGGGGAATCACAAGTTACTATGATTATAATGCCCGGAGCAAACGCCTGAGTGACTCATGTAGTAGTACTGGGCACAAATAATCACAAACATTGTATATGCATTTTCGCAAGGAACTACTTTCACTCCACAAAGACAGGGTGTACCTTTTTCTGCTGTTGCTGAAACATGTGATTCTACTTCCTTAATAAAGAACTAAAAGTGATTATCTCATTGGCCAAAGGGGCTGTCAGTCAAAAGGCTGCATATAGTCCGGACCAAAAGGAACACCTCCTATGGAACAATCGAACTATCTCCAGACCTGGCACAGAGCAGATGGGAAACGGATGGAAGGGAAAGAATAAAACGTATCTTATTCTTTTTCTCTTTGTTTTTCTCCTTTGATGTCAGCAGTATGCTTGGGAGGAACAATAACAGTCTTACAAACATTAGGTATCTACAAATGAATAGACAGGGTTAAACCCAAAGGCCAAAATCCATTCTCAGTTGCATCAATGTAAATTAGGATTAACTCCACTAAAGTCAGTGGAGTTAAATCAGTGTGAAACTTGTGTAAATGAGAGTACAGTCAGCTCCGCTGAGAGCACAATTCAGAATTCAGCCCCAAGGATGTATTGAAGGTTGTTCAAGTATGCAAGAATATACGGCAAAGACACTGCTGGGTGTTTGACATTGTGTGAACATACTGGCCCAATTCTCCTCTCCTTTTCTACACCAGTATAAATTAGGATAAATTAGGATAACGCCATGGGAGAAGGTGCCTTTTCTGATCTGCTTTAAAACAAAGTCTATCCTTGTGGGGAGTCAAAACTCACATCCTTCCCGGGGTCTGGCTTTATTAACCAAGAAATTAACAAAGTTCTGTTCAAGTCTTCTCCTCAGGCTTGCCTGCCTCCCCAATTCTCCCTGCTCATCCCACATCCTAGTTCCTGTCTTTGTAGAGGACCACTCCCACTACCTTTATATCCAGATGGGGTAATGAGTCACCTACATCAGTGAGTCAGCAGCATTTGTTTAATATTTATTAGCAGGATCAACATCTGCTAACAGAATGGGGTGTTTCATGCAAACAGTGTCAACTTGTTACAGTCCACTGAATGTAGTGTTGTTGTAGCCGGTTTGGTCCCAGGATATTACAGAGACAAGGTGGGTGAGGGATTATCTTTTATTGGACCAACTTCTGTTGGTGAAAGACACAAGCTTTCAAACTTACAAAGACCTCTTCTTCAGGTTGAAGAGCAAGGTGTAAGCTTGAAAGCTTGTCTCTTTCATCAAGGTTGGTTCAATAAAAGATATTACCTCACATACCTTGTCTCTCTAATACTCTGCTGAAGTCAGTAGTGTTGCAGTGGTGTATAACCAGTAGGAGTGAGAGTAGAATAAGGTCCACAGACTTCACATGCTTATGGGTATATAAGGGGTGCATATATATTTCTATTAAGGAGAGGCTGTGCAGCTCTTCATCAGGATAGGTGTCCAGGTCTGTTTGGTATCACGGAGATGTGAGAGCTGTTATCCAAATATATATTGTATCATCCATGTGTGGGTCTGTCTGTATCAACCAGGAAAGGGTCCCAGCTTCCACAGTATTGACCTGCTTTACCTTGTAAGCCAATATATGGATTTCTCTACTCAAGAATGTCATTGAAAACAGGTGGTTTTAGCTCCCTCTAGAGGCAGTTAGGGTATCTCAGGACCCTGTCAGGGAAGTTAGCAAAGCATGAGAATAGCCAGAATTTAAGAATGTAGGAAATGTTCCTAGTAATCAGTGTTGCCAACTCTTGCCATTTTTCTGAGAGTGATGGGGGCTGAAGCCGGCTCACAATGCCGCGAGAAGCTCCAGCCTCCTCCTGAAGTTCATCCTTGCTGCAAGCCAGCAGAGTCTCTCTGCTCACCTCTGCTCCTTGGCATTAGGGTGACCAGACAGCAAGTGTGAAAAATTGGGACGGGGGTGGGGGGTAATAGGAGCCTATATAAGAAAAAGCCCCAAATATCAGGACTGTCCCTATAAAATCGGGACATCTGGTCATCCTACTTGGCACCTCTGCTCCTCCCCACTGCAGCTCCTGGCCAGGGAAGGGGCAGACAGGAAGGAGCCCCTGGAGCTGCCCCCCACAGACCTGAAATGGGGAGAGGAACCCTGCAGCAGCCCCCAGGCCTGCTGTGTGTGTGTGTGTGTGTGTGTGTGTGTGTGTAGAAACCCAGGAGGAGCACTGGTGAAGATGGGCAGGAGGCTGAACTGAGAGGGGCTGAACTGATGGGGCGACTGGGAGAGGTCTGAACTGAGGGGGTGGGAACAATGGAGTGGGAGGGGTTGAACTGATGGGATGCGGCTGAACTGAGGGAGAGGCTGGGGGGACAGAACTGATGGTAGGGGATAGGCAGATGTGGGGGTGAGAGCTCCTACAACACCGACCAAAATCACTTTACCCAATATATTTGGGAGAGTGTCAACACTAATTGTCACACACACATGCACGCACATGCACTGGGGATGGGCAGGAGGAGCTCACAAATTAGAAGACTAAAAAATACGACATATATATTGTTTAAATTTCATGGCTTTTGGGGGGTCCAAATCATGATTTTCAATTTCTTGCAGATGGCAATACTGAATACTATATCATTCAATTAAATGACTGTTAATTACAGACCCAAGCTTCAAAATCCATCCTGTCCTTGATCTTTGAAAATTTCGTTTGCTAGGGATTAGTACAGCTCAAAGTGTCACTAGGGGGAGCTAAAACAGCTGCAATCTTTACATGTAATCTTTTCTCCTATCAAAATCAAAGGGAAATTAGAATACATGTGCACCATTCAGTCACAGCAGAATATACATTTTAAAATGATTCCTTTCTGCTCTTTTCCCTTCATCCTCCCGAATGAAAGGATCCCTCCTTCACCTCATCATCCCAGACACACTTGCTAGGAGGGTCAGGGCTACAGGATAAAACTAACAAACCAAAGCCAGTGTAAAATGAAGTATAAAACCATACATTAAATACTAAAGAGTGTTGGTATAAAAGCCAACTCCTGGAGTAGAGGGGAAACCTTAGAATCCCTCTGACCTTCCTCAGTTTCCTCTCACTCCCTTAATACCCTATGTCAAGAGGGCTGTCTCTCAGTCTAAGGAAAATGGATGGGGTTCCTATCACATCAGTCAGCACCACTTCTGTATCTCAGACATTAAAGATGGAAAATACTGTTACATCAGGTAGTTCAAATTTCTGCCATAGCCAGACTGTTCCCTACATAGTCATCTGTAGAACAACTTGTAGAGCAACACAATGGCACATCCTTTGTGATGCAGAGACCCATTGGTGCCAACAGACAAAGGGTTCACTGTTCTTTACAAGCAACTCCTGCCTCAAACATCACTTTCATGGTATTTATCAATGAAGCATAGTGTGAACTGACTGGTCAACCACACAACTCATTTGGAACTAAAAGAACACAATTAGGCAGCAGAGGGGGAAAAAAAGCAAATACTGTGCAATACAATACTGGGTTAAATGTAAACTACTAAAAAATAAAGGGAAAGTTTAAAAAAAGATTTGACAAGGTAAGTAAACTGTTCCTGTCTCTGTTTCACTTAATTTAAGATGGTTAAAAGCAGCATTTTTCTTCTGCATAGTAAAGTTTCAAAGCTGTATTAAGGCAATGTTCAGTTGTAAATGTTTGAAAGAACCACAGTGTTTTGTTCAGAGTTACAAACAACCTCCATTCCTGAGGCGTTTGTAACTCTGAAGGTTTATTGAAACTATGCCTTATGGGCTTGGGGTAAAAGTTAGTCTCATTGATGGCCCATTCAAGCGGGAGGGATATGTCACCTCTCCCTGATCAGCAGATGAGGTAATTAATGCAAGGTTCAGTTGCCTACCTTTGCTCCATCCTAGAACAGTAAATGGAAAACCATCAAAGACAGCTGCAAACAATCGACAGGAGTTGAAGGTAAAAAGAAACATTATAACAGACAGGGGATTGCCCTGTCCGGGAATAAAGGTAAAAGATCCACTCAACGTGTCACAGGGTGGAAAAAGACACTGCATTCTTTCACTGCGGAGACATCTTGTTGAGCAGGGGTGTTTCATGAATGATTGGATCCTAGTTCCTGAGAAGCAAGCCAGCTCTGCAACAGGCTGAACTCAGAAGGGGAAAACCTACTTCATTAGATGGGAAAGGTAACCGTGTAGGCCTTAGTCCGTGTTTTATGATTTTGTTTTATATTATAACCATTTGTTTCTATCATTCTCTCTTGTTTGTAGTGGAATCTCTATTCTTTCTTAAATCAACTTTCTTTTGTTTTATTACAAGTGTTCACAAGTCCTGTGTGTGATACAGGAGTGATGATTTACAGTAAAACCAGTAAACTGAGGACACTTCCTTTGGGGGCAGATGATCTGGGATTTCTGTGAGGAGCCAGTGTCAGGAGCTGGATATCACAGGGGAATGATCTAAGGGGAGTCAGGGACACAGAATCATAGAACTGGAAGAGACCTCAAGAAGTCATCTATCCAATCCCCTGCACTCATGGCAGGACTAGGTATTATCTAGACCATTCCTGACTGGTGTTTGTCTAACCTGCTCTTAAAAATCTTAACCTGCAAGGCAAAGACAGGGCTGGCATAGGCTGGTGGTGTTGGGGAGCTAACACCCAGCTCTCACTGGCAAGACTCCCTCTTGCTAGAGGCAGGAGGTAACAAGATGACACATAGCCTTGGGTACCCCAAGACCCAAAGGCAATGCCTGGGAGGATCAATAGGGTCACATGCTCCTCTCTAGATGCCTGGTGGGGGTGGGCACAGTCAGCAGGGAACCGCAACAGCAAAAGGGGCAGAATGTGGGGCCACCGACAGCTCCTCTTGCGGGGCTGTACTGCCCTCCCCCTACCCCCAGCCCTTCCATGCAGCTGCATCTCCTGGAGTCTGTGCAGCCCCGCCGGAGGACAGGGCTGGGGCTGGTACCAGTACAGCTGCGTCGGAGGAGCTGCTGGTGTGGGGCCACCAGGCGGCCCCATGTTCTGCTCCTTTTGCTTCTGCGGTTCCCAGGAGAGCCCTGCGGTTCTGTTTAGCACTGAACTGAACGGCAGGGCTCTCCTGGGAACTGCAGCGGCGAATGGAGCAGAATGTGGGACTGCCGCTCCCAGGAGCCAGCACCCCACGCAGGCAGCTCCTCCGGCATGGCTGTACTGGTACCGCCTCAAGCCACCAGCCCTGTCCTCTGGCGGGGCTGTACAGACCCCAGGAGACGCAGCCACGTGGAAGGGCTGGGGGCAGTACAGCCACTCTGGAGGAGTTGTCGGTGTGGGGCCACCCTCTTTTTGCCTGAAATCAGTATCCAGTGCAGTAGGAGGACAGAGCTCCCCCCTCTGGTAATGTGGGATGAGGAGGGCGCGGGCACCCAGGCTGGGGGCAGGGAGGAGTCACATGCTAGGGTCACATGGTGGGTCACATGCCCCCCTTTAGCTGGTGTCCCCCTTTGTGTCCCTCCCATGAGTCACCCATGCCAAGAACTGCTACACCCTTCCCCACTACCCACTGTGGGCTGTGTCTATAGCAGTCTCATTTCCTGACACCTTAGGAATAAAGGGCCAAACCAGAGTCTCAAATATGGTGCTATTAACAGAGTATTGGGCTGTCCACAAGCACCTTTTGGTTAATAGATTGGAGAAAAAGTAATGACTTTTCGTCTTGAACACACCAAATGAATGCATTATTCAGTGACACTGTGTGCTATATAGTTCTTTGTTCTCACATACAAACATGGTATGTCCTCTAGCAATAATTGGGTGACTAGCCACCTTCATGGCTTTGGAAAGCATAGTTATGGTTTGGATCTGAAGCCCTTCATGTTTCACATAATGGTAATGTACAGTATCTTCTAACAGCATTTCTCCATTTAAGCCAAAGAAGAAAACGTGAGTTTGCAAGACATTGGGTCTGATGAGCAGAGGAAGATTGCCACAGTAAGTTTTGCAGGATCTGGTGCCAGGTGCTTGGGGATGCCCACAGAAAGTGTGGTTTGACAATGTGGCTGACTGGACGGGATGCGGTATGGCGCGCCTCTCAAGGCTGTGTGAAGATGGCGGAATGCGGAGGATGTTTGCTGGCCAATGATTCTTATGTTCTGGGTTCTATTCACAGGGGCGGTGCTGGTGGGGATGTGGGGGGAGTTGTAGCCACCCCAAAATTTGCCTTAGGCCCCCCCGCCATCCCGTAGCAGCTGCCACTCTCCAGCCACCCAGCTCTGAAGGCAGAGTGGAGAGAGCAGTGGAGCAGCAGCGGAGAAGTAAGTCTGGGCAGGGATGCCCAAAAGCAGCCCCTGGCCTATGTCCCCACCTGCCAGGGCATGCCATCCAGGGCAGGTGGAGGGTCCAGGGCTCTCTACACTTTCTGCTCCCCGGACCCCGATAAGCATCACCTCGGCAGGGGGGACACAATTCTGGGGCTGAGAGAGCCCTCGGAGTCCTGGAGAGCAACTGTAGAGAGCCCCGGACCCTGAAGGCTCTGCCAGCCCCAGAGCGGGGTCCCCCTGCCAAGGCAACTCTTACTGGCTGCGAGCACTGCCCGGCTTTGGCTTCTGGCCTCTGATGGGGCCATGGGGAGAGACCTCGGGGGGAGGGGGGAGGAGCAGGGGCTGGAGCCCATGGAGAGAAGCAGGCATCATGGTGAGGGGGGCTAAGGCCCATCCCAGCTCCCACACAGGGAAGAGTCTGGTGCTGCCCTGACTATTTATTGTGACGTGACCCTATGGTACTTTGCACTATGAGAGAATGTATGTACATATTTAAGCCACAAAGACTACTTAGTCTGCATGGAAACTCCATCCTCACAGCAAATGAAGCTACTCCTCACCTTGACCCTGCTGGCCCCTCAAATCGTTAAGGCTGCAGCTGAGTTCTATTTCATTCTATGTAGGTTCTTATGCCACCCTCATTACCATAGTATCTGAGCACCTTCCAGAAGTGAGTTCAGCTGTCTGACTAACATCTTTCAAGCATTGTTTGTTCTCTCCTCTTCTCCCCAGAGGGAGAGGCACAGTGGAGTGTACTGGTTTGGTTGTGTGTGTGGGCAGGAGGTGGATTGTTGTTTTTAATATATCTATACCTGTTGCTATGTGTTTATACTAGCAAATGCCAGGTGAAAGAAAAGTGGTGAGGTTTGTGATGGTCTTTAGTTCTTCCCATTATAGGCAGGGCTGGCTCCAGGTACCAGCCGACCAAGCACGTGCTTGGCGCGGCACCTGGTAAGGGGCGGCCAATCTTGGGGTGTCGGGGGGTGCTCAGGGTTTTTTATTTGGGGGGGGGTTTCGGTCGGGCGGCGCTGGGAGTGGGGTGGGTTGTTTTTGTTTTGGCGGCTGAGGGGGGGATTTGGCAGCGGTGCTCCGGGGGGGGGGGGTGGCGGCGCGGCGGGGCGCTCCGCAGGGGTGTGTGTGTGTGTTCGGCAGCGTGGCTCGGCGGTGGGGGTGTTTAGCGGCGCTCGGCGGGAGGTGTGTGTGGCGGCGGGAGGGTTCGGCGGCGTGGCACTCCGCGGTGTGAGAGGTGTTCAGCAGTGCTCAGCGGCGCTCCGCAGAGGCTGGGGGGTTCGGCGGCACTCCGCGGGGAGCTGGGGGAGTTCCACGGGGGGGGTTTGGCGGTGCTCCACGGGAGGTGTGTGTGGCGGCGGGAGGGTTCGGCGGTGTGGCGCTCCGCGGGGGTGTGTGTGTGTGTTCGGCAGCGCAGCTCGGCGGTGGGGGTGTTTAGCGGTGCTCGGCGGGAGGTGTGTGTGGTGGCGGGAGGGTTCAGCGGAGTGGCACTCCGGGGGAGGGGGGTGTTCAGCGGCGCTCCGCAGGGAGCTGGGGGGGGTTCGGCAGCGCTCCGCGGGGGGCTGTGGGGTTCGGTGGTGCTCCGTGGGAGGTGTGTGTGGCGGCGGGAGGGTTCGGCAGTGCGGCTCTCCGCGGGGGGGTGGGGTGTTCGGCAGTGCTTCGTGGGGGGTTCAGCGGCGCTCTGTGGGGTGCTGACGTGTTCGGTGGCGCTCCGCGAGGGACTGGGGGGGTTTGGTGGTGCGGTGCTCCGCAGGGGGTTGGGGGGGGGTTCAGCGGCGCTCCGCAGGGGGCTGGCATGTTCGTTGGCGCGGCGCTCTGCAGGGGGCTAGAGGGGTTTGGTGGCGCAGCGCTGGGGGGGTTTGGTGGTGCGGCCCTCCACGCGGGGGGGAGGGTGGCAGCACGGTGCTGAGGGGGTATGTATGGCGGCGCTATGGAGGGCGGCACTCTTTTTTTTGCTTGGGGCGGCAAAAAAGTTAGAGCCAGCCCTGATTATAAGCCTGATTTTACATACTCCACCTTACACTCAAATTTCAAAACCCACAAATATTTCAAAACTTTGCTAGATACTAAAAATCATGGACTGAATAGAGACACTGGATTTATGGCATATTACAACAATCTGTAACCCACTAACAACCACACACACCCTCAGCTGCTTCTCCCTCCCTTCCTTTCCTTCCTATGACTGGAGGGGTGTTAAAAGGCCACTCCACCTTGAATAGTCCCTTGAAACATGTGTTAACCACTGATGCTAAACAATCTGTTCCACTTTGTATCTAGCAGCCACACTCCCAGACCTGAAGAAGAGCTCTGTGTAGCTTGAAAGCTTGTCTCGCTCACCAACAAAAGTTGGTCCAGTAAAAGATATTACCTCACCCACCTTTTCTCTGTAATATCCTAGGACCAACGAGGCTACAGCACTACATAAAAAAAAATCATATCAGTCTCAAAATTAATAGGGAAGATCAGGAGCTAAGGCAGACTCTCTCCAAAATTAGAAGTGAATCAGGCAAGAGGTCTCAATTTTGGCTCATTTAGGGTTCAGCAGCCAAATATGGTTCATTTGAGGCTGCAGGATTGCTACGAGGCTAATGTGACTGGAGAAGTTTGGGGTCCAGATGGGGAAAGACTAAGCTCTGCATTTTCTGGGGGTTGGAGTTTTTTCACTGTAACATTCTTGCACTCAATTGAATATTTGCGCTTGCTATGACCATATAATTTCATTTGGTTGCTAATTCAAATTTTCATGAGGAAAATCGAGGCCTTTTTACTTTCAATCCCTGATAAATACCTTCAGTTCAGTGCCTGACAATGGCTGGGATGCTGAAATCTGAAAGCAAAAACAACACCATTCCCCTGTGCCTAGGTTCACAGCAGTCACGCTGGAGGAAAAGTGAGATGGCAGGACCGTAGGGAGTTGAGGTATGCAAGAGAAACATCACAGTACCTTGCTCACTTATCCCAGGATGAGTGTGTGCAAGCAGAGCAGGACAGGGGAGAGTGAGAGGAAACACAGCTGATTGCAATGTTAACCCTTGAGCCAACCGTAGTCAAACGCTAAAGCCTATCCCAGCTTGAATATGAGTTATAAGCCAAAGGCAGAGGTGGTTCTGTCACAGCCCCAACCTCATCTGTGCAATACATGGCCCATTTTATTTTAATAGAGCTTGTTCGTGTTTTTTTAAGGGAAATTAATTTCTTTGCTTTCAGTGAGTGAGTCTTGCTACTTTTCTCATTAAGGCCATGTATCCACCAGCACATTTCCTACCATTGTTTGTTACTGTATTACTGTAGGACATAGGGACCATAGTCATGGACCAGGAACCCATCGTGGTAGGCCCTGGACAAACAGAACAAAGAGACCTAGTGCAGATGCAGCTTTACTGGGCACAAATAGTTTCACCACAGCATCCTCTGTCCCTGCACTTAGTTCCTATCAGGGCAACACAACAGTATGAATGCTGTCAGCTGGTTTAACTAGTGCTCCTACAATTGCTTACATTGGTGGTAGTGCAACGGTGGTAGTTTTACTAAAAAACGCTAGTGTAGCTACAGTCTATGTCTTCGGCTGGCCCTTGCTGAGAGCTGCCAGGGGACTGTCAGGTTTGTAAGAGGTAAGTTAATTGTCCAGGCAAGTGTTGCATGGCAAAGTATGGTACAATGGGACATAAATAAATGATAACAGGGGAAAAGACGGTAAGCTCTGTTGATCAAAAACGCTTATCCCTTTAGCTCGGACACTAACACCTTTCCTGCATCGCAACATGATAGAAGGAGGCAATTAAGCCAGAGCTAAACAAGAAACTGCTGCACTGTATAAAGCATTGTGTTGTACCCAGGGCTGCTTATGACTGATATTAACAGCTTAACGAGCTGTTAACGAGGTGCTCAGTCAGCTGCTTTTACTTGCTGCATGAAAATATAGCAAATGATTTCAGTAAGCCTCTGCATTCTTGATGGGGAATTAAAGATGTCAGATAAAACTATCAAAACTATGTCTCAATCCTGACATTTTTCAATGCATTGTTTTGAAATTCCTTTTTCTATATGGCAGAATAACATGGTTTGACAGCAGTCTAACTCCTGGTTCCTTCCTTCCTCTCTTGACAATGGATTGAAGTCCCCAGCAACCTGCAGGGATATCTTTTTGTCACATTGACATTAGGACACTTCTTCCAGGGGCTTGCACTGGCCTGGTTAGATTCCCCCTTTCCATTATAACATCCACAGAGCTGAAGTTACTCAGTTTGGGTGTTTAATAAATAAACCTCTTTGATCTCCTACAAAGAGCGTGAGATCCTAAAATTACCTCTAACAGAGTAGCTTGGGTGGGTGACGGTAGTAGGAAATAGAGATAAGCCTTGTCTAGATGAGTACAATTCATATCCATACCATCAATGCAACTCCAGTGCAGTGGTGAAAACTCTAACATAGGCAAGGCTCAGGTGTTTTCATCAACCTTCCAGGGTCCAAAGAGATGCTGTGCACTATCCACACCTGTGTTACCACAAGTGAAGCTGCATCAATGGTGAATTATAGGTCTCATGTGGGCTTAGTGCAGGCAAATCCAGAGTGATGCCCATGTACAGAATGAGACTATGGAACCACAAAACATTTCACAGAAGCTGACAGGATCATCAGAGAAATGCTGGTACAGGGCAATACCTGTAAAGTCCAGTGGCTGATCACACAGATGGCTATGCCATTTGGATATAAGAGCCATGATTTTATTGGCTTCTTATAAGGCATAAGAGGTTGGAGAAAGGTATGTGACGGAAAACCCCAATCAAGATAGAACACTCACCTTCCCTCCATTTTCTCTTTCCACCTTCCTATGTTTTTCCTTTCTTCTTCTGCTTCGATTTCACTCCATTCTTTCAAGCAGCAATGTCAGGGAAACTAGCTCGCAATCCTTAACTCTGAACCCCAGTACAATGCTTCAGAGACCAGACTGTTAGTCAGTTTCAGATGTACTGCTGCTGTTGCTAGGCCCCTGTGCAAAGCAGAGTGGCATGGGGCGGGGGATGAGGGGTAAACTAGGCAGCAAGTGGAAGGAGTCAACTGAAACCTCTTCATACTCAAGAAGCTGAGGGAAGGATTTAATGTCTCTGCTGGAGAACAGCACCCTCCCCCCCACTGTGTAATGGCAATGTCCCAGTACCACTGTGCACCATGAAAGCTCTGCAGCCCCTTCAGATTTAAACAGAAAATCAACATCTTACATACTTCTTATTCCCCGCCCCCTCACCCAAAGAAGCCTTTTACTCATGTTCAGAAGGTAACTCTTACAATTAAAATACTTCCTACATTCCAAAAGGTTGGTATTTCTACATGTCAAGAGGGATCGGCCCACTGCCAGTACAAGATATTATAGTACAGATTTATTTAGGCAGTGGGGGTGTTAAGGTAAGCTGCACTTTGTTTAAAGCTTGACCAAAATGAAACCGGTTCCCCACCCCCACCTCTTTAACAGAAGGAAAAACTGCAGCGAGGCTGACAAACTGCATCCTACATTTTAAACTGATGCCATTTGAAATGGCCAAGATATTTAACCTCCCTCAAAATGGGGTTTGGAGTGGAAATGTTCAATTAACACTTGCAGCAACACTGGCAGCACTGTAATTCTAATCTGCAGACGCCCAGTCATTCACACACACACCTGCAACCAGGGGCGCGGGAACAATTTGTAGAGTGGCGGGTGCTGAGAATCATTGACGAAAACTGTAAACCCTGTATATGATAGAAACCACTTCAAGCCAGGGGGCGCTGAGACACCCCCAGTACCCCTAGTTCCAGCACCTATGGCTGCAACACACATGCCCCAAACAGATTGAGGGAAAACAGCGAAGAGGGCCAAATTAGAGTGACTGAAGTTGCCAGCTATAATGTGTTGAAGTGTTGGTTTTCCTGTTGGGCCTTTATCAAGAAGGTTCCAGGGACCTCTCTCTAGAGCAGGGGTCGG
The DNA here is from genome assembly GCF_027887155.1 of Malaclemys terrapin pileata. Lineage (NCBI taxonomy): Eukaryota > Metazoa > Chordata > Testudines > Emydidae > Malaclemys > Malaclemys terrapin. Next base: position 78,018,130 of record NC_071514.1, on the reverse strand, counting down.
CAACGTTCGGCATGAGGCTCGCCAGGGTAAGCACCCTGGTGGGCCGGGCCAGTTTATTTACCTGCTGCCACGGCAGGTTCGTCCGCTCGCGGCCCCCCCTGGCCGTGGTTCGCCGTCCCGGGGCGGCGAGAAGAGGCGTGGGCGAGCGATGTGCTGGCCGCGGCTTCTCGCCGCCTCCATTTGCCCGGGACGGCGAACCACGGCCAGTGGGGGCCGCGATCAGCC